>NW_024342471.1:14996465-15162234 GCF_902729225.1 Pteropus medius
ACCATGGTTTGTCTGTCTGCTTACTGGCCGAGTACATTGTTTCCAACTAGTGTTTACAAATGAAGCTTCCATAAATATGTGTACAGGTTTTTGCATGAACACACGTTTTAATTCCCCTTGGGGAAATATCCAAGAGTGGGATTGCTGGGTTGTATGGTGAATACATACCTAACTTAAAAGAAATTGCCAAACTGTTCTCCAAAGTGGCTGTTTTCTAAAGTGGGATTCCCTTGTAGGTACCTTTTAAATGCCACAGTGTTGATGGCATTCCGCCTCTCCCTCCAAATATATAGCAGTTACAAGCTTTTAATCAAATCTGTTCTTATCTCCTTTTCTTCCTTTGCTTGAATCACAAACCATTTCTATCCTGGCCACATGACTACAATAGTAATAATAGCCACCGTTTAGGTTGGATGCTTTGCACATCCTTGCTGATCTGCATAACAGTGCTCGGTAGGTAGCCTTAGTGTTCTCATTGTCTTCATTTTATAGGCAAGGAAACTGAAACTCAGGTATAACAGCTTGTCTAAGGTCACCAAGTAAGTGGCAAAGCTGTGCTTGAATCCAGAGCCCGGGTTTTCTCTCTGACTCCATTCCGCCACCGTTCACACAAGACCTTGCTCCTCACTCTGTTAGTCACATGTGCTGTTTTAATGGCTCTGCAGGAGTCTGTCAGGTTAACCTGTCAAGCTTGTTCCAAGATTCTGCCCAGAGAACTTTTGCCACAATGGATTTTCCTATACTTTTTTTTCCTGTCTCTTGCCAGATTTGCTCCATCTTTCTATATACTCGTGTTACTTTTCTTTTAACCTGGGCCATTTGAGGGTTGGTTACATACATTGTGCCTCTTTATTTGTTAATATTTCAGTGTGTTTCCCAAGAACAGGGGCATGCACTTACATAACCACAGTACAGTTATATCCAATTCAGGGAATTAAACGCTCGATTCAGGACTTTTATCTATAGTCCATATTCCATTTTCTCCTGCCCCCGATCCAGTCCAGGATTAGATACTGCATTTAGTTGTCATATCTCTTTCTTCCTCTTTTATCTTGAATAGTTCATCAGCCTTTCATGTTACTGATATTTTCGAAGCATGTTATAAGGCCGGTTATTTTAGAGACTCTATTTGGATTCTTTCGCGGATCCCTTATTCCATTCAGGTTATACGTTTTTAGCTGGAATACAGAAGAGTATCTTGTACCAAAAGCTCCAGATGGTGTTCTTTTGTGTCCAACAGGGAAGTCTTGTGAGTAACTGGCCCCCAGCACTCCCTGCCATGAAGGAAGAGGAGAGCAGTGAGGAGGAGTCTGTGGCAGCCGCCCCCGCTAGGGAGCAGGACGCTGTCCCTGCAGAGCTGGACGACGTGCGCACACCAGAGCCCCTGGATGACATCCCCAAGCATGATGACGAGGAGGGCTCCTCGCCAGAAACCAGCCTGCCCTACAAGTGGGTGGTAGAGGCTGCAAACCTCCTGGTCCCGGCCGTGGGGTCCAGCTTCTCGGAAGCCCTGGACTTGATTGAGTCGGTAATGTTGGTCCCAGCACTTGACATTGTGCCCAAAGCACCTTATAGCACAGAGTTCTCTCGTGGGCGGGCATTCTTCTGTTAACTCATTATCCCAGTAACATTTACGGAGCTGGGGCCTGGGGATACTGGAATAGTTGGCATATAGTCCCTGCCCTCGGGGAGCTTCTGATTCACACTGTGCAGCACGGGGTAGGGGTGGGAGAGCTCCCCAGAGGAGCACTGCATCCTTGAGGATGACGGGGGAGAGTGTTTAAGGCCCATACATAGCACGATTAAGCATGGCTTTTGGGTACCACAGATGCTTGACTGTCCCTGGAGAGACCTGGGAGGTGCTAGGGCTAGAGGGGAGAGTGGGTTCTGATTACTCAGGTGTTTGAGCCCCTGAGGCAGAGCTGGCTTGGAGCATGCCCCTCGAGAGAGAGCTCTTGGTGTGACATCCTCAGCTCCCAGCTGCAACAGCCAGGTCTGTGGTGTGGAACAGGTTTCAGGAGGTGATGGGCAAGCGGCCTGGCCACCAGGGGCAGTGGAGTTCAGGGGCGGGCCTTCCAGGTTCGCCTTCCCATTTGGCCTTCTTCTCTCCTTGCTAAAAATAATGACATTCATTGAACATCTACTAAACGCCAGGCTCTAAGCTTAATGTACAGCCCACCCAGTATTCTATGAAGTGTGTCCTTTCTCTGTGTTTTGTAGATGAGACTGAGGCTCAGAGAGGTTAAATTGTGTACCGAAGGTCACACAGCGAGTAAGCTTCATGGTCTTGACCTTTGTACTGTGCTCTCACTGTCTTCCTCAATGGGGGTTTGGATGGTACGATTGCCAGCGAGCCGTCTCTCAGTCCCTCTGACTCTGGGGTCTCACCTCTGAGCCCCAGCACCTGGGATTAGACCCAGCTCAGGGTTCATCTGCCCCTTCCACTCAAAGGAATTTCAGGGTAGCTGGAGAAGCAGGTCTAATGTGTTCATCAGTCTGAGCAGCAAATAGCTCTGAGGCTGCTGTGCTCAATTGCTCCTTTGGGCTCTCCAGGGGTGTGTTGAGATGAGAGTTGGGCTGACTCTGCCCATCACTCCTGGCAGTTTACGGTGTTGCCTTCATCCTCAGACTGTTGCATATCTTCCTCTACTTGATGGGCACAGAGAAGGGGAGAAGAGAGCTCACTATTATTGAGCACCCCGTGTGTGAGGCCCAATGCTCAGTTAGCAATTATAGTACCTAACATTCGAGTACCTACTGTGTGCTGGGCTTTTACTTGCTACCTACGTATGTGCTCTCTGTGTTAACAGCTCTGTGAAGTGGGTGGTGGGCTCATCCCTGGGGAGGGGGAGGATCCCAAGCTCAAGTTCAGAGGCTTGTCCAACATCACAAAGCTGGTGTGGTGTAATTTGCTAGGGAAGACCTGGGCATGCCTGTTACGATTGCTCCTAGAAAGTGACCCTGGGTGGGTTGCACCCCCTCTGGCCTGCTCCTCTGTGTGGAATGGGGGGAAGAACCCCTTCTCCAGCAGGGTTGTTACGGGGTTGGAAACAGCTGCTGCGAAGTGGCCCGAGAGGCACCCACGGTGGACAAGCTCGTGGGGCACAGGCGCTGCCTCCTTTCCAGGAATGTGGCCATGTAAATCCAGAGCCTTAAACCTGCTCGCAGCCTCGGCCTATGCCTTCCACTTCTAGTGATCTGTGTTAAGTGACTGATATAGTCATGTGATGAAATATTTTAGTCTTAAAAATTATAAAGGTTGAAAAATTGTCACCCTAATAATGACTAATGTTTATTAATAGCTAATGTTTAACTCATAAATATTAGAATTAGGCAGCTGGTAGAAAAGCAGAGGAAATGCAGGGATACCTAACCCCTCTCCTCTCTGGCCAGGACCCTGACGCCTGGTGTGACCTGAGTAAATTTGACCTCCCTGAGGAGCCGTCCGCAGAGGACAGTGTCAGCAGCAGCCCAGTGCAGCCCCAGCCTTCAGAGCAGCAGCAGGCGCCACCGCCCCAGCAGCCGGCGGTCCCGGGTCCCAGCGTGACCGAGTACCGCCTGGACGGCCCCACCATCTCGGACCTGAGCCGGGGCAGCCGGGGCGAGCTCATCCCCATCTCCCCCAGCACTGAAGTGAGGGGCTTGGGCGTCGGCACGCCGCCCTCCGTGCTCAAGCGGCAGAAGAAGAGGCGTGTCACCCTGTCCCCCGTCACGGAGAACAGCTCCAGCCTGTCCTTCCTGGACTCCTGCAACAGCCTCACGCCCAAGAGCACACCCGTCAAGACCCTGCCCTTCTCGCCATCCCAGGTGTGTGCACCTGGCTCTGGCTCCTCTCTGGGTTACGTTCACCCAGCACAGGGCCTGGCATGCAGGCACATGCTGTTCGACAAGTACTCATGGTTTCTCCGCTGTGGGAGAGGGCTGGGGACGAAGCGGTGAGCAGAAACAGGCCTGGCCCTGCCCTCGTGAAGCTTACATTCTGGCAGGAAGACCAATTAATAAAAACGACCCAAATGCGTATGATAAATGGAATGAAGGAGAAGGCTTATGGTGTTGCCAGTGCATCGAGTCTGGGGGGGAGGGCGTCATCCGGGAAGGCTTCCCTGAGGAGGAGGCATTGCTTGAGCTGGGGATAGTGGGTGATAACTGGGCAAAGAAGGGAACGTCCAGACTCAGTATTTGTTAAAAGAGTCCATTTATTAAGCATCTATTTCATACCAGATTTGCCAGCACTGGGGAGCAAAGGCGAAGAAGACAGTCCTGCCCTTGAACAGGACAGCTAGGGTTGGGGACAGGCTGGCAATGATTAGGATGCAGTGATCTGCTCGTAGCAATTACTAAGTCATCAAGAGTATTGTGTTCTGAAAACTGTTTTGGAGGGGCCCTGTCTTTCCTAGAGGTCAGGGAGAGGACCTCAGGCTTTCTGGTGCTTGAGGATGGGGGGGAGTGTCTAGATGGAGGAGGCGGTTGTCGATCAAGTGACCGGAACAAAGGCACAGAGATGGAGGGGCAGGGTGAGTGGTGTGAAGTCCAGAGCTAGAAGTGTTGGTGGGGGAGGATGGCGCCAGGGGCCTTGGAGGGCCTAGGTTATAACTGAGGGGTATGCACTGCCCTGGGGGCTGTGTGGGGCGTTGGTAGGGCACTGGGAGCGGAGAGACTGGAGGGCTGGGTCAGAGGCAGGTCTTTAGAACAGAGTGGGTGATGGCTTTGGGTTTTGCTGGGTAGGCTTTCTCCCATGAAGATGTGAGAGAGAGTGAGGCCCAGACATGGTGCATTTCGGAGGCTACACCATCTGCCGTAGAGGGATTGAGGCCAGGCCCATGATGTGGGGTTGCTAGTGGTTTTTCCAAGAGAACTTTGCTAGGGCTGCCATAAGAAAGTACCACACACTGTGGCTTAACAGAAATTTATTTTTCTCACAGTTCTGGAGGTCTCACAGGTCTAGAAGTCCAAGATAAGATATGGGCAGGGTTGGTTCCTTCTGAGGCCTGTTTCTGGTTTACAGATGGCTGTCTGTTCCCTGTGTCTTCACAGGGTCATCCTTTTGTGTGTCTGTATCCTAATCTCTACTCATAATCTCTCACCTTTTATAATTGTCTAAGGAAACCAGTCTTATTGGTTAGGCCCACCCATATGACCTCTTTTTTTTTTTTAACCTTAATCTCTTTAAAGACCTTATCTCAAAATACAGTCACGGTCATGTGATTTCAATTTAGGAATTTTTAGAGGACACTGTTTAGCCCATACATAATAGGCCCCAAGTGAGGACTGCTGGCTGGAAAAGGAAGGCCGCACATCAGTCTAGGATGATGGGGTGTGGTGGCCGCCCTGCTCTGGGGACCCCACAAAGGGTAATGGACCTGAGGGCTGCCGATGGCCTTGAGCTACCAAGGGCACCTGCAGGACTGAGCCGGGGAGAAGGTAGTGCTTCAGATCTGGGTTTGCGTCCGGCCTCTAGCATTCGGCACGAGAATCTAAATCCCTCTAAGCCTTGGCTTGCTTATCTAAAAGAGATTGTGATAGTTCGTACCTCTCAGAGGTCTGCATGGGGGGGCGGGCAGTGTGAAGGGGAGGAGATGCTTTCTAAATGTCAACATCAGCTCTGCCGCCATCACCGTCCCTTGCCCATCACAGGTCATTTAAGAACCACTCTACACGCTTACCATTCTCTCTCCAATTGTACCAGCAGCAGCACATGGGGTGGAGCGGGGAGGGAAGGTGACCTCCCACCAGCCTGGCAAAAGCAGAGGTTGGGGTGATGACAGGCCTAGGGGTCTACGCGAACCCACTTGGTGGGTTCCCGCTGATCTGTCCCAGCCTTTGTGTTCTGGTGCCTGACCGGTGAGAGTGGGTCCTGATCAGGAGGGGAAGGGGACCTGTGTCGGAGCAGCCATGGGTAGGGGGCAGTCTTGAGGTTCTCACCTGACCACACAGGTCACCACTTTGTGTTTTTTTTGGTCTTCCCTGGTAGTTTTTAAACTTCTGGAACAAACAGGACACACTGGAGCTAGAGAGCCCATCGCTGACCTCCACCCCGGTATGCAGCCAGAAGGTGGTGGTCACCACGCCACTGCACCGAGATAAGACGCCCCTGCATCAGAAGCACACCGCGTGAGTGCTGGCCTGCCCCTCCCCCGGCGGGGGCCAGTCTGGTGGGGGCCAGGGCCACCCTCGGAAAAACACCCGAGGCTCCGTTTCAAGAAAGCAGCCTCCTCTGGCCCCTACACCTCTTCCCGTTTGTCCGTGTAGTCTGGGGCTTTATCACTGTCTAACTCATTTTTTATTTTCTAATGTGCTGGCTTTCGAATCTCCAGAATGGACCGAGTCCCAATTGCCGTGAAAAACTTAATCTCTCCATGTTTGATAAGTGTGCAGCGCACGTCCACTGGATTTGAGTAGCCTTCCGTGAGGGACGAACCTGTCCCCGGTTCTCTGGGTCTCTCTGGTGTTCATTCAGGACCGAGGACTGTGTCCCTGCCTCCTGAGCTCCCGAGGCCCGTACAGGTTGCTTACCTGTGGGCTTCTACGGGCTGGCTTTCGCAGTAGTTTCTTTCCTTGTGTCATTGCGACTGAGTTCCAGGTAGAGAGAGTTTGCCTGACCATGCTTCTCCTTATTACATTTGCCACAGGAGAGGTATCGCGATTTATCATTTCGCGAGTAAGTTAATGTGATTCAGGTATCAGTTTAGGAATTTTAGCCCTTAACAGTTGACCTAAAATTTAACATAGGTGTGTTTCATATTAGGAACCATTTCAGCCATTATTTCTTCAAATGTTTTTTGGGGGCCCTTGGACCCCAATCCTTTTCAGGGACTCCACATTTACAAATACGTTAGGCCACTTGAAGTCCCACAGCTTGCCATTATGTTTAGTTCTTTCTCTTTTTCCTCCCTCTGTTTCATTTCGGAGAGTTTCTATTGCTGTGTCTTCCTTCGTGTGTACTCATCATTTCGTCTGCCATGTCTAATCTTCCAGGAATCCCATCCCAAGGCAGTTTTTATCTCAGTCATTGTATGTCCATCTCTAGGAGTTCAGCTGGATCTTTGTAAATAGGCTCCTTGTCTCTACTTTTCAAACATTAGGAAATACAGCTAAGGTAGCTGTGTGAACGCCCTCGTCTGCGGGTTGTAGCGTGTTTATCGGTTCTGGGTCTGTTTCGGTTGGTGGCATTTTCCTCTCGTTCTGGGTCTTGCTTGGCTTGTTATTTCTGCTGCTTTGTGCGCCGGGTGATATGTGACTGGGTGCCAGATGTGAAGTCTCCTTCGTCGCGTGCCCTGTATTTATGTATTCCTCGCTCACTGTTTTAGAGCTTTTTCTGCGACACGGTTCGATTATTTAGACATAGTAGACATAGTTTGATCCTTTGGGGGTTTATGAGGTGGGGCCAGAGCAGTGGATAGTTAAGGATCCCGTGCCCTCTACCCGCCGCCTTGTGAACGAGGAGGGTTTCCAGTCTGGTGGCAGCAGCGCTGGCCCCAGCCCTGTGTGAGTGTCGTGTTGTTTTCTCTAATCTTCCCAGATGCTTCTTCCCCGGTCCCATGTGTGCACAGATCAGTCCCCCTGCTGAATACTCGGACGCTCTGCAGAGCTTGTCTCAGGAGATGCACCTGCACCGCCTCCCTGGGCCGTGCCCCGAGTCTCTCGGTGCACTTGGCTCACCTCACTTGCCTCCCGGCAGTCAGGGGTCACTGTCCAGTGTCTTGAAACCCATCGTTTCATCTATTGTGTGTTTTGTTGTCGTTTTCAGGTGGGAGGGTAAATCTGGTCCCTGAGGTCCCATGTTGGCCGGAAGTGGAAGTCTGCTGCTTCATCTTTAAATACAGATTATCACAAAAGACTTTTTTTGATTTTCCCGTTTTCTTTTTCGAAAATTCTTTTCGACATTTGCAAGATTTCACAGGCAGCGGCATCTTGGACTTAATTCCAAATTTGCCCGGTTTCCTTGCCCGCTGACTCACATCCCCATTTCCCGCCCCCCATAGAAGTTACGGCTCACAGGAAGGGGCAGTTCATTAACAAAACAAAGCAGTATGTGGTATTTCAGATGGCGAGCCACGGGGAGAATTGTACAGGCCGAGGGGGCACAGAGTAACGGGCAAGGGGTGTCTCGCTTAGGTAGGAGGTCGGGGACGGCCCCTCAGAGAGGACGCGCTGTGGAGAACTCTGAGAAAGACCTCCAGGCAAAGTGAGCCACAAAGGCAAAGGGTCCAAGGTAGCAACGTGGTGTTTTCCGTTTAAAGAACAAAGATGAGGCCACTTGTAGAGTGAATTGGGTGTAGAGAAGAACAGGAAAGAACCAGGTTGAGCTGTGCGACTCCCCCATCCACCCCAAGACTTTACTGGTTCATGAGAGCAAACCTTCCCCTGTTTTAAAAGGCAGTTGTCTGGGCTTAGATGGCGTACTTTCCCACGTTCTTGTTTTCCTCGGTCACAAGGCGGGGGGCGGGGGAGGGTGTGAGGTCTGGGGGGCTGCCCGTCTCTTGTTTTTCAACAGCAGGAGCTGGACGTAGAGATCTGGAGGGAGCATAGTTATGACCGCACGGTTTTCCTATTTTCTTACGGCGTTTATGATGTAGAGAATCCCCACACGTATCCAGCTGTTGTTATTCCTTTGCAGGAAATCTTTTTTCTCCCTGGCTCTTTGTGGGGTTTTTTTGGTTGTTGTTTTATCTGGTTTTGTTTCTAGTTATTCTTGAAATTTGCCGGGTTATATGCAGGTGTGCTATCTCTGTTAACTAACTGCCCCCACCCCGCCCCGATTTTTATTTCAAAGTCTACACCAAACTTTGAGCTGAGCAAATGTGCTGTTATTTCTTTCATTCTTGTTTCTCCGCCGTCTGCCCCCTTTCCACCTGCCTTAGGAATTTCTTCCGACACAGGCTCACTGGTCTGTCTCTTTTCATCTTCATATTCCTGTTTGTCATCTTAAGCTGTTTCCTCTAACCTCTGCGAGAACATCATCATATCGCCTTCTCGTTCGCCACTTGGTTTTCTGCCGTTCCCCATTTGCCGAGTCCTCCGGCTTGCAGAATCGCATGGTTTCATCATCTCCCAGGCATCTCGTGTGTTCTCCTCCCAAGTCTGCCTCCCTTGGCTTTCTAACATGCATGTATTCTCAGTTCTTGCTGACACCGTGACTCAGAGAGGTTCTAGAGTTTTCTCATGCTTGCGAAAGCTCCATGTCCCACAGAGACGTCGGACCCATGAGCCGGGCAGTCCATCCCTTTGAGCCGTGGTTCGGACCGCTCCGTTTGACCAGCGCTGATCAGTCTTTGCTGATCCTTACAGACGGGTCCCCGTGTGTCCCGGGGGGGGGCATGACAAGGATATGGGAACAGATAGTGTGCATCTCTGTCTAATCGCTTGGTCCTGAGAAGGGAAGAAAAGAATGGTTTATACCTGTTCTCGCTCTTTATCTCCTCGTGGAATGACTGGCAGGCCAAAGGGAGTGACTGGAGCCGCAGCCCAGGTAGCTGTGCCCAGGGATGGCCTTCTGCACCTGAGTTCTGACCACCTGGGGTGTTTGACATCCTCGGACCACCCCAGTAAAGCTTTGGGAGTCGGCTCTGGTGGTGCCTCCCGTTGACTAAAGTCACGCAGGCCTCGTGCCCGTGGAGTTTGGCGCCTGTCGTCAGAGCCGAAGTTTGCCCACAGCCAGCGGGCCGGGCCCGACCTGCTGCCCCGGTGCCCGGGGTTTGAGGTGCTCCTTTCCCTTCCCCAGCATCACAGGCAGAAATGGGGCCACATCCGGTTAGTATTTCTGCTTGTGGACCAGACCCTCCCTAGGTTTCTTTCTGCTAAAGCTTTTCCCTCCATGGTTCTGTCCCCACCGTGACCATTTTGAGGAGACTTGGGAAGAGGGTAAGTTAAGCGCGTGCATTGGCCTCACTGCCTCACACCTGATGTCTGCCCTGCCTCTCCTTAATGACACCGCTGCCACTCTGTCTCTGGCGGGAGGTGCGGGAGGGACGCCATCTTCCTGGATCCCCGCCTTGTTCCCCCTCGCCGGTCCTAGTCCTTCCTCGTTTCATGGCAAGTCCTCGTAGGCCGACGACCAGCAGCATCCGCAGCTGTTCTCTCCAGAACCCCCTTAGACTCCTTCCTGTTCTTTCCCGTTTCCTCGGACAGCCCCTTCCTCTCAGTCCCCGATGAAGACCCTCGTGGGTGGGGAAGACCTGCGCCAGGGGTCTCCTTCCTGCTGCTGAGGCCAGAGGTCCAGGCAGCGGGAAGGTGGGAGGGCGTCCGGTGTCCGCCCCCAACCCCGTCACTGACCCTCCTTCCCTGGCAGGTTTGTGACCCCAGATCAGAAGTACTCCATGGACAACACTCCCCACACACCGACCCCGTTCAAAAATGCGCTGGAGAAGTACGGACCACTAAAGCCCCTGGTACGTGGCGGGGCGGGTGGGCCTGCGCCGTGGGGTCTTCCTCCAGCCACAGAGCCTTCTCCCTTAGGGATCTCAGCACATTCTCCCAGCAGCCCCGAGAAGCTGCAGGTATCCTAATTTTATGAATGGAGAAGCTGAGGCCAAGTTACTAGTCAATTCATCAGACAGTTCGTGAGCACCTGCAACGTGCCGGGCAGGCACAGGCTGGTGCTGGGGACACAGTGATGTCCTCAATAACTAAATACTACCAGCGCATCACGAGAAACGGGCAGGTGTTGGCACGGAGAAGGACTTGCTCAGATGCTGTGGCTAAGCCTGGGAGAAATAGCTAATTGCTCCTCAAACTGAAGCCTTTTGCCTCCCAAAAAGCCGGACACGCTTCACAAACATGGGAGAACCGCACGTGGGTGGGCTTGCGGTGGCCGGTGAGGAAGCACCTTGCCCAGCGGTGTGTGAACCGCCCTCCTCTCCCGACCCCTCCTAGCCGATGAGATGGTCGTGCTTTTCCACGAGAGCTGGCACCTTGGGCTTTCTGAGACAGGCCCAGGTAGTTTAGAAACGAGTTGAAGGTTGGTGGCAGAGGAGCTCTGGACCTGTGGACAAATTCTGCAGTGTGGTACCCTCCCTTCTCTCGCATTGTGTGGGGTCCTCGTGTGAGAGGCTGGCAGCGGGGTCTCCCGCTTCTTGCGGTGGAGCTGATTGAGATAAACGGGCCCGGGCCAGGCACGAGTGGGCACTGCCCTGCCCTGCCCAAGGGGCGTTTGGCTCCGATGTCTGCACACTCTCCAGACAGGCGTGACAGGGCAAATCTCACGCAAAGCTGACCTCGGCAACTGTAATGAAGGTGCGTGGGGGCTTTCAGAGTCACTTCCGGGTTGTCATGGTACCCGATGCCTTCTGCGGCTCCCCTTCCTCTGGCCTCTGTCGTTCGTGGCCAGAGGGGTCTCCTAGAACACTCAGGCCCGAGAAAGGAGCGTGGAACCGAGCATCCCCATTAGTGTGGGAGGAAGGGCTGAAGGAGTTCGGGCTTCGAGCGTGTCCGGCTTTTAACTCCACAGCAGTGTGACCTCAGGCCAGGTTCTTGCTCTCTCAGCCTCCGTTTCTGTCCTGTGGAAGATGGTGGCTGTTGCATGGGTCGTGAGGCTTGCTGGGGTGACGTCGGGGGTGCTCCTGGCCCGTGGTGGCCCCGGTGCATTGAGGTCAGGGTCTGCTTGTCTGAGGTGGGACAGGTAATAGTTATGAATAATGGACGTGAGGCCGGTGGCTTTGCACTCCGTCCTGCATTGCCTGGTACAGCCAGGGTGCGGCTGGCTCTGCCCTGTTTTCTATCTTCCTGGGAGCCTCACCTGACCCGCCCTGCCCCCAGCCCCAGACCCCGCACCTGGAGGAGGACTTGAAGGAGGTGCTGCGCTCCGAGGCCGGCATCGAGCTCATCATTGAGGATGAAGTGAGGCCTGAGAAGCAGAAGAGGAAGGCTGGGGTGAGCGGCCAGGGTGGGCAGGCTCCTTGCTGCCAGGCTGGGCCGGGTGGGAGGGGCCGTGGGGAGCTGGGGAGTGGATTTGGGCACAGCTGGTAAAAGTCAGGCCCCCGGGGAGTCAAGCTGCGGCCCCAGCCCTTGTTTCCCCCCGAGTGGTCATTCACAAAACCAACTGCAGGGAGGCCCTGGTGGCCGCCCCCGCCCCGGCTTTGAACTATCCCTTAGCTATTCGGCACTGTGTTTGGGCCCTTCCGAAGTGGGCTCGGGCTGGGTGGGGTGGATAGGGCAGTGACAAAGACCCAGACGTGGTCACTCCGTCTAGAGTTCAGTGGGCAGACACACTAGTGACTCTCAGTACACATGGCAATAAGGGAGCAGAAAGGGACACAGGATTGCAAGTGAAATCCTTCAGATGGAGCCGGCCAGGTGTCTGGGCTGCGTGAGCCAGGTGGGGGGAAGTCCGTGTAGGTGAGGTAGGGAGCTGGCAGGGACAGTGGTCAGGGGCACCTGGGCAGTCGGGGAGAGGCTGGCCTGGGACAGCCCCGGCCCCCTGTGCCTTTACCTGTGTAGTTTCCCCATAGTAGGGGGACTCTGTGTCCCCTTCTTCTTTGTTCCCCCTTTTTTCCTGGATGCCCGGGTGGCAGGTGGGTGGGCAGTCAGGCCGGGAGGGACCCACTGAGCTCCCACCAGCTGTGTAGGTAGAGAACTTGACTTCAGGCCTTCCCGGGCCTCTCCTGTGTTGGATGGTGGTTCTGAGCTGTGGCAGCATCTGTTTGGGGCACATGGCTGGGATGGGCTCGGGGAGTCCCTGGTGTTGGATCCATTCCCTGACCTGCATATGGGAGGCACAGGGGTGGGGCTGGGGCATCCCTGTCACAGGTGCTGTTGGAGGCCCTGTGTCCCGTGGGGTTTATGGCTCCACGTGACTGCTGCAGGTGGGGTTTTAGGTGTGATTGGAAGGATTCTTTGCTGGGCCTGTTAAGAGAGTTTTGTTAGAGACTCGCTGGCTGTGCTTGGTCTATTTGGGGTTGAGCCGCGGGTCTCTGGGTGGAGGTTGGTATTTGTATCCCAGCTCCTGGTTGCAGTATCTGGCTGGACAGTGTACCCTGGGCACAGAGTCTGCGATGGGGCCAAAGGCTCCTGGGCCCCTGGCCCCTCACACCCTCCCAGCACATCCTTGCCAGCCAGGCCTGGCTCAGAGGCACCCCTGCAGTTGGCCCAGCTCTGACAGTGCTGGGGCCCTGTGGGAGGCCCCTGCCCGCCCTAACCGCCTCCTCCTTCCCCTCCCCCAGCTGCGGCGGAGTCCCATCAAGAAAGTCCGTAAGTCCCTGGCTCTTGACGTGGTGGATGAGGACGGGAAGCTGATGATGTCCACGCTGCCCAAGGCTCTGTCCGTGGTAAGGGGTCTGGGAAAGGCTGTCCCCAGCCCAGAACTGCAGAGGCTCTTCTGCCCCAGGGAGGAGGGTGGACTGTCCCTGGGCCGCTGCAGGGAGGACCTACAGTGGAGCGGTCTAGTGGTTCTCGGACTGGGCTGCCCGGTTCCCAGCTCAGCAGGGGGACGCTGATCAGGAGGGCGGGGTTAGGCACTTGTCCCGGCTGCCATCAGAGTAGCTCTGCTCCTGGCTTCCCAGGAAGTTACAGTTGTATTTACTAGAACACGTTTGAAAACTGTGGATCTGGGTCCCTGGCATCTCCCCTTGCACCCTGCTCATGGGGGTAACCCCAAAGAGAGTCAGTGGCGTGTCTCAAGGCACAGCAGGTGGCTTGGGCACGTCAGCCCCCAGACGGGTGCTGTTCAGCTTCCGGGCCGACCTCAGGAAGGCAGCTGTTGCCTGCACAGAGACTAAGTCCCCAGAGACCATGTGGCAGTATTGATCCCTCGCAGCTGACACTGGGGTGAGCCTGTCTTGGCCTGGTGCTCAGTGGACCTCAACGAGAGGTGTGGTAGAGGTCGTGAGAGGAAAAGATTGCCTGACCACATCTTGTAAGGAGCTGTGGGTGCTCCTTACTCTGGTCAGCAAACCTTACTCTGGTCAGCAACCCGCACCAGGCTGGGACTTAGCACCCTCCAGCCAGACCTGTAGCTGGCATTGCATCGGGCACCTAAAATAATTACCAAAAAGAAAAACATAGCAAGCAGTTAAGAGCACAGGATTTGGAGGGGGCGGACCTGGGTAGAGTGCTGGCGTCAGCACCTGCTCTCTGAGCTCTCAGGGCTCCGAGCTTCAGGTTCCTGCCTATAATCAGAGCTCCGGGTCCAGCAGTCTGTCCGGACGGTAGAGGTCAAGCTGAGCAGGAAGACTGGACAGGCCTGGGGTACTTTGCTCAGCTCCAGCACTGCTTATGGGCGTTTCTGGTCTCAGGAGAAAAACAGCATCTTTGTCTCCCCCTAAGGCTGTTGGGGAGGAGCCAGCTTCCTGTGAAAGGACCCAGCATTATCTGGCATTTACTAGGCGCAGGGCTCCGAAACAGGCCCTTCACAGATATTTTCTTACTTAGTCTTTAATCTTACTACTTCTTCCACCTGGAGGAGGAAACTAAAGCTTAGAGAAGGTAACGTGCTGCCCAAGATCTCAACAGCCAGGAGGAGGAGGTGGTGCTGTGGGGATGTGACTGTAGGATTTTTCCTTCCCATTGAGAACTTGTGGCAAATTGGCGAGTCTCGACTTGTTTTGATTTCAGCAGACACATGTCCCATCAAGCTCCTCCAGCCTCACCCTGCCGGGCATCAAAGAGGACAACAGCCTGCTCAACGAGGGCTTCCTGCAGGCCAAGCCCGAGAAGGTGGCGATGGCCCCGAAGCCCCGAAGCCACTTTCCAACCCCTGCCCCGGTGAGTGCTGGCCGCGAGTGTGACATCACTTGGAGACTTGCGCTGCCATCCTTCTCACCTCAGGGCCTTTGCACAGGCTGACGGCCTGATCACCTTAGGTTTCTGATCTCAGCCCCGGTGCCACTCCCTCAGGGAATGCACCGGAGACTCCCCTCCCCACAAGCCCCTCTACTGTGTCATGGTCCCACTTGCGTAATTAAGTCCTTGTCTCTGTATTTGGTTGCTTAGCGCATGCCAGTCCTGGCTGCTCACGTGGAGGCTGGTGCCGCGTGAGGGGTACGGCCATGTCTCCTGGTCCAGCCTCCTTGCTTTACTTCCGAGGAATCCCAGAGGCGGCAGGAGTGACTTCCCTAGGGCCGCCGGGAGGGTGGAGAGAGCCCAGGAAGACGATGGCTTCCAGAGGGAGGGTTGTAGAACTGCCCGCCAGGCTCACCAGGGTTTGCTGGGAGCATGCTGCCCTTGCCTGAATGGCAACCCTCTTGCCTCCTCCCAGATGACCAGTGCTTGGAAGACAGTGGCCTGTGGGGGAACCAGGGACCAGCTCTTCATGCAGGAGAAAGCCCGGCAGCTCCTGGGCCGCTTGAAGCCCAGCCACACGTCTCGGACCCTCATCTTATCCTGAGGGGCTTGGCAGTCACGAGCACATTCTCATGTTTACAGGGGGTTGGGGGACCGAGGCTGGTCTGTGCATTTGAGAATCACACTCAGGTGACCACCTGCAGGGAGCCTTCTGCCGCCAGCCCTCCCCAGGTTGCTCAGGGGGAGACGGCAGGGCCACCACTGTTCCTGTTTCTGCAGCTGTGGCTGCAGCAGTTCCTGGTGCTAACAGAGTCCCACCCTCAGGCCTGCCCAGTCCTCTTCCCAGGGCCTCAGGGAGCCCCGTGAGCGGGTCAGGCCTGGCCTCATCTCAGATTCCTGCCGGGGACAGGGCCTGTGGCCAGCGCGCTTCTTCCTTACTATCCTTTGGTATATTTTCTTGGAATAAAACTGCCTTTCTCCTTGTGCTGCTCTGGACTCCGCCTTCCTCCTAGGCCTTGCTTATGGTTTCCTGGTGACTGTCCTTGGGGCCCCAAGGGATGTGAGGATTTGGGCCCTCATCCTGAGTGCAGCCTTGTCTACACAGCCCAGGCCTGGGGCTCTGAACTGTTTCCTCTCCCCTCCCCCCGTCCCTAGGGGCCAAGTGCACTGGAGGCAGTTTTGTCTCTATTCAGTGGGTGCCTCAAAGCTGTGAGGCCTTTGGCTGTTGGGTGGGGATGGGTGGATGGTACATCGGGCCTCGCTTGACCAACCTTGCCATGGATGGTTGTTCTGGCCTGTGATGAGCCCAGCCCCCATGTTAGTCTGGTAAACAAGAAGTGACCGGCAGCTGAGCACCTCTTGGCCACAGTGGCCCTGACTTCCTAAGGCAATGTAGTAGTTGCAGCCTGTGCTGCAGGCCTCCCTGCTCACGGCCCAGTGCGCAGACTGTGGCTGATACTGGGGAGTCACTGGGGATTGATGAGGGGCAAGTGCCAGGTCTGCGGTCTGGATTAGGGGTGATCTAGCAGTGACAGGGTAATGTGGTCATCCTGAGGACAGGTCTCACCACAGGACAGGCACTTGCCTGGAGCAGACCCAGACCCTGCTTCACTGCCTCTGGTTCCCCAGGCAGACTTGGGGGTGGGTCCTCTTTCCTGGGGATGGTCACTTGGCATTTGGTGGCTCGCATGGCCCGGAGATGAAGGCGAGGGGGTTAGAGGCATAGTGACTATGGGAGAGTATTCCAGAAATGGTCCCATTAGTCATTGTTCTCTGCATGCACACCCTTGAGCGGGTCACATGATTTACTTTGCCTAATGGGAACGATAGAATTACCTTGTGAGGAAGGAGGAAGATTCCCAGCTGTCCCAGCTGATTCCAGACGGATGAGTTGGATGAGTGAACTCGGCTGAAGCCGTCCAGCCTCAGCCAATCTAGCCCAGTCCAGAAGATTTGCTTAGGTGACCACAGACTCATGAGAAATAGTAAATCAGTATTGGTTTAAGCCACTAAGTTTTGTAGTGGTTTGTTATACAGCAGAAGCTCATTGATGATGTAGGTGCTGCCTGCCACAGGTGACTAGTACATGCGGGTACTTGCATAGTCTAGGATAAATTGGTCAAGTGTCCTTGTTCTCAGTGAGGGAAGGGTAGGGAGGCAAGGGGAGGCCACAGCCAATGGCTCAAGCCTGGGTTGGGCCAGCACAAGGGGGAGGAGCGGGGCTGGCTTCTAACCTCGAACTGAGTGGTGTGAGAATGGCATCCTCAACTTGAAACCGGGGTGTTGGGAGCAGGCCAGGCCCCCTTGGTGAGTGGGGTAGGGGAGGTAAAGACATTCTGTGAAACTGTGGGCACAAATGTTTAGGGATAGCGCATTTATTTATAAAGTTTGAGATATGTAGTAAACATTTCTTTGCATTTTTATATCCTTTAATAAAGCAAATTTTTTCTAAGATGCTTTTAATATTTGTCTATTTTTTATAGTTATGAAAGATTCTGCTTTGGGACATATACCCAGAAGTAGAATTGACGGATCATATGGTAATCCTGTTTTTTTAATTTTAGTTGTTTTCTTTCAATTAGGTTTTTGGTATTTTCAGGGAATGCTATCTACTGGGCTACTAAAGCCTTTGCAGTGATGGTGCAGCGCTCTGTTGCCACCTGGTGGTCATTGATGTGTTTGCAGCAGCAGGTAAAGGGGGCCATAACCGTTTCTTGAAGGTCTTGGAAAGTCCTTGCATTTTTCTGATTTCAAGCCCCTTCTTGGTATCCTCCTCAAGCATTTGGCCATTGTTTGAGTACCTCCACTGATGGGAAGAAGCGACTCTAATTAGTTGGCAGCCAGCTCCATTGTTGGACAGCAACTGTGATGAAAAAGATTCTGTATCTAGAGAAAAAATCTCTCCCCCTTGCAATATCTAAAGCAAAAGGAGTGACTGAAGGTGCATGCAAAGCTGGTTTGTGGGGGAATCGGGGTCCCAGTTCAGGAAGTCGATAGGTCAGGATTAACTTAAGAGTCTGACTGCCTAAATGAGCCATTTTCTCAGCAGCCCCCTGCATGAATCAATTCGTGTTCTCACTGTTTCCAGAGACCGAGACTCCGATTTAGTCTGGATAGTGATTTAACCCCTTCTAAGATGGATTTTATGTTCCCACCTTCCAGATGTGTTTGAAGTAATTAAAGATGAGTTTGGGTATGAGCTGAGAATCAAACTTTTCACTGATACAGAGCAGCCAGCTCGACGGGTCAGGATGAAGCCGTTGTGCTTGTGCGTTCACTAGGGCTGCTCTGTCGGAATTTAGGTTAAAGAAAGCGGAAGGGAGGTCTGCATGGAAGGGTGCAGAGCCTGTCTCAAATGCCCTCCAGAAAGGCATAGTCGGGAGGATGTCTGTCCCCTCTCTGAGTCCCTGCGCCCTGTCCATGGAGTGACCCAGGCCTGAGCACCCAGCAGGTGCTCAGTAAATGTCTCATCCTGCCGTGAAGTGATGAGGCAGAGAGAAAATGCTAGGACCAGAGGGATGGGGAAGGCTTTGTCATCTTTTTGGGTTGATTTCTAGCTTAATTCTCCTGTGCACAGAAAACAGTCTGTGTGGCTTCAAATCTGAAATATTTTGAGGATTGCTTTATGGTTGAGGATATGATCAATTTTGTAAATGTTCCTCATGCATCTGAAAAATAAGTACTCTGCAGGTTTTGGGGGCAGTGTCCCATTTTTTATTCATGCTAATCTCGTCCAAACACCTAGTATCTTGGTTTTTGTTTTTTTTTTTTGGTCTTTTTGTGGACCTATATTAACCAACCCCCAAATGACATCTGATAAGAATGTTGATTTAAGCCACTGAATGCTGGGTGGCTTGCTACTCAGTCTTATTGTGGCAATAATTAGCAGATACAGAAGGCAGACTGCGTCCATTAAAAGCCCTGAGGAAAATGAACAATGCACCCTGAACTCAGCAGGGTGAAGGAAGAACTCATCAGATTCAGAACTTTACTGGAATTGAGTGGAATCAAAAATTCTGGAATCGTCTATGGCCATGACACCCTGGAACGTGCCCCATCTCGTCTGATCTCGGAAGCTAAGCAGGGTCGGGCCTGGTTAGTACTTGGATGGGAGACCACCTAAGAAGACCAGGTGCTGTAGGCGTAAAAAAAAAATCTGGACTCTAGAGCCACTGTGACTATGCCTTTGTCTTACCTGTTCCCCCAGGACCTCTGGCAAGCTTTCCATGCCTCTCCTGGTAGCCATGGGTACATAAATCTCTGACTTTAGATAAGACAGACATGGATGTGAATCTCAGCTTGGCTATTGCTAGTCATGTCTCTTTCCTGCTGTGGACCTTGGAGTCCTCAGCGATGCCATGAGGAGAATTCGTAACCTTTCAGTGTTGTCAAAGGGATTGAAGAGAAGTCTGGCACACACTTGTGGGTCAAAATATGGGCTCTTAACGATATTACAAAATGCTCTCATTCCTTTAATGCACAATAAACCCTGCAAAGGAGAATTTAGTGTGTGTGTTTCAGTTGAGTGCTCTGAGCGGAAGCTGTTAGACTATGGTCAAGTCAGGACTAGAGCTTGGTCTTGGACTTGAAGCCTGCCCTGTAATCATCTGTTTCATAGTTATCAGCCAGGGAAACAGTGCGGTGCAGTAGAAAAAGCAGAAGCATTCACTGTAGGTTACATTTTTAAAGACTTTCTGTGGAAGTTCAACACAATCTCAAGCAAACAGCTGGATGAATTTTTGCAAAGTGAACACACTCATGTGACTAGCACCCTGGAGACCCCCTCTGTACCCCCGCATCAAGGGTAACCACCATTCCGACTTCAAACAATTTACAGTTGTGTTTGGCCAAGTTTTTTTTTTTAATGTTGCGTAAATTGAATTTCATGTTATGTGAGATTTACCATGTTGATTTAGATAGTTACAGTTTGTTTATTTTCATGACCATATAGTATTCCATTGTGTGAGTTTCCCACAACTTACCCACTCTCCTGAGGGGCGTGGAGGGTTTCCAGATTGGATGCGATAGTGCTGTGATGAACAGCTTATTCTCATCCCTTGATGAACTCACATACATGTTTCTAGTTTATACATATCCAGGACTGGAATTGCTGGAGATAGGTCCAGTTTAACTAGATCGCTTGCCACTTAGTGGTTTTGTGAACTGAAGCACATTATTTAGCTTCTCTGAGACTCACTTTTCATGTATGTATATTAGAAATAAAAATATTTGCTACTCAGTGTTGTAGCCAGGACATAATAAAATACTATCAACAAAGTACCTGGCCCTAATGTAGCCCCCCTGTCTTCTCTCCTTCTGCCATCCCAGAGCCCCAGTGTCCTAGGACACAGCTTTTCTGCTAGGCTCCCCCTCTGCCAGAATACTCAACATGAACTTGGAAAGCTTGCTGGCTGCCCAAGGCTGGTGGGGCTGCCTTTCCCTGGCCCATCTGGCAGCTCTCCTTTGTGATTCAGTCACTGGTGCCCAGCCCAGCGCTTGCTTGCTGTGGCGGTCACTCATCGCTAACAGGTGTTTTTATGATAGTCGCTGTGAGTGTGGCTAGTAGCAGATATTCTCAAGAGACAGGCCCATTAGAGGCAAGGAACAAGGACCAAGGAGAGGAACAGCTGCCTGAGATCCAGCTGGAATGTAGAACAGATATTTTTCTCTTGCCTAGTCTTTCCCTCCCAGACCTCCAGGCCGGAGTTTTCCCTCAGCCCCTGTATTTCCTTACTCTTCTTGAAGCAGGAGTCAGGACGTGAGTGTGAAAGGAAGTCAGGAAGCTGCCTACAAGGGGCCCTGTCAAGACAGAGCTGACTTCTTTCATTAGGTAATGGCAGCCTGGAGCATTGTGTTGAGAGGGATTCTGAAGACGTCCGGGCTCAGGAAAGAGTGCTGTGATCGATTAGTTATGTCTCATGTGCATGGCATGGGTGGTGTGGCACGCATTTCACATACTTACTGCTGCCTCTGGCTTGAAGATATTGGGTTAGTATTGATCAGAATGGATATATATTTGATTTAGAAAGATAAACAGACTATTTTTAAATAGGAGAGTTAAATTCTTTGACATTCATATACTTGGATTGATTTCTACCATTTAATTTTGTGTTTTCTCTGTACTATTCCTTTCCCCCTTTTCTTTGTTGAATTTATAAAGTTTTCTGTAATCTCATCTCTCTTCTTGCCTGGTTTGGAACATATAAAAATATTTCTCTTACTTTAGAGGCTATTTTAAAATTTCTAATATACATATTTATTATTCATTGTTTGTAGCCTTCTGAACAATGCCTTCCCCAGCCTATTTTTATCTAGCAGCTTTATCATTTTAAATACACATTGATTTTCTCAGTCGATTAAATTTGTTTACCTATTTAATAAATTTACTTACTCATCGTTATTTCTCTCACTCCATTACATTATCTTTTGGCTAAATACCACCACTGTCATTACTACTACTGGTAGTTAGCATTAATTGAGGGCTTCCTATGTATTAGACACCATCCTAAATCCTAATAATCCTACATATGTTAAGTCCTTTAATCTTCCATGCAATCACATGAGCTTATTATCCCTACTTTGTGAATGAGGAATAGAATCACAGAGGTTGGCAGCCAATACACTATATGACTTGAGAGTCCATCCATCGTGTCACCCTTTGCTCTGTTTAAAGTTTTTATTACAAAATTATATTTACAGAAAAGTTGCAAAGATGGTACAAAGACTTTCCATATATCCTTTATTTGGCTTTTCCTAATTTTAACATCTTACAGGACCATGGTGCACTTAGTAAAATTAAGAAATTCACATTGATATAATACTATTAACTACAGACTTTATTTGAATTTTACCAGTTTTTTTCCACTAATGTGTTTTTCTGTTCCAGGAACCAATCCAGGGTACCGTATTGCATTTAATATATACATACATTATGTATATAATTAATGTATGTGTATATTATGTATATATTAATATGTCTATGTGTATGTATGTATATTTTTATTATGGAAGATTTCAAATTTATATAAAAGTAGAGAGAATAATAAAATTTGTCTACCACTCAGCTTCAGGAATGATTAACTCATGACCAGTTTGTTTCATTCATACCCTAAAACCAAGTGACTTTTTCATTTTCCTTACTCTTCCTGAAGCAGGAGTCAGGATGTGAGTGTGAAAGGAAGTCAGGAAGCTGCCTACAAGGGCCCTGTCAAGACAGAGCTGACTTCTTTCATTAGGTAATGGCCTCATGTTTTGCAGGTATATGGCCTGTAGTTTGCAGGTATATGCCATCCTCGTCACTCTTTCACTGCTTCCTACCTGGCAATTCTCTAGTCCATGCATTTTATTAATCACGAAGTTTTCTAAGGCCAACACCCAGAACCTTTTTTTTCCAAGAAGAAATCTTTTATCCTTTGTAGAAACAGTTGCAGGAGTCATGGGTGGCAAAGTTATGATTAATTTTTCAAAAGTTAGCATTTAAGGTTTCATCCTGAAAGAAACTTTCAAAAGACTTAAGTCTTTTGCTATTTTAAAAAATATATATAATTTTTTGACCAGCTAACACATTCGTGTGTGTTCATATGTAAGAAGTACTAAAGGGCCTAGAGCAGAAAGTCCCTCTTCCCCGGCCTGCGGTCACCTAGGTGTCTTCCTTGGGGGCAGCCAGTATTCCTTTTGAGTGAATTGATTGTCAGACTTTTCTGTAAGGATCCGACAGCAGATGTAGGCTTTGTGGGCAGACCTCTGTTCTTGTGTATCCCTGAAGAGAAATTTTATGCAAATACAAGCGCATACCTGTACATGTCCTCTCCCACAATTCTACAAATATGGTGGTGTAATATATAGTGTGTTCAGGACTTGGCTTTTATCAGTTAAAGTGGGGTGTGGCAAACTATGGCCCAGAGGCCAAATCCAGCCTGTCACCAGTTTCTGTAAATAGTTTTACTGGAAGCTGCATTCATGTCTATACGTTGTGTCTGCTTTCAAGCAGAGCTGAACAGTTGTGACAGAGACCATATGGTTAACAAAGCCTAAAATATTTACTCTCTGGCCCTTTAGAGAAAGAGTTTGCTGTCTCTGAGTTAAACAATATGTCTTAGCCTGTCCATATCAGTACAGAAAGCTTCCTCACTCTTTTTCACGGCAGCATAGTATTTCATTGTATGACTGCACCATCATTCATTTCCCTCCACACCCCTAAAGGCCGTTTGGATCACTTCTGACCTTTGGCTGCTACAATTAATGCTGCAGTGAATAACCTTGTACTTACCTCACTTTCCACGGGTGTGAATAGAATTACAGGATGAATTCCTAGAAGTGGAAGTGCTCTATCCAAGCATAGTGCATTGATACTTTGGATAGCTCTTGTCCAATTGTGCCCCTCCCCCGCTCAGGAAGGCTTATCAGCTTAATTCTCACCAATGTTATAAAAGTACCTGTATTGCCCCATCTTTGCCTACAGAATATTCTTAAGCCTTTTGAGCTTTATTAATCTGCTCAGGTGAAAACAAAACAAAACAAAACAAAACACTACCCCTATGTGGTTTACTTTGCACGCCTTTTATTCTGGTGAGTTGCATCTCCTTCCAAACATTTGACAGGCCTGTGGCTCCTTTCTGCTGCTTGTGGCTTACTCTCCTGGTCGGAGGATCTTCAGGGAGGTGGTTGGGGATCGGGGGTGGTCCTCTCTCTCTGACTCTCGTACGTCGCTTTCACAAACAAGCTTTTGGGGAATAAAAGTCTTAAGGACGAACATGGGGTGGCTGTTAGTGCCATCAACATTCCAGACATCAGGATTGGGGACCCAGGGGGACACTGGAGGGGCACTTCCATTCTTCTCTGGACTCGGAAGGCTGACTTTCAGAGGGCTCAAGCTGTCTTCTTCCTCCACTGTGCTTCTGTTGACACAGGCCGCCTCGTGCTCCTCCAGCTTTTTGATGGGGACCACGTGGCAAGCGTTGTATTTGCAGCTGGCCATCTTTTTAGCTTTCTTGGGGTTCTTCTTCCTGCATGATGCCAGGTGGTATTGAAATCTGCTGAGTGGGATGCGGTGGTGAGGGTTGTAAGGGCAACTTTTTAAGGCTTCTGGCTCCATGGCCACTTGTTTTTGATGCAGAGTAGCTCACTGCACAGAGTCAAAATGAAATGTCCCTTATGGAAAAGTCCTTTGGTGAGAAGGATGGAGTTGTCCTCTGCCCAGCGTTGGCCCTTGGAACTCTGTAGGCGAAGATCTTAACTCTTGTTCCCTGTTCTCTGGGACCATGAGTAGTAGATTAGAAACAGGACAAAGAGCTGTCAAAAGCAGAGGACAGAGTTATCAAATGGCATGTGAGCCGGAAGAACTATATAAAGTGGATGCAAGAATCAAAAACCCACAGCAGCCCCGCAGGGAGGTGAAGGTATGTGCCAGCCCCCTAGATTCTGAGAGTTACACTGTGTGATGTCAAGGGGCAGCACGATGGTCACAATGGGCAGTGTGGATCATCAGGAAAAGCCTGCTTGTCTATCACTTTTGAGGGGAGGAGCGGCTTTGGGGAAAGATGCCATTCAAAATTGTCCATGGCATGTCTGTTGTCATTTATCTGTCTTTAAGTGTTATATGTTTAATATAATTCCCGATATATTTGGGTTTAAGTCTACTACCTTATTTTGTGTTTTCTAACCTACTCTTTGGTTTATTTTTTTTCTCCTTCCTTTATTTTAAATTGACAACTTTTAAAAAATAATCAATTTGTCCCACTATTTCGTAAGTTATACATTCTCTTATTATTTAGAGATTAATCTACAAATTAAAACATTAATAGATAACTTGCCAAGGTTTAAAGGTTTACTCTCTTTCTGTATAATACAGGGCTTCCCCCCGCCCATTTACTCCCTTCCTGACTGATACTACTGTTTCCATTATTTTCAGACTAATTTTTTAAAATCTCGTGTGATAGTATTGCTATCGTCATTTTACATTGTCAACGTTTGTTTACAGTTGTCCTCACATTTACTCCGCTCTGCTTCTTGTATCTCAGATCTACCACGTTCGATCAGGTTGTATCTTTTAGAATTTCCTCTTGACAAACTCTTGGTTTTGTTGGTCTGAGAATATCTTTATTTCACCCTTGTTCTTGATATAATTTCACTGGATATAGTTGTGTTATTTTCTTTCTTCGCACTGAAGCAGAGTTGTTTCTTCCAACTTCCATTCTGTGGTTGAGAATTCAGAATCCCACTGTTACCTAACTTCTTTTAACGTTAATCTATTTCTTTTCGTACATCTGTTTTAAAGACTTTTTTTTTTCTTTAGCTTTGGTTTTCCCACGATGTCACCATGATTTTGAGTGGTGAATTTCTTTTGCCGTGTTCTTTCTTTTTTTAAAAAAGTATTTGTTAGACTTCTTGAAGCTGTGAATTCGTGTCTTTCATTAGTTTTGCAAACCGCTCAGCCATTGTCTCTTCAAATGTTGCTTCTTACCTTATTCTCTCACTTTCCCTGAAATAGATGTCACCTCCACTGACATTTCTGTGTCCAAGCGAGTCTTATGGCCACACTCAAGTTCAAGAGTCAAGGAGGCACAGCCCTATCACGTGTGCAATAGGAACTTTGTCAGGAGTCCTAAGAATGTCCCCTGTCTGTTCTTTTTGCCACCAGTATTTGTTTTCCTTTTCTCCACATATACAGTGTATTTCCTCCTTCTTGGGGGGGGGTAAAAATGGATGTCTTAGCTCAGAGTGGAGGATAAACGGTTTGGGCAGAGTGCTCCCTGGGAACTTCTTGGGTTCTGGCAGGACCTCACTCTGGACTGGTGACAATTCTAGTGCCTCCGACCAAGCTGTCTCCTGTGAGCAATGGAAAGCCCGTGGAGTCATGCTCACCATACCCCCCACCCACCCCAAGAATATCTCCTGCTATACTTTGTTGAGAAGATGTCCTTGGTAAATTGTAACTTCCAAACGATTGTGTGACAGAGAGCCTGTTTCTCCAGGTCTGCAATGCAGTATTGAAGTGACTATGACATTGGTCCTACTGTGAGTTAACAGGCAGTGTAGCATCTGGTTCAGCATCTGCCCTTACATACCCCCTAAAGCCCTCACATGTTTGTTGACAATACTGACAACGCTTTTTCTATTCCAGACCCATTGCCTTTTTCATGCTCATGACCAGGGCTGGCCCAGGCTCAGTAATTCAGGCATTTGTGAGTCTGTGAATGGAGATAATGAAAGCACTTCACCCGTCATTAAAATCCACAAAGTAAGGAATAGAGCATTAGCTGTTGTAGGTTTCTTTGCTGCCAAGCACCCATTAGTGCAGCGGGCCGACATTTAGTCCATTATGAAGAGAGAGAAGGCTGGGCTTTTTAATGCTTCTAATGGACATTGCAAATGGCCCTCAAGCCAGCAGCCTTCTCCCAGAATCTGCTCTGAGCCTGGGACCTGATAGGTCACTCACCATGGCAACACTGGGGGAGAAAGGGATACAGAAAAATCTGTCTGGGCAGCACTCCTCAGGCCTGTCTGCATGTACGTGACCAATAATGCAAACAAGGTCAGGTCTGTTTTCTGCTTACGCCCCTCCCACATTGATAATCTTGAGGATAGAGAGGAGAAGGTCATAGAGTATAAAGAAACAATGTTTTCTGAAAATAAAAGATTGTGTATACCGGCCAACCAAGTCAGCAATGGTCATTACGGGTTTGGATGGAGCTGTTGGAGTATTAGAATCACTATGAGTCTGAATCCTTCAAGCTTGGAGACACTTCTTATAACATCAAGGCCAGCTTCTCTCTCAGTGCTCACGTCCTGCTCCAGAGCATCGCTGGAGGAGGGTCATACACTGACAGGGAGCTCGCTACCTCCCCAGGAGGTTCGCTGTTAGGTTTCTTACATTGAACTGAGCTGACCTGAGTCCTCATAGGCATTACCAGTTAGTCAGCTAACTGTGTCCTTGGCCTCGGACACATCTTCCAGGATATAAGCTTATTTCGAGCATGGCAAATTCATGCTGTGTGTACGTGGCACCAGGACGAGGGTGTCCACTCCATTTCTGGCTCCTTGTGTCTCCTTGCATGTCTAGCAGACAGGCGTGGACAGTCTAGATGGCCCCTCTGAGCACTTGAGCTCTTGCCCAGGGCTTCCCCATACTGCTCTTTATGCGCTGCTGGTTGTTCAAGGCTGCCCTGGCCTCAGAGCGTTTGGGCTCTTGCTAGCCCCTTGTATTTGAGGGCCTGATTTTGAAAACTCTCTCTGTCATGTTGTGCAACGCTTCTCAAACTGTAACATGCACACCAGTCACCTAGGCTCTTGTTAAGATGCCAGAGTGCACGATATTTTGGTTACCTTTGTCAAATTTTTGTGCCATGGCTGTGCTAGATTTGTAAAATGAATTGGAACACATTCTGTCTTTTTCTGTTTTCTGGATGGTTTAAATAGCCCAGAAGCATTCTTTGAAACTTCTAAAGAACCTGTCTACTAAATTCTCTGATCCACACCCTTTTGGAAAATAGTTCTATATATGTTTTCAGGTTGGTTCTATGATTTTCTACTTGTCTTGGCAATTCCAATTTTTCTAGAAAAGCTTACTATTATGGAATGAATTGTGTTCCCCCAAATTCATATGTTGAAGCCCTAACCCCAATGAGACTGTATTTGGAGAGGCATTTAAGGAAGTAATTAAGGCTAAATGAAGTCATAAGAATGGGCCCCTCATCTAGAGGACAGGTGTCCTTATAAGAAGAGGAAGAGACACAGAGATCTCTCTCCACAGGAGCACAGAGGAAAGGCCATGTAAGGACACAGAGAGAAGGCAGATGTCTGCAAGCCAGGAAGCGAGGTCCCGCTAGAAAATAACCCTGCCAGCACCTTGATCTTGGACTTCCAGCCTCTAGATCTGTGAAAAAAAATGAGCCTTTATTGTTTAAGCCACCCATCTGTGGTGTTTTGTTATGGCAGCCCCGGCCTACCAATACACGGGCATTGTCCACTGAATGCTCCACATTAACTAGCACACCATAAGGATTTAACATTCTCTTGAATCTAAAAACTCTCCTCTGCATCTCGATTAACTTTAGCTTTCCTTTCCTTTTTCTAATGTGTTTTAACTCTCCCTCTCCTCTCCCCTCCTACCTCCCCTCTCCCCCTCTCTCTCCCTCTCCTCCCTCCCTCTCCCTCTCTCTCTTTTGCTTCCTGCCCCCTCCCTTTATTAGGCTTTTACAAGTCTAGATATCTTACAGTAATTTATAAGTAGCCAATTCTTAGATTTATCATTCTACTGATTTTTCTGTTTTCTATTTCATTAATTTTTACCTTTACTTTTAACTTTCTCCCTAGGTTTAGCTTGTTGCTTATTCTCTAGATTCTTTACTTGGACGCTTTATTCACTTCCAGTCTTCCTCGTTTAATGACAAAAACATTTAGAGCCACGGGGAGCGCTTTGGTTACATTCCATGAGTTCTGTGATGTGGCGTTCCAATTGTCATTATGTTCTGAATGGCCTATAATTGCAGTTTTGTTCCCTTCTTTGACTTGGGTTATTTAGGAATAAATTTCTAAGTGATTTAATTTTTTAAATTTATTCTTTTGTGTTTAATTCCTGCTTTTATTGCGTTGTGGTCAGATAGTGTAGCCTGAAAAGGATGGCTCAGTAGTAGTTCCTCAGAGGTTTTCTCTGTGGCCCAGAATGTCTTCAGTTTTAGTCATTTCTCTATAGATGCTGGAATTAACTGTCTTATCTGTTCATAGGCATTTATTAAATGATGCTTATTTTTCCAAGCTGACATTCCTTGGAACAGGAGTCCTACAAGTTGCTCTAGGAACTGGCATACAGCTGCTCTGGGTGGCTTAAACAACAGAAATTTACGTCCTCACACTTCTGGAAGCTGGAGTCCTACATGTCTCTCCTGGGGAGTCACGGTGACCACCAGCATGATCCAAGAAGTCTTAGGGTAAGCCCCTCCGTTTAGGCCTCTGTGCCCACCCTGTAAGTCCTGAGTCCCTGCTCTGCCCATTTTTACAGGAGGGGCTTCCATGGGGAATAGCTATGTGGTCTCCATAGGATCCTGGGCCAGTCTCAGTTGAGGTGAGATTTGCTGTCCTTTAGCTTTGTCATCGTGGAGGTCCTGTTGTCTGAGGGACCCAGCTGAGGGGTGGACCTATGTGGCAATGATTTTGCTGTGGGCTCTAGGGTGTCTATCTGCTCTGCAGCCCAAAGTTAGCTGGGTCCCTGAACATGGGAACAATCCACACCTCATTCCAACGTCAGTGCTGGGGGGCATGAAGTGGAGCACAGCCTGCAGTGGCAAGAGCCAGCACTCTGCACCTCCCAGGGGAGCGTTAGTCCCCTACAGCTGCCCTGTGGCCTTAGCATCCCTGCTCCTGCTGCTTTGAGCTCACCGGTTTTGGAGTCCTACTGGGGATGTGGCTCTGTCTTCACTTGGGTTCTTCCAGAAGCAGAGCCTGAGACAAGGATTTGTAAAAGTGGAAATTCTCCAGTTTCAGAGAGGTGGTATCTCCAGGCGCCAGCCCCAGGAGAAGCGCAACATTCCAAGATGCAGATGATAAAACTGTCTACTAGGCCCTGTTTGATCTGAGAGTTCCCCGAAGCGCAACATTTATCTTTGTACAGAACGTTAATGGCTAACTTCTGCTTCTTGTAATCTGCTTATTCAAGGATGTGGTAGGAGACTTTATAAGCGGCCTCCTCTGGAAGCTCGGGGCTGATCCCCTCTAACCCTGCGAGGTAGAGAGTCAGTCGCCAGCCAGCTAATAAAGGCTCATAATTAATCTCAATTGGCTCCGTGGGTCTTAGAATCGTTCGTGCCATAACATTTTGGAGGCCCCAGCAAGATCCTCCCCAGAGGATCCTGAGACCCACAACCCCGGTCGCTCTGGGCGGGGCACGACCGTGTCCAGGGGACGGCCGCTGAGAGACATTCCTCAGCCCCGGACTTCTGGTGGCCCTAGATCAGAGAGACGGGTGGACAAACATTTCTGAAAATTGGACGCGAGCCTTCTGATCCAGTCTCACTGGTGGGTTAGTCTAAGAGTCCTCTTGGACCTGTTTTTTGTCTGTGGGCCCTGAGAACTACTGAAAGGCTGGACGCGGCACAACTTCCCTAGTACGGTCAGGTCTGAGGCGTCAGACCCTGACCTCGTACCTGTTTTGGTTTCGGTTTCGGTTTCTGATACGCTAGTGTTTTGTGTTACCTGTAGTCTGTTTTGTCTGTCTGTATTGTGTATGTTTGTCCGGACCGGTCGAATGTACTGTTACCCTCCTATTGCCTCGGTCCTCATAAGTTTACTTACTTTGGTTTCCATCAAGTTTGTCTCATTGTCTGATCGTTCTGGTCTCTGAATGTCTCTTGTGATTTTTCTTGTTATTCTTTTTAGTTTATTCATTCTTCTTTTTGCACGGTTCCTTGCTGCTACAGCACCGCCCGAGTGGCCACCTAGTCACCGAGTGGACCTTGTCTAACATTCTTATCTTTCACAGGACTTTTATTCTCATTCACATCCATCCCCGTCGCCATGGGACAGGCTTCTTCTAAGCCCACTCCCTTGCGGTGCCTTGTGGACAATTTTAAGGATTTCAGGTGATGGGCCCGAGGTTATGGGTCGTCAGTCACTCCGTTCGATCTCCAGAGGCTCTGCCAAGTAGACTGGCCGGCCTTCAGAGTTGGATGGCCATCTGAGGGTTCCTTTGATTTGCAGACTGCCTTCAGAGTCAGAAGTGTTGTTTATGGGAATCCTGGTTACCCTGATCAGGCCCCATACATAAATGTTTGGATAGACATTGTGTCTGATGCTCCTAAGTATCTGAAAGACTGTCAGAGTAAGTCAGATTCTCCAGTGGCTGACTCTCTGCCGGTGCCTGCCTCTCATACGGTTCTTCTGGCAGGGCCCAGGAGCACTCCGGCACCTCAGAAATCCCTTGAACCTGTTCTACAGGCACCTCCTGAGGATCCGGAGATCCTCAATCCCCCTCCCTATTGCTCTCCTGGTAACCTCTTTAGGCCTCCTGATTCTCGGGAGGCAGCCCCTCTTCGGAGCCCACCACACACTTGGACGGGAGCTGTCTACTACCCTCCACAGGATCCTGACCCCATCCCTGATTCGTTGTAACCTGCAGCTGTCCTGGCGCCTCTCTGACAGATAGCCCCACCTGGGGGAGACACCCAGACTTCTTTCACGGTGTATGTCCCTTTTTCAACTAGTGATCTGTATAATTGGAAATTGCAAACTCCGTCCTTCTCAGAAAAATCCCAAGGCTTGACTTCCCTTTTAGAATCCATCTTTTTCACCCACCAACCCACGTGGGATGATTGCCAGCAGCTTTTACAGGTTTTGTTCACTACAGAGGAGAAGGAACGCATTCTAAGGGAAGCTGCAAGAGGGATCTCAGACCCCACTGGACAGCCCACCACTGACCCCGCACGGGTACAACTTGTATTTCCCAGCACCCGACCCGACTGGAATCCCAACACTGATCAAGGTAAGGAGGCTCTCCTGAGGTACCACCAGTTGTTACTCCAAGGCCTCCGGGCAGTGGCTTACCGACCAGTCAATTTATCCAAGGTTAGTGAGGTTATTCAGACTAAAGATGAGTCACCTGCAGCATTTTTAGAGAGGTTACTAGAATCTTATAGACTGTATACTCCCATTGACCCGGAGGACCCAAATAATCGGTGAGCCATTAATCTAGCCTTTGTCAGTCAGTTGGCCCCAGATATCAGAAAGAAATTACAAAAACTGGAAGGGTTTGAGGGAGAGAACTTATCTAACCTTCTCGAGATTGCCCAGAAGGTGTTCAACAACAGGGATGATGTCCAGAAGGTTATGTTTGTTGGACAGGATAAGTCACGGGGCCTGCCCGGCTGGGACCGGGGTGAGGGCCAAGCAGACACCGAGGGCCAAGCTGACGCCCTGAGGGAAAGGCAGACCGGGGTCGAAGTAACTTAGAGAAGGACCAATGTGCTTACTGTAAGAAGAAAGGACATTGGAAGAACGTCTGCCCCGAAAAAGGTCAGGGCTCCTACATTATGAGCCCCTGGGAGCCCAGGGTAACATTGCAAGTCAGGGGCCAACTTGTAAACTTTTTAGTGGATATGGGGGCTACTTACTCAGTTTTGCAGAATATCCAAGGCCCCCTATCTAAAGAAAAGACTTTAATACAATGAGCCACAGGACGAGGGAAATTTTACCCTTGGACCCAGGCCAGAATTACTGACCTAGGAAAAGGGACCATCACTCATTCGTTCCTGGTTATGCCTGAATACCCGTACCCCTTGCTGTGGAGAGACTTACTACAAAACTTACGGGCCACCATCTCTTTTAAGCAAGGACACAATGAACTAACTCTGGGGGCCACTCCATCTGCAATAATGCTCACTTGCCCCTCTCTGAAGAATACCTTTTATTGGAGGAGCCTGTTTTCGATCCTTCCCCTAATGCATCACTGTTAAAAGAACTGCAGTGCAGGATCCCTCAGGTGTGGACTGAGACTAACCCACCCAGATTGGCAGCCCATCAGTCTCCTATTGTTGTGACCCTACTGAGTTCTGCCAAGCCCATCAGCGTAAGGCAGTACCCTGTCAGTCTGAAGGCTAAGTCTGGTATAGCAGTGCATATTTGGAGGCTCCTGAACGAAGGGATCTTAGTCCCCTGTCATTCGCCTTGGAATACCCCACTGCTTCCAGTTCAGAAACCGGGTACCCAAGACCACAGGCCAGTACAGGACCTCAGAGAAGTAAATAAGCGGGTTGAGACCATACATCCCACTGTTCCCAACCCGTACACCCTCCTGAGCCAACTGCTGCCTAGTCACCAGGTAGGTGTACACCGTCCTTGATTTAAAGGACGCTTTCTTCACTCTCCCCCTAGCAAAGGTGAGTCAACCAATATTTGCATTTGAATGGGAAGGTCCTGATAGACTGTATTTGGGACAATTGACTTGGACTAGACTGCCACAGAGATTTAAGAACTCCCCCACATTGTTTGACGAGGCCCTGAGCCGGGACCTACCTCGTTGACTTTCGTCAGAGACATCCAGAGACTGTTCTTCTATAATATGTGGATGATTTACTCTTAGCTGCTACAACAGATGTAGAATGTAAGCGGGCCACTGAAGATTTATTACAAGAATTAGAGGCTAAGGGATACCGGATGTCCGCTAAGAAAGCTCAATTCTGCACCTCCCAGGCGACGTATTTAGGGTATAAGCTGCAAGGAGGCCACCGGACTCTGTCATCAAGCAGAATTGAGGCCATTTTAAAAATACCCCAACCCACCACTAAGCGGCAGGTCAGAGAGTTTCTCGGAGCCGTAGGCTACTGTAGGCTCTGGATTCCAAGGTTTGCAGAGTTAGCCAAGCCCCTGTATACCAGCACAGGGGGAAAGTCTGAGGACTTGGGCTGGGGAAAAGATGAAAAAGAGGCTTTCGAAGCTCTAAAAACAGCCTTGACTACAGCCCCTGCTTTGGCTCTGCCTGCTTTAGACAAGCCGTTCGAACTCTTTGTGACTGAGACTAGAGGCATAGCGAAGGGGGTCCTCACCCAGACTCTAGGACCATGGAAGAGACCCATCGCATACCTCTCCAAAAGACTGGACTGTGGTGCAGCAGGGTGGCCTCATTGCTTGCGGGCCATTGCGGCCACGGCCATCCTCACCAAAGAAGCCCTGAAGTTGACTTTAGGGCAGACTATCCAGATTATAGCCCCCCATGCGGTGGAGACCATGCTCCGCAACCCCCCTGATCGTTGGATTTCAAATGCACGGATCACTCAATACCAGGTTCTTCTCCTTAACCCCCCACAAGTACAATTCTTGAAAACTTCTGTTCTTAACCCAGCCACCCTTTTGCCTGATGATGACCCTCAACAGCCACTACATGATTGTCTCGAGCTTTTGGTTAACATCACCTGCTTCAGGCCAGACCTGACTGACGTCCTGTGGCCACAACCGGATGCCATGCTGTACACCGATGGAAGCAGCTTTGTCGCAGAGGGAGTCAGGTATGCTGGGGCGGCAGTAGTTACCGGAGGGACTGTCATCTGGACTCAGGCCCTGAGCCACGGAACATCAGCTCAGTGAGCCGAACTCATCGCTGTGACCCAAGCGCTCCGATGGGGTAAGGAGAAGACAGTTAACATCTGTACAGACAGCAGGTATGCCTTTGCTACTGCACATATTCATGGGGCACTCTATAAAGAGAGAGGATTACTCACCTTAGGGGGGAAGGAAATCAGGAACAGAGAAGAGATCCTAGCTCTCCTGGAAGCCATCTGGCTGCCTAAGAAAGTAGCTATCATACACTGTCCAGGTCACCAGAGAACTGAGTCTGAGGTAGCCCGGGGCAATGCCTTTGTCGACCAAATCACAAAGGAAGCCGCCAGAAAACCAGTGGGGCCTATTGACATTCTTCCAGTTCTACTCCCCAGAATGCTCTCAGACTCACCTGTCTACACCCCGAGGGAACTTGAATTATGCAGTAAGCTAAAGGGGGTAGAAGGAACCACTGGGTGGATCCACCTCCCTGATGGACACACCCTAATACCTGGTGCCTTAGGGAGGGAACTAGTCTCACTAGTCCATCAGAGCACCCACCTAGGAGGGACAAAGTTAATTGAACTTTTGAAGAGACTATTATATCCCAGGGCTACACAAAACTGCCAAAGAGGTAACGGCAAGATGTCATATTTACACCCAAGTTAACCCTGGGCCTCCTGTTGAAGTACAAATTGGATCAAGACTCAGGGGCCAAGCCCCGGGGGAACATTGGGAACTAGACTTTACAGAAGTAAGCCCTGGAACTTTTGGATTTAAGTATCTACTCGTGTTCATCGACACCTACTTAGGATGGACTGAAGCCTTCGCAACTAACAGAGAAACTGCTCAGGTAGTAGCTAAAAATTAGTATCAGAAATAGTACCCCGATTTGGCTTGCCATTAACACTGGGATCCGACAATGGCCCGGCGTTCATCGCCAAAATAAGTCAAACCTTAGCTAAAATGTTAGGTAATAATTGGAAACTGCACTGTATATATAGACCTCAGAGTTTAGGCCAGGTAGAAAGAATGAATAGGACGTTAAAAGAAACTTTAACCAAGATTAAACTTAAAACTGGCGAGAACTGGGTGAGCCTCCTCCCCTTTGCCCTTCTTAGGGTGAGATGTACCCCTTACCTCCAAGGCCTCACCCCATATGAAATCATGTTTGAAAGACCCCTTCCTCTCCTCCCCAAGTTAGGGGAAGAAAAGCTAACAGAAGTCCATAATTTTTCACTGCTTAAGTCTTTGCAGGCCCTCCATCTCGCCTGGCAGGAGACCCACGAACTGGTCTCTGCCACCAGGACAACCGCTCAGCATCCAGTCCAGCCACACAACCATGCTCCAGGTGATTGGATCTGGGTGAAGAAGGTACAGCCAGCCGCCTTTGAGCCCCACTGGGACAGACCGTTTCCTGTCATCCTCACCACTCCCACTGCGGTCAAAGTTGCTGGGAGAAGCCATTGGATTCATCACACCCACATCAGGGCTGCTCAACCACCACCAGAGACTGAGAGATGGCATGTCCGCCCAACAGGAGACCCTCTTGAGGTAAGACTCTCACGGGTTTAATTATAATTGGATTAATTGCTATTAATAATGTAAGAGGGAATCCTCATCAGCCTTTGCAGGCCAAATGGCAGTTAATTAGATCAGAAACAGGGGCTCCCATATCAGTTAATCAGACTATGTATCAGCCTACATTCCATGTAGATCTATGTGACATACTAGGAAAAGGATTTAATACTGACCCTTTCCTGACTCTTACCCATCCTAGTCAATCCTCTCGTACCACCTCAGGAAAATGTAATCCTGTTATTCTCACTGTGAAACAATGGACAAACCCGTCCTGGCTTACAGGGAAAACATGGGGTCTAAGGTTATACGTTTCTGGAACGGATCCAGGGTTACTCATAACAATTCGGAAGAAACCAGTTAAGACCCCCATGCATCCGATTGAGCCGAACTCATTTCTGAATCCAAGCCCATACAGGCCAAGACCTAAGCATAAGGTTACGTATGACCCCTGCTCTAAGCCAAGGGTCTACCCATCATGGCCCTAGGATAAGAGCAACTCCTAATACTCCACAAGATTTTATATTGAAAATGTTAACAGTTGTGTACAAGTTTGCTAATACTAGTAATCCAAATATCACAGATGATTGTTGGTTTTGCCTTAATCCGGTGCTCCCATATTATGTAGGACTGGGAGCTGTTGCTGTTTTAGGAAGTAATGAAAGTACTCTAAGAAATCTGTCTATTCCTAATAATACTGTATGCCCCTGGAGAAATCACCCAAAGTTGACTCTTGGAGATCTCCAGGGACAAGGAACTTGTATACACACCTCTTCTTATCATATTAATAATTCTACTTATAGAGAAAATTGTAATACAACTATACAAGTGAATTCAACATCTAACATCTACTTAGCTGCTCCTAAGGGAACTTGGTTTGCTTGTAATACTGGATTAACCCCTTGTATCAACCTTAACTACTGGAGAGGAAATGCTGGATTTTGTGTCCTAATTCATGTCGTTCCTCAGGTCTACTTTTACTCTGGTGAGGGGGTGGTGAGAATACTTCCAATATCTAGGGGCCAGAGTAAAACGGGCCCTTATTTAGTTCCCCTTTTAGTAGGAATAGGAGTAGCAGGATCTACTGCAGTAGGAATGGCAGCCCTCGTTACTAGAAATTCCAACTATAAGGCCTTAAGCCAACAAATAAATGAAGACCTATCGACTCTTGAAAAATCTATCAATCACCTTGAGACCTCTCTTAACTCCTTGGCTGAAGTAGTCCTGCAGAACAGAAGGGGACTAGACCTTCTATTCCTAAAACAAGGAGGTCTTTGCATAGCACTAGGTGAAACCTGCTGTTTTTATGCTAACCATTCTGGAATTATATAAGACAGTTTAGCGCTAATAAGACAGGGTTAAAGACGGAGAACGACTTAGGCGTGGAGAATCTTGGTATGAAGGACTTTTTAATAACACCCTTGGTTAACAACTCTCCTGACAGCCATTACAGGCCCCCTTATTCTAGTCTTCCTGGGCCTTTTGTTTGGGCCCTGTGTAATTAATTGGATAACTGCCTATGTCAAAAAGTGGGTACGGGCAGTAAAACTCATGGTTCTCAGAACAAACTACCAACCACTCCAAGTTGGAGAATCAATGATTCGATTTCCCTTCGAAAACCAGTGGGGAATGTAAAAGTGGAAATTCTCCAGTCACAGGGAGGTGATATCTCCAGGCGCCAGCCCCCAGGAGAAGCACAACATTCCGAGGTGCAAGTAATAAAACTGTCTACTAGGCCGGGTTTGATCTGAGAGTCCCCCAAAGCGCAACATTTATCTTTGTACAAAACGTTCCCGGCTAACTTCTGCTTCTTGTAATCTGCTTATTCAAGGATGTAGTAGGAGGCTTTATAAGCGGCCTCCTCTGGAAGCTCAGAGCTGATCTCCTCTAACCCTGCGAGGTAGAGAGTCAGTCGCCGGCCGGCTAATAAAGGCTCATAATTAATCTCAATTGGCTCCGTGGGTCCTTAGAATCGTTCACGCCATAACAGATTCAGGTTCAAGTCGTTTATTTAGGAAGTGCAAGGAAGCCTGCTGGAGGGCGAGGAAGTGAGATATACTTGTACATACATTCACATACAAACATCGAAAAAAGAATGAGACAAACATTGTAACTATATTTTCTATACTTTCTCAAACCTTCAATGCACGTATTTCCTGTAATAAGAAAAACCAAGCAAAAATTATATTTAGAAAAACAGGTATGGAAAGTAGTAAAGACTTACAGAGGTTAAAGTATGTGATTAAGGCAGCTACCTCCGTGGGCATCTGAAGGCCTTTGGGGAAACTGTGGGAAATCGTATAAAACACACAACTCAGAATGACCCCACCCAAAACGGTGAGGGAACTGGGGCATAAAAACACCAACTTCCCAAAGATTCATTTGTTAGGGGCATTTTGGGGGTGTGTGTGAGTTCCTTGGCACTTCCAACCTGCCAGACACGGGCAGTTCTGCAAACAAGAGCCCTCACTCCCAGATGCAGAGACTGGAGGCGGAAGTCGGCTAGACGCTCTGAAAAGTCCCGTGGAGATGATAGGGCACTGACCGCTTCTGCCACAGGGTCCCTTCAGCTTATAGAGATACATTTCTTCTTATTTGGTGACTTATGGAGTAGTCAGTCCAGCAAATGCTTAACAACCAGCTCTCAAAAACAAAACAAAAAAACAACAAAACAACAAAAAACCCACAACTCCCTGACTTGTAGCATCTCCCAATTTCCCTGGTATCAACACTCCCACCATGGGCAATTTCTGTCTGCCAATGGTTTAGCAACCGACATAATAACACGAAAACTTGTTTTTCATTTTTGTTGTTGTTGTTGTTGTTGTTTTTGGAGAGTCTGTCCCATGGGAACTTTATGTGGCAGAGTGGTTGGTGGGGCAGGATTTTATATTCCAAGGTTCTCCAGCAAGCTACCATCAAATATCAGGAAAATTTCACTCCAAGGTCTAACAATTTAGATTTGGGCTTTTGATCTAATCTGAATCTTTGATGGATTTAGTCTGTGCACATTTATCGTGACACCTATTATGTTCGATCTTATTTCTATCATTTTATTTCTGCTTTTTGTTTTTAATGAGCCATGTTTTATTGAATTAGTTTTCTTTGTTGGGTTAGAAGTCATACATTTATTTTTGTTATATTAGAGGTTATTTTAAATATAAAAATCTTGATTTCCCATTATATGTTTCTCTTTCCTCTCATATATCTCATTTTGGGGGTGAAATAATTTGGGATTTTTAGAACCAGATGATTATGATTATGGTTATTCATAATAAATTATTTTAACATATTGTGTATCTTCAGCTTTAATGCCTATTTTTGACATTTGTAGTAAGTTTTATGCCTCATTATTTGTAGTCCGCTCTGTATTTTTGCATTCTGGTTGCTAGTTTTTATTTTCTTTGTACCGTCTTTTCTCTATTCTTGAATTCACTGTTTGGATTCCTCGATCTTATCTTCTGCTTCCAGACCTTGCTGGAGTCCTCAGAGCTCAGTTTTCTTTCTTAGTTTTCCTGTCTGCGTGCAGACGATTCACCAGTCAGCACCTCAAGATCAAACCACCTGCTGAGTGCAAATTTGTGAATCCACCTTGCTATCGATGTCCCCTCTTGGCTGTCTCGTGGGCACCGCACACCTAGCCTGGCCAAACAGTCTAAAAACGACCTTCCTTCCCTAACAGTTCCTGCTTCTGAGTTCCCATCTCAGTGGAAGATGCCACCACCTGTCCACTTCCATTCACTTGCGCAAAGCAGGAGCCCTGGTTCCTTTCTTTCCTTCACTTCTCACCTCCATGTCGAATCCGTCACAAAGTCCTGCCATTCTTACCTTTGGAACACCTTTCGTATGTATCCCATTTCCTTCATCCCATTACCCCTGCACTAGTCCTGGTGACTATTGTCTCTTGCCTGGTCTAGGTTAGAAGTCTCTTAACTAGTCTCCCCAGTTTCCCTCTGGCCTCTGTCTGGACTAGACCCAGAGAGAACATATAGACATCTAGATACACTGGTGTCCTCTCTTCTCGCTGCTATTAAGATATAGTCAGGATCCTTCAGGTGACACTTTATGACATTGTCACTTTACATTTATTTCTCTCTATCTTCTCATAAGCACCTGTCTCCTCCAGTAAACTCCCAGCTCCCCAAGGCATGGTCCATGTCTGTTTCAGGTCCCTCCTGTATCCCTAGTACCCAGCATAGCACCTGGCAGCTAGAGGTGCTTAAGGAATATTTGTTAACTGAATGAATAAGTGAGTGATTCGGAGCTGGTCATTGCTAGAAGTGCCATTGAAGATCATCACTATTATTAACAATAGACCTTGAGGCTGGGACCCCAGGGAAGGGAAGGCCCCTGAGAAACCTGGGCGATGAGAGCCAAATTTCAGAGTTTTGAGTTCCAAAGTGCTCTCGAAAGCTATGGCTTTTGATCGTCAGAGCCAGATGCTGGAAAGAAAAAAAAAAAAGTTTTTGTTTGCTTATTTTTTAGTTCTCTAAGCTCGGCTTATCATACACAAAGCCAGGGGGATCCAGAGCGCACATTTTATACCATAAACTGTAGAGTGGGGAAGAATGGGTGGTGGCGAAGAATGTTCTGTGCAAAAGAAGCTGAGTTCAGTTAGTGAGTGTGGAAGGACCAGGTGGAGGGGGTGTGGTTTGGGTTTAGAGTGACTGGGTTCCTGAGAATGAGTCCAGCACTCCATCCTCTGAGGTGATAGCAGCCCCAGTTAAGGTTGTAGAAACCCCAGAAGAACCCTCAAAGTGAAGCCCAATATGGCGCCCACGGGTGGAGCAGCCGTGGCTGAGGGAGGTGTTGGAATGGGGTGGCCTGAGGATAGCGCCGATGAGACCAAGAATCCCAGCACAGTGTAGGGGAGCGGACGAGAGGCCTTAAACTCCCAGAGGGGGCACATGGTGGCTGAAGGTGAATGCTGTCTTGAGTGGGCTGCAGGGTCCTTGGAACAAATGATTGGGGGCCATGGCAGAACTGTAGTTACCTCTGCTGCAGCAGCAGGAATTGGAGTGACCCAGACTCCAGGGAGACCAGCGAGGGCCGAGGACCACTCTCACCTGGACAACCCTCCCCAGATGCTGGTGTGGTATGTAAACCCCTCCCCCGCCACCAGCTCAGATCACCTCTGGGTGGCGTGCGTGAGTGTGTGTGTGTGCACATGTGCACGTGTGCAATCTGAATGCAATGAGTTGAGTGAAGAAACTGTCCTATTTATATTTGCAACTTTGTTTCCCAACTTCAGTGGAAAGGGGAGCTTAAAGGCTAGAATGAGTTTAAATATGAAAGAATAGGGAAATTCATAGGTTTTAATCTCTGGGATATGGTCTGGCAAACTGATACTTGCTAATCGACTCTTACTCTTGTATTACTTGAGATTCCAGCAGGAAACAGAATCCAACTCAGTTGGATTAGTGAAAGGAATGTTACGGAAGAGTGGGTGGGTCAAAGGGACCCAACCCAAGTGTTCAGTCTCCCAAAGACTAGCAAAAATGAGAAGCCCAGGGGATTGCGTTATTGGGGTCCATTGAGAACTGTAGGTGTACAGCAGGGGTCATCCCATAGGAGCTGAAGTTGTGGAGGAGCTGAGCTACTGCCTGAAATGAGACCCAAAGAAGGAAGGCAGCAAGGAAGAAAGACTCCCACTCCTCCCTCTCCTCCCAGCCTCCGGGACCCTCAAGCCTGCCAGCAAAGGTGTCTGGGTGGTGCAGCCCAGAGCGCCTACCTTCCAGGGCACAAGGCAGGGCAGGAAAATGGGCTGGGCAAGGGGTCCGTGGTAAAGAAGAGCTGGCACACCCTTCTGATTGAATAGATGGGGAAACTGAGGCCCATACAGGGGAAGGATTTGTCTAAGGTGACTTAGCAACCGGAGGGCAGATTGAGGAGGACTCACGACCTTCTCCTCCTCCTATCAGAGCTCATCGCCCCAAACCGCGCTGCTTTATTTCCTTGACACACAACTGTATTTTCTCATTTTCAAACCTTATTATAAAAAGAAATCAGAAAATGCAAAAATGTATGAAGGAGGAAATAACACGTTGCTGTCTATTCTTCCAGACTGCCTCTCTATGCATGGACACCCACATTTAATAAAAACCTTAGTGGGCTGAATCAGGAAGGAGAAGTGGGCTTGTCTGCAAGTCCTTGGCAGAACCTGCACCCAGTGGGTGAACAGCAGGGTTCCTTGGAAGAAAGGCACACCAAAAAGAGGAGGAAAATGCAAAAAAAAAAAAAAAAAAATGGTGGAGAGAATGGTCGGTGCTTGGGTCAACCTCAGTTTCCCCAGTTGTTCCTGGGTGGGGTGGTTATGGGGGTTAGATGAGAAACACGCAAGCCGCAGAGCATTCGCGAGTTCCCACCAGGAGCCCTCTCACCCTTGGCCCCGGCATCCTTATCTGCACCGGGAACGTCCAGCTCGCATCTTTTCTGGATGAGAGCGCTGGTGTTAACCACATTCCTTTGTAGGGACTCCGCACTGGGGATTGCCCAGATGTGACGTTTGGGTCCTTGGAGTCGCCCTGGGAGGAGTCAGGTCGTGCCTAGCTTATCCTGAAGCTCAGTATGTACCCAACCCGAGGTATGTGTGATGTTCGATAGTGTTTCGATAGATAGTTTTCATGTGAATAGTTACCCGCACGCTTTAATGAATATTAGCAGGCTGATCATAAACACATGAGACAACTGTATGGGGCAGAAGTCAACCAATCAGGATGGATGGTGGCAGTAGATACCACGTGACTGTCTCCAGCTGCCCATTTTTGGGTAGAAACTGAGCAGCCCTGTTTTCCTCACCTGTCTGCTAACTGGGGTGCTAATGGTGGCCCCAGAGTAGGTTCATGTTGTGTTCACCACACTGCAGATGCTGAGGGTGGCATGATCACCACAGACTTTCTTGAAGATTTGACCTTCAGTCATGGGGGCCCAGAGGAAGGTAGGTTGGAAGGAAGGAGGGTTGGGGTGTGGTAGGAGACCCGCTACTTAGAGCCGGACCACCTGGCAGGTCTCTTCTTATCAGCATGTTTCTGGGGCATTTATCCAGTCAAAGCCCCTGGCCCTGCCTGGTTGTCTAATCAGTAAGCCAAGGGCCCTGTCTAGCATCCTAGAGCTCAGTGTCACGTCCCTTATTTTTAGCTGTGCATTTGTATTTCTTCTTCTTTTTTTTTAAAAAAAATTTCATTGCATTTTTATTATGATATAAAATACAGGAAAAATGCATAAAACTCATATATACAGGTTAATATATATGATTGTAACTCCTTCTCAGGTTCAGGAGAATGGGGGTCCCAGGGACCCCCACTGTCCCCCCAGAGATAACCCTTACCTCGACTTTTATAATAATAAGTTTTGTGTTGTTCTTGATAGTTCCACCACTGGGCAAGCCACTGTTCATTTTCGTTGGTAAAATTGTGATCTTTTTGATTTTTAAACATTTGATAATTCTTTTTATTTCCCTCCTCCATGTCTCCCCCCGCTCCCTCCCCATTCCCTATTGATAGCAAGTGAAACTGTTTGTTCATCCACATCTGCTGTGGGAATTCAAGTTTCTATTTACAAAATGAGTCATTTTGCATAAATATATTTAGGAAAAAAATTAAATAATGGTTCAGGTAGTATATGAAATGAGCAAGGTGAAGGTGTTACCCAAAGAACTGGAGTTTGGGAACCACGGGTTCTGTTCCATTTACGAAAAGAAAAAAGTCCTGGAGAGGTCATTGGAGAGTCAGGGACCAGAACTCAGGTGCTGTGCCCCCAGGCAGAGCCGGCCACAAGATGTCACTGGCCTTGGGAGGCACCTGCCACCGGTATCCTTTGGGAAGCCCACAGCTGCAGCGCCGCCATGACCACCAGGGGGCAGCACTGCCCTAGGTTCTGATGCCCTCACAGCTTCACCAGCGGGAGGCTGGTGGGGGTGGAGGGCTGAGCCGCTTACCCCCGGGCTCTGGATTCGTCTGGATTTACCCTCGTCTAGGGGTCCTCAAACGGAGGTCTGGGACTCACTGCCTTCAAAATTACCTGGGACCTTGTCGACAGTGTAGATTTTGGTGTCCTCCTGGACCCACTGAATCAGTACCTCTGAAGCTCCAGGTCTGTGGGGTTGGGAGAGTGGAGGTTTGGACAGCAAGGTTACCCCGTGGTGAGTTTTGAGAACTGCTCTAGGGAGGTGAGCAGTCTTCCTAGGTCAGAGAGAGGGAGAGGGATAGGAAGAGGGAGGGGAGGGAGGGGGGCCGGGGCAGAAGGACAGAGGCAGGGGGAGGGAGGGAGGGAAGGAGGGAAAGAAAGAGAGAGAGCAGATTATCACATACAGAACAAGTGGGACTGACAGGTCTTGGGTTTACGTTACGGCCCCACCTCTTACTTGGATAGGTGGCAAATTTTGTTTGTTTTTAGCATTTCTCTCCAGCTCATCATTCACCCATCCATCCATCCATCATCCATCATCATCCATCCACTACCTATCTACCTTTCATCCACCCTCTGCCCATCTATCCACCATCCATCCAACATACAGTAACTAAACTTACTTTGTGTCCTTTTTAGGTTTGGGGATATGATGATGGACAAGGAAGACATCATCCCTGACTTCCTTGGAGTTCATGCTTTTGTAGGGGAGCCAGACAATAGCAAATAACCCCATACAAATGAAATTACAAATTGTAATAACTGCTTTAAAGGTGGAGGACTGTAGGGTGCTATGTGAGCGAAGACCTACTAGAGGAAGGTGTGGGATCGTGTGAGGACTTCTTCCCTTAGGAGATTACGTTTGAATTGAGAACTGAAGGGTGAGTAGGAGTTAACCAGGCAGAGTCAGGGGTGAGAGTATTTCAGGTGGAGGAGTCTGCGTGTGCAAATGGGAATGAGCTCACTGTCTTTGAGGACATGCAAGAAGGCAGCGTGGCTGGAATGCAGGGAGAAAGGGGCAGTGGCTGGACCTGGGGTTCAGACTGTAGGCAGGGACCGGGACCTTCAGGTTCTCAATTTTTTTCATCTTCAAAATGGGGCAGTATGGTTTGTCTTGCAAACAAGATTAGTGTAATGAGTCCAAAATATCTAGTATAGTGCTGAGTGCCGAGTACACGGTTGGTGTCAAGAACTGTGAATGAGTGTGGGAGGAGGGCGCCTGGGCGAGAGGCACAGCCTGGTCAAAGAGTGAGCCAGGGGGAAGCACCCAGCAGGTGCCAGGACCAGAGCTGCTGTCTCAGTGGACTTCATGGACCAGCTGAGAAGCATATTTTAATCATGGTGAAAATTACCGTTGGCATCACTCTCTTGTTGAAAACAGTGAAATTGGAGAACATACTGTTGTCTTTAACTAGGCCAAGATGACTAATTATTAGACTCATTTTCTAAAGGTTACCATATGCAGACACGCGATTAGATGGAGAGAGGAGAGTGTGGAAACCTGATTCATTCTGAAACCCCGATACATGTAATGCGTGCAGGGTTTCTGAGCATAATGACTGTGAACATTCGGTTTAACTCAGCTGTCACCACAGGCGTGATACAAAATGAAATGTTTTGCATCAGCTCCACAGAGCATCTTGTGCAGCTCGTGGCAGTGCTGCGGGAAGGGGGGGGCGGGTTGGGGGGCGGGAACCTCTGCCACATTGTAAAAGGTGTGAACGTGGGAGCTAGTAGCGGAGGGAGGGAGGAAGGGAGCACCAGACTCTGAGTCCTCGCTACAGCTCGGACACTAAGTGACTGCGTGGCCTTGGCGAACCCCCTCCTGTCTTTGGGCCTTCATTTCCCTATCTGGGCAAAAATGGGCCAGACATGATGATCCGTAAGGGCCTTTCCAGTTCTGTTGGTGGTACCTTTACGGATGAAGTGGTCTTGGACGTCACCTTCACCTTTCTGGGCTTCAGTTTCTTTTTGATCATTTTGCAGTTCCCTGAGAAGTTTGGTACCTTTGACTCCCTGGCAGATTTATCCCTCCTTCGAAGTCCAGTGACTCTAAGCAACCCAGTCCAGACTCCACTGAGAACAAGTGATTCTCGTTCCTTCCCTGTGGGTCAGTGGTTTAATCTGGGAGTGTGGAGTCCCCTGGGGCGTCTTCCATCTGGGGTTGCACTGGTCCAGTGGGGTCCAATCTGGGGATGTACCAGTCCACTGGGGTCTAATACTCACAGACTCAAGGGGACTCTGAAAGGGCTCGAAACCCTTCAGGTACCACTTCCTGGGATTTGCAAGGGAACATTTATGAAGCCAGTGTCAGGGCTAAACGTGGACTGAGGCTGGGTGCCAAGCACAGTGCTGGGCACTTGGATAAGCATGATCTCATAGCCTTGTCACACGGCTCATGTGAGGTACGTATCATTATTTATACCTCTGAGGGGAGAGGGGCTAAGTAATTTTCCCAAGCCACACAGTGAGCACGAGGAAGAGGGGGCCATATTTACTCAAGCCTATTTGATTCCAACCCCACCTGGATTTTGGAAACTGATGCCACCATCTCATTTAATCCACCATCTCATTTAACAAAAGCCATCGACAGATATCAGGTTTCAGAGGCTTCGTATCAAAGCAGAATGGGGGAGACCTTGATGGTGAGCAGGACACCTGGCAATTTCCCCACCCATCCTCCACTTCCCAGCCTGGCACCAGAAGGCAGAGTTGTGCTGCCCGTACATGGCTGTGTGAGACTGTCCGCTTGCCCCTTCCTGCGGTCAGACTCAGTGGTGCCAGAGCATCACTGAAGTGGGTTATAGTCACCATCAGTCCACTTCACTGGTTGTCCAGGCATCTCATGGTAGTTTTGAAAACACACAATTTTTCCCTTAAATGTTGACCTTAAGGCTCAGCCAGACTAGGTCAGGTGTGTCCTCCCAGACTCCTGAGTCCACCGATTGCCATTAGAATATCCAAGTGAGTCACTGGTTGTGTCTGGACCCAGACCTTGCCTCCAAACAGCGGGATTGCCCGTGGGCCACTTATCCACATCAGAGATTATAGCACCCTAACTGGTCCTTCTTATCAAAATCAGTATGGTACTAAAATTGACCATAAGCCACTATTATCAGCAATATATTTAAGAATATGATGCATCATTTAAAGTTGTATTTAAATATACATGGTTCAACACAAGTAAAATAGTCTTGCTCCAAATAGACTCTAGGGGTGGACCCAAAAGCCCCCAAGCATGCGAATATGATTTTTCAAACTATTTCCCAAATCTGACCACTTTTCACCATTTCTACTTTACCATATTTGTCTGAGCCACCAGCAAACGACTCGCATTATAGCAATAGCCTCCCTGGCCTTCCTTCTCCAAACTTGTTCACCCTGCATGTTATTCTCCACATGCAGCCGAAGGATCCTGTTAGAAACGTCAGTCAAGTCACGTCCGTCTCTGCTTGCAACACTTGAGTGGTTTCCCTTTCACTCGGAGTCGAAGCCAAAGTCTTTACAAAGGCTTACATGGCCTTACGGGTCTGTCCTGCCCCCTCTCCGAGCTCATCTCCTTTTGCTCACCTCATTCCGGCTTCTCTGGTCTCCCTGCTATTCCTCCAAGTGCATTCCCATCTCAGGGCCTTTGCACTTGCTCTTCTGCCTGGAATATCCATGCATATCGTCTCCTCTCTCACATTTCTGCTCAGCTGATTTGAGCGACACCGTAATTTGATATTCCTTTTCGGAATGTAGCTCTACATCATCACTTTCACGGATGCCGACACTTTTTCTTCACTCCCACTTCCCTTTAATTACCGCCATAAGCAATTGGATTTATTTTGGGGGCCATTTCTTACACACAAAAGCAAAGTTTCTTCCCTTCTTGGAAGTAGCTGGGGACACGGAAAGACCAAGAGAAAATAACCAGATCCTGTTGAGATGTGTTGGATGGTGGGCTTGGCTCGCTCATTGGCTAAGGGACTCACCCTCGATGCCTTCTATACTTAGCTCTGCAGGATGCATCATTTGAATTAATTCATCAATAACAATGTATCAAACAAAAATCTCATGTCGCAGTATTTGGGGATGGCTTACAAACAATCAATGATGACTCGATCAATGCCACGGAATCTGTTGGGTTTATCTACTCAATCTCTGCTTAACCTTGGTATCTTCCAGGCATCTGTGGTTCCATCAAATGCTGAAGTTCTCTCTGCTTACTCGTGGTTCTGGAATTGCAGCTCCCAGGTTCTGTCAAAGGCTCAGTCTCTCCTTAGGAGAGACACGTTACCAGATGTGGGGCTGTGAGATGGCTGTGTTTGATCTTCCAGTGTTCTTGTGAGCTAAACTTTTAGCTCTGGCCTCTTTCTCCCTTGATTTCTCTCATATTGTAGACAATGGGAGGTATTGAAAGCTCAGATATTTTTTTTTTTTTTTTACTTTCAAACTCATGAAGGATTTCTCCTCGGGCTTCCTTGATATGTGGTCTCCTTTATTCCAGCTGCTTGTATTGAGGACTTCTTGTGTGGACTGTGGCCCTCCATGGGCTACAGGGATGAGCAAGCAGAACTCTTGCCCACTGAAGATGTATAGTCCAGTAGCGGGGTGGGGGACAGGCATGGCAGCACCTCTAGAGTAAGGAGAGTGACATGTGTGCCAGGGAGAGGAGGGGAGCTGTGACCATACTTAGGGTGGGGGGGTCAGGAAAGGACTTAACTGTTTTCATAAAAATAGTGCATATACTTTAATATACAAAACCCCCCAGAAAAGTACAATAAATAAAAACAAAAAGACCCCCTTTCGCCCTCAAAAATCATCATTCAAATTATGTTTCTGTGTGGAGTTTCTAGATGGAGAGGAAGATAGGAACATTTTTGTGAAATGGGAGACTTTTGAAAGAGAAAAAAGTCATTTAGCGTAATTTACCTGACATTAACAGGAAAAGGTAACCAGTGAAGCCAAAGGCATTTCTGAACCTCAAAGAAACATTACATGATCACCAATGCAATTGTTTCTTAAAAGATCCCTCCAACTCTAACAAGAGACTAGGAAAAACATGTGGTTGGAGTCATCGGGTTTTAAAAATCCACATCATTTATTATAAGCACAATTAACAATGTTATTCTCGGATAAAATCCTTAAATTAATATGATGATGGATTTTTTGAGACAGCAATGTAAAATTGTCCATTAAATCAAAAGACACAGGCATATTCTGTGAAAAGTCTGTGGCTAACTTTTCCATTCCTGTCCTAATCCGTTTTTCACAGAGCCATGTACAGTCAGTTTTGAGTTTTGACAAATGCATAGCCACATAGTCACCGCACAATCAATCAAGATGTGAAATGGTTCCATCACTCACCCCAGTTTTCTGGGCCCCTCTGTAGTCAACCCCTCATTCAACACCTGGACCTTGACAATTGCTAATCTGTTTTCTGTACCTACATAGTTTTGCCTTTTCCAGAAAATCACGTAATTCAGGGAAGATAGTCTTAGAAGTTGGGCTTTTTTTTCACTTAGCGTAATGCATTTGAGATTAACCATGTTGTGTTTTTCAGTAGTTCACTCCTTTTTATTGCTAAATCCATTGTATAGATGTATTACAATTGGGTTTTCTGTTAACCAGTTAAAGGACCTTTGAGTTGCTTTTAGTTTTTAGCAGTTATGAATGAAATTGCTCTAAACAACTGTATTCAGGTTCTCCACTTGGGAGGCACAGGAAAGTCTCAGTTTTCTTTTTTGGGGGGGTCAGTTACTATTCATCCATTCATTTTTTATCTTCAGAATTTTGATGACATCTCTGCTGTCATCATTTCTGTTATATTTGTTCCTGAGAGTTTATGCCTTTAAAATATCCATAGTCTTGTTATATAGTTTTATAGCAGGAAAAAAACTGCAGTAAATTTTTCTTCTGGTTTTGGGGTCGTTTTCTTCTAGACTGGATTCTTTGCCTGTGGGTGATTTCTTTCTCGGAGTGTTGGCCGAAGTGTGTTTGCATGGTCGTCATTTGTTTCTTGTGTCCAGGGATGTCTCTCGGGTATTCTTTTTGGCATTTGGACTCAAGCCTATTTGTTTAGCTGACACAGGTTTGTTTTTCATTCCAAGCCAAAGTGTGAGGTCTGGGTATTTTGTGTTCTGAACATTCTTCCTTTCGCCTGGGGTCCTGGTGGAACGAGGGCAGGAGAGTGGATAAGCTCACACTGTGTGAAGCCTCTAGAAGAAGTACCTGGGGCTGTTCTCTCTCTCACTTCTGAAATTTTGCCAGTATATTATGCTAGGGTCACACCCTCATAGGGAAAAGGATAACTTTTCATTAGACCATGGGCTGGTTAATATTCATTGGCCCCAGTTTTGTTGGGGAGGGAGAGAGAACAACAAGAAAAGTCACACCAAACATTCTGAAACAAACAAGTGAAGGTGGCGGGGTGAGCCCTGTGGGGCAGCTGGTGGCCAAGTTAGGCTGGTGCGATGGAGGGCATAGGATGAGGTCTCCAAAGCCTGGAGCATCCCTGGTCTCCTTAATGGTCACCATGAGCAGGTGGGACCAGAGTGGGACAGCCCAGTCTGGAAATGCTGGCAGTGGACAAGTGCCCTTGTGGCTGCTTTTGGGATGTGTTCCAGCATCAGAATCTTATGGTTGAGAAGCTGGAAGGCTCTGAAAGGGTGGCTGAGTCTGACTCCATAATAAGGTCGAGTCACCGGGAACCATTTATTGACGTTTCTGGGGAGAAATGAGAAGGAATACATCAATTGAATAAGATGATGTTCGTTTATTACATCCATGATGTCTTTCAAGGCTTTGAAAACCACTCTCTTTTGTCTAATTAGTCATTGTGACCACGTCTCCATGGAAACCATTATGTTTGTATAGACACGTGTGCATCCATTAAAGGGACACAGTTACGAAATGTGCACTGTGGATTCAGGGTGGAGTGGTTTTTTACACCACAGTCATCCGGGCTTCTGCAAAAAGTGTCAGAAAACAAGCAGATGGATGTCCCTGTCCACAAAGAGAGACATTCCGGTGTCAGGCCCTGGACCTAGGGGAGTGTGAAACCCAGGAAAACTGAATGCTGATGATCAGGCCGTCAGCCCGAAGGGACAGATTCCTCCTCCTCCTCCTCTTTCTTTTCCCTTTTTTTTTTCTGAAGCTGTGTCAAAGATTATTTTTAACCCTTGAATTAATGAAGGAACCGATAAGGTGTTAAGAAGTGACTCAGAAGAGAACGAAGAGCACACTAGGTAATTACGCAGGTGGAAATGAGTTGGTTAATAGATGCAAAATTGGCTTCTGCCAAGGGGAATAAAGGAAGTGGGGAGAAGTTTCAGTTTTTCATTAAAAAAAAATATATTGAGGGCCGACAAGTGCCCAGTGGTGGGGAGTGAGTGCTGTGACGCAGGGATGGCCAGGCTGGGCCACCTAGGCCTGGGCCATCTGTGAGGGCTGCACACAGAGGAGCAGAAGGCTGTCAGGAGATGAGGCTGGGTAGGTTCCAATCTGCTTGTGTTAGTGCCCCCGGCACCCAACGCAGGCCCAGAAGAAGGTACATGCACTCCTGACCTTGAGGCATGAAGGAATGGATGGCAGGGGACTTCCCGTGAATGGAGTTGGGGCCGAGGTTACAGGACACCACCTCTGCCATGGGGCGGGAAACCAGTCCCTCCCAGGTAACCCTTCCTCACTCATTTCTGCCTCAGATCTGAGAGCTGTAAAGGGCTTTTGATCCTGCTGACTCTTTTGTCTGAAGGGTTTCAGGACTACAAAAACCTGGGCTAGCGTCTCAGGTGCGGACCATTAGCACGCGCTATAGCAGTACTACGAGAATGAAGTCCTCAGACGCCAAAACAAAACACTTTTTGAAGAAGCAAAGAGGGGAAAATTTAATGAGAGTGGTACTTGGCTTATCCAGAAACTTCACCTACCTGGACCCAGGGAACAAACGGAAGTGCAGTCATCCCAGATATCATTGTCTCTAACTCATGCACCGGCAAGCCCTCGTTCATAGCTGTTTTCTCTTGTTTTGCACACAATTCTAATAACCGCGGTGTGTTTTGGCTTCCTAGTCATAGCGCTGTTGGTGTGGCTGTGGACAGACAGTGATACCAACAAGGGAGCTGCTGAGAGCCTGTCAGTGAGGTCGGGAGCTGGATAAGTACACAAGCAGTTCCAAGATACCGAGATAGGGCACACTGGGGCCATTTAGTGTTGGAGCACAAAGCTCTCCACTCACCCCTGGTCTAGCCCAGCTATTGACCGTGCTTAGTGACAGCCTTGAATCGCCCAGGAAAGAGGTTCCTGACTACAGCAGGAGTTTGGGGGCCATAAAGTGCTGGGTTCAGTTCTCTACTATTTCGGGGCTCCAGGCAACTCTTTTATAGTAATGCCTTCATCTTAGGGTGTTGGGAGGATTAAATGAATTTACAGGGTGCATAGTAAATGCTCATTAAAAATGAGCCGCTATTAGCAGGGAGGTGCACGGTAGTCAGTTGCATGCCACAACGTGGACAAGGCTCGGAAACATGATGATGGGGGTAAGAAGTCAGGCGCGAAAGGGGACCCACTGTATGGTTCCAGTTACGGAAATCACAAAAACGGACAAAACTCATCTGTGACATTAGAGGTCAGAACAGTGGTTATGGGAGGTAGCGACTCAAGGGGGCCTTGCCCTTTCTTTTGTAAAACAGAACCGATACAGAAATCCACATGAAAGAGAGGTGCAGCAGGTTAGCGATTATTGTAAAGCACCCGAGAAGCTGTCCTGTTCAGTCTCCTTCCTGCCTCCAAGTGTTTTGTTTCTTGATCTGGGTGTGGGGGTGCTCGACTTATCAAAAGTCAGCAAGCTATGCACTTATGATAGGTTCACCTTTCAAAACGCCAATGAAAAGTTTTAAATGTCCGCTATGATTATTGTTGTTGTTATTGATATTATTGTATTAACCTCTTTCAGACTTGAACTCTTCATCTGTGTAATGGGGATGATGGTCCCTTTCTTTACACAATTGCTATTAAGATGCGGTGTTCACGGCACATTCATTCGCTGGTCCAGCCAACGAATATTTACTGAGTACCTACGGCCCTGGGCACTGTTCTAGGTGCTGGTGAGAAAGCAGAGAGTCAAACAGACAAAAATCCTGGGCCTTACCTGCTGGCTAGGAGAGAGAGACATGTTAGGTGTTCACTTAAAAGGATCTATTAAATTCTGACAGTGCCCTCTGGTTTTAAAAACAAAATCCTGTTTGTTTGGTTTGGTTTTAATTTGGCTCCTTAAATAATTAGCTTCACTTGTTATGAAATCTTGTTTAGAACAGTGATACCAGCAAAGGCATATATATATATGCCGCACTGGGAATTTCTGCCTTTTCTAGAATTTCCGAGTACAGTTAAATTGTGAATTAGAGCAACCATCCTTCATGAGCTGCAGCGTTGGGGGCTGAGGGATAGATGTCCTGGCAAAGAAATGCCTTCTCCCTCCTGCTTTGAGGAGCTTAGATTTCCAGGCCCTGAACCCTGCAGGCAGGAAAGCGTTAAGAGAGAAATGTGCATTTCTACTGAACAAGAAAATCAACTTAGAAAAGAAATGTGTATTGGAAAATATCTATTTGCCTGCAAAATAATGTAAAAATAATGAGCTCCTATTCCCCTTTGATGTGCAGCGCACGCTTTTAAGGAGAGATTCTGCATTTCTGAGATACTGGGCCTGGCGTGTAATGAAGTGGTTGTTATGGCAACAACTTTCAAAAGCAAGTATTTTCTGAGAGATGTGCTCCACACAGCCAGCGTGAGAGAGGAAAACATGAAAACAGAGACAGGGAGATGAGCTCGACGGAAGGCATCAGATATGGAGAGAGAGCATCCACTCTGTGTCCGAGAAGGAGAGAAATGTGCCCTCCATCCCCACCCCAGCCTGGCTTTGCAGACTGCAGGGGAAGCCAGGCCCCTGCCCTGGAAGGGGTCTCTGTGAGGAATGGGGGAAAGGCCCAGAGAATATCAGGGCTCAGACTGTGTCTCTCAGTTGAGATGTAGCCTGAGACCAGGGATTTCATCACCAATTCCTCGCCCAGGTCCCCTCCTTCAGGCTAGCCTCCCAGACTCGCCCTCTGCCTCTCCCATCCTTCCATCAGCTTCCTCCTGGCCCCCTGCTCAACAGCACCAAAGGTCCCCCATTCGTTCCAGAGCCCAGACTTCACACTAGCATTCAGGGTCCCTCATGTGCCTGGGGGTCCTGCCAAGCTGGTACCTAGTGTGTGCAGACATGGCATCAAGAGCTGGCATTCATCAGATCTTCTGCTCTTCACGACAAGTCCAAGGGCCTAGAGCAGCGCCTGGTACAGAGTGGCTGCTCAGTCTCTGTTCGTTGAGTGAATGGATGGTCCTTCTCCGAGGCTATTGCTATCGTCCCCATTCTGCAGATGAGGAAGTTGAAGCTTGGTGACCCTTAGTGACTTGCCCATGCCTGGAGGACAGTGAGCGGTGAAGCTCAGTGTCTCATCCCTCTGCACGGTGCCGCCTCTCAGTAACGCCCTCTTCCCAGCCTCCTATCTTTGTTCAGACTGTGTCTCTGGCTGGGGCATCCTCTCCTGTGTGTCCTATAAGGTTTGGCTCAAGGGCCACCTTGACCATGACATCACGAAAAAGCCACCTCTAAACTAGACCCCTGGATGTATCAGGGCCCAGGGACAGGGCCATTGCTACCTGCTGGTGAGTCTCGGCTGGGGCCGCCAGGAACAGAGTTACTTCTGGGGGACTGTGTCTCGTTTACCATTTTCTTTCCCACGCGGTGCCAGGCCCAGGGAAGGCACTTGGTGGCCCTTGGCTGAGTGAAAGAAACTTTGGAATCCAGAAAGTTCTGGAAAATCCTGCTGGGTCAGTCACTAGGCATCTGAGATCTTCTGGTGTGCCCTGGCCAAAGCCTCTCGTGATTGGGAGACTGCTCACATCCAGCCGAAACTCACTCGTGAAGCGACTATGACTGTGTGGCACACGTGTGGGTGAACACGTGTGTGCATGGCCTCCCTGGAGGAGTTTTGCTCTAAAAGGGATTCTGGGGCTACATACGTGTGTGCTTATATGGCTGAGGTGAGGGAGATAAGTGTGTGCATGGCCTTGAGGGGATCTGCTCTCTAGAGGGGCGTGTGTCTAAACATGAGCGTGTATGTCTTAGGAGGAAAGAGTGTGCGTGTGTGCGTGCATGCGCGTGTGTGTGACCTTGGTTGAGGGGGCTTGCTCCGTAAGGGAGCATGTGTTTAACTATGTGCATATGTGTGTGTCCGGCACGTTATAGATGTGTGCGTCGCGGCCGCACCCGGCCTGATGAGGTGAGAGAGAGTGTGTGTGTGTGTGTGTGTGTGTGTGTGTGTGTGGAGATACATGAGCGTGAGGGGCAAGTACTGCAAGGAGAGGTTGTATAACTTTATGTGTAAGCGGTGTGCCTGGGGATGTGTGGGTGGATGTGTGGGGAGAGGGGCGTATGCATTTAGGGTTTGCCGCCTTTGCCAGGTTGAGGCAGAGGAAACCCACTGAGGATGGGCTGTGTTGTCAGTTTCAGGCTGTGTGAGAGCTGCTGGCAGCTGCTCCGTCTAACCCGTGATCACAGAGAGAAGACTGTGCCTTCGGACTGTCCTCTGGATCACAAAATGTAAGAGTCAGAGCTGGAAGCAGCTTTGGAAGGCACCTAGTTCTATCCCTATGTTACAGCCGATGAAAATAGGGAGGGGAAGTAACCTCCTGAGGTCACACAGTGAAGTTGGGATAAAGCTAGAACTTGGACTTGTATCTGAGTCTGCGGGTTCCCTCATCCCTCCAATTTGCGGCCAGGTCCCCGAGGAGCAGGGAGAGGGTTAACCACAGAGTAATTAATATCAGGCACCAGAGTATTATACAATTTCATTCCCACTTTAATTAGGGGAACTTTTTTTTTTTTTTAAATAGAAGTCTTTGTTGTGTCAATTAGTTGATTGACTATCATTGGTTTCTGGGTTAGGGAAACTTGATCCGCGGTGAATGAATTTGTTTATCAGGGAAAAGGAGCCAGGGGATGGAAAAAGAAATTCAATTAAGTGTCAGGCTGCTGAGTGACAGGCTGCATTTGATAGGACTTTTAGCTTAATTGCTTGTATTTCATTAAGACATTTATTTATCAAGAGAATTCTTCATTTTAAAATCTTGGGCAGTCTCTGAGTGGCTTCTGGCTATTTTTCTGCATTGATTGAGGATGCCTAGTGTGGACCTGAAGAATGTTCCGGGACCTCTGAGTCATTCTTGTCCCTACTATGGTCCTCCCTTTTCCTGGCTACTGGGGCGACAGTCTCCTCATCCTTCCCATCCCAAAGTGATATCTAAAGTTTGGTGAGTGTCTGCATTTCCCTGGGGAGAAGAGTCCATATTTCTCTTTAGATTTTCAAAGTGATGTGAGTCCCACATAAAGTAACACGCAATAGACCGATCACCTTTTGGTCTTTGTTGTTGTTTGGCCCCACAAAAATAAGTTTAATTTCATGCACATTTGTAAAATCGTATTTGAAGGCAGTGCTAGAAACTAAATATTACTCTGCACTTACAAAAGTGACTTTAAAAAATAAGTATCCTCGAGAATAAAGTCATCCCTACAAGATTTAATTTTATTAGAGATGCTATGACTCTCAGTTTTTTCAAGAAGGTCCTTTCAACGCCAATTTGAATGCATTCCGAATGGGTCTTGGTGTTCCAATGTAAACAAGTTGTATGTCATGTGGGCTATTTTACTCCAAAGGCTGCCTGATCCTTATGAGAATTGCCCCGTGTACAATCTATAATAGTCATAGGGGGCGATCACCTCGTTTTAGAAATGAGAAGACTGAGCATCAGAGAGAGCGGGAGGTTTTTTCAAGGATGCGGTGCCAGCCAGGGGCAGAACAGGGATGCTCACTTGTTCCTCCTGCTTCTTTTCCAAAGACCTGGCTCTATTTGGCCGTCTCTGGAGTTGCTTGGTTTAGGGCCTGCAGGGGGCAGTTTAGCTGGCAGGCCTTCTATTTCTTTTTTAACTTTATTATTCCTTTTGAAAAAATTATTTGTAATTGAGGTATAATTGGCATATTTGATCTCTTCTTTGTCTTTTGATCTATTAGGACAGGAGAGCAGAGTGGCTAAAACTGCCATCTCCACCCGTGTTTAAATCCTGAATCTACCATTTCTTATGTGATCTTGGGCAAGTGCCTCGACCCCACTGGTAAACTGAGGATAGTAAGATTATCTGTCTCAACGGGTTGTCTGGAAGATTCTAAAGGATATTCCATGCATTGTACTTAGACTACCTGGTATGTAGTAAATGCTTAATAAATATCAGTTGTAATTATTATTGTACAAGCCAAGTCAGATTTCATTTGGGAAAAAAAGATTTCTAATTCTTAAAATAACTGAGGACCATTATTCTGTACCATGTAAACTCTCCCCACCCCCAACACCGCATCCTTAAGAAGAAATAATTTACCCTAGAAGATGGGTGTATTCAGTCCTAGTCCATGACGAACGCTGGTGAAGCCCAGTTTCCCGCCTCTTCAGGCTTTGCTCTTTCTGGCACTCCCTGGTACCCGAGTGTTTTTATTTTTCCTCTCTGGGGTAAACATTTATTCGTGACTTTCACTCCCTCCTCCTCTATTCTCCCTTCTTCCTCCCCTTATTTCTCTCCATCATTCCTCCCTCCCTCCCATCCGTCCCTCCTGGCCACGTGCAGGAGCTGGCTTCTACAGACTCATAAGCACCAATTTTGCACATCTTTTCCCAACTCTGTATTCACTGAGGTCCCACTGGTGGCTTGAAACCAGCACTGGTGGGAGTGTGTACACTGTGAAAATTGGAGGCCAGTACAAGGAAAGGCTTTTTTTCGTGTGTTTCTTGGCTAGCTGTTTTCAGCACATCACCGCATCCTGGGACCCATGATCTACAGGATCCACCCCTTTTTCATTCATCCATCTCTTTCTATGTCCATACATCCATCCACCAAACCATGTCCCATTGAACCACCCATCCAACCAACATGTATCGAACACTTTTTGGGTATCAGACCCTGTACAAGACCCACCGGGAGGGCGGAATTGGCCAGAGCCTGCTCCCTGCCCTTGAGGAATTGATAGTTTAGTGGAACAGATATCTTACATCTGTCTCAGACTCAAGGACTGTCCCAGATACCACCTCGTTGGATGATCATGGTTAGTATTGTTACCTCAGTGTAACAATTGAGGCGATTAAGGCCCAGAGAGGTTAAGTGAATTGCCTGAGGTCACACAGCTGGCTGTACGTTCATTTGTTTGCCTGTATGACAAGGCATGATATTAGGCTTACCGAGGTGCTCAAATCCAGCCAGGATGTCAAGGTGAAAATAGATTTTCAAACCTGTCCTTCAGAAATAAGCTTTCTTAAAAAAAAAAAAAAATAGGAAGAAAGAAAAGGAAAGAATAGGGAAAGTTATTTTTCCATCTTGCTTAGATGGGGACAGTTTTGAATTTATTTTTTTCAGATTGAACAATCGTCCCTCAAATGGATAGTGATAGGTGATCTAAAAAATAATCTTTAAAAACGTCCCCGCGTTGGGCATTTCCTCCGGGTGACATAACTCACTGTGACAGAATGCATTTAAATTCACAGAAAAGAAATTGAAAGGAGTGCAGTGTGGAAGGTGTCTGCGTGGGCTCCCGGTTTCTTAACCCTCTCCTTTCGCCATCCTCCTCCCTGCCCTCCACTGCCCCTGGGCCTGTGGGCACGTCCAGCCTCTCCTCACTACCTTCGGCCACGTGTCTCCGCAGGCACCAAGCACTGAAAGCATTTCTTATGTGGATCATGGGTCCCAGGATGTGGCCAGAGTGGGGGTGGGGTGTAGATTTCCTGATGGGCCAAGAAAGAGGTCCCTTTTGGAAGAGGATGCTCTCTCTTCTCTCTGGATTCTTATCTGTTCCTATTGCACTTCTATTCCCTCTCTTGGCTAACATAGTAACGAGGAGGGAGCTTTGCCTTGGGAAGGCCAACGGTAAGGCCAGATGGGGCTCAGGGAAAAGGGTCTGCTGTTCAATTCAGCCACAAGTCCTCCCTGGTTTGGTGGTGGCCTCCCTCCAAGAGACAGAGCTCCAGGCCGTGCTAGGGTTGCTGGCGAGAGTTTTGATGGACAGCGCGATGCTCAAGACCCTGGAGTTTCTTTTGCGCGGTATTTTCATTGTAACTCCGGAGGCATGTTCTGTTATCTGTAAGCTGATTTCTCTTTTCCTGTGTCCTGCCTGCCACTGTGGCTCCGGAGAAAGAAGGGGTCGGGTGCCACCTTGAGAAAGAGGAGGAGGATGTGATGGAGGGGTGCCTCAGGTAAGGTTTCCTAGAATCAGAGCCTGAGACGTGGACTCTCGTGAGTGTTCTATTGCGGGGTGCTCTCAGGAGAAGATGGGCGAGCACAGAGAGTAGGGGAAGGACCTGAAGCTAGAACTCAGCTTTAGCCTCATCCCACAGAGTTTGTCCTCACTTGAGACAAGAGGGCTGGGCATTTGCACCCCATGTCAGTCAGTCAATGGCCACTGTCTATCACTGGTTGGGAGGGAAAGTAAACTAGGCGAGGCAGATCCCGCCAAAGGCAAGTCTCCAGGGTAGGGGACAGTATTAGCTTATAGCAGTTAATGCTCACAGCACCTAGGGGCTGGGGACACTAGTCTGGCGAAGGGGATACAGCTTGGGAACCAACAGTAGGTACTGCAGGGAAAGCCCTGACAAGATAGGAAAAGGGAAGGAGGAATGTTCTACTTCCCAGCCTGGTGGGGGAGAGATGAGAAATAGAGGAGCAGTAGAAACCATGAAGGCACCGGATGTCCGGACCTGCCTGCCTTGGCCTAGAGATAGGTCGGACGGGCACTGAGCCCTCCTTTAGGAGACCTCTGCTTGGCCTCCCGTTTGGGACACCAGGAGGAGATAGCTGTGTAGAAGGCCCCTGAAAAGTGAGGAGGGCAGTGAGGTGAGAAAAGGCAGAGGCTGGGCTCTAGACATGTGGGTTCAAAGAGCCCGTCACCAGGGCAACGGTGGTGAGTGGTCAGGATGTCCTAGAGCCAAAGGCTCCTGCCCTGGGATGCACAGGGGCTGTGCGGTGAAGCTGCACTGCTGGTAAGAGTCGAGGTGGGGGGTCAAGATATTCAGAGATGACAGCGGCCCTGATGTCCGATGGAGAATAGACCACAGACTTAGCAGATGCTAACAGAATGTCTAGGATCAGGCCCTGTGGTAGAGACGGCCAGTATTCCACCTGCCAATTATCCATGCTCACCCTCCCATAGCATGTGGTTGTTGCTAGCAGCTGGTTGCCCAGATGGGAACTACACTTCCCAGTTAACCTTGCATCTATGCCTGGCCAAGTGACAAGTCCTTACTAACGGAATGTGAGTGAAAGTGGTGAGTGTCAATTCTGGATGGTAGCTTTTAAGAAGTGGGTGGCATTTCTCACTTCCTATTATTCCAGTGGATAGAAGCCAACTCTGTAGTCTGAGAGACTGGCCGAGCCAAAGATGGAATTATCACATGGAAGACCAGGAACAGACCAGCAATCGCCTCATTGGAGGGTTATATAAGCAATGAGGAAAAAGTCTACTGTGTTAAGCCACTAGAATTTGGGAGTTTGTTACAGAAGCAAGTGTTGCCCTGACTATGACAGGCCTGACCAGTCATCTCCAGAACACATGCACGATGCCTGTGAAGGCACTAGCACAAGGCACTAGCACAAGGCACTAGCACAAGGCATTATCACAAGGCACCGGCTCTGCACCTACTTCCACTCTCGCTCCCCACTTCCTGGTAGCAAAGTTCACATCAAGTCCCCTTTCAACATCCAGGTGCCATTTGGAGAGGAGGAGGCGGGGGATGAGATCTGAAAGACTCACTCCTAAAAGAGGGACTGAGTGAGAGCTTAGGTATTAAATATTTGCTGCTCAGAGTGTGCTCCCTGGACCAGGAGCATCAGAATCACGTAGAACTTGCTACACATGCACGTTCTCAGGCTCCAGCTCAGGCCTCCTGAATCAGAATTTGCATCTTAAAAAGACCCCAAGGTGATTTGTGTGAGAAAGTGTGAAAAAGGTATTAATGTCATCAAATGTGCCCCTTGTCTGGTCATATGGCCGAAGAGCAGAACAGCTCATTCATTCATTTATTCTATTTATGATTTCATTTGTTCTTTTAATTCATCACTGTTTATTGAACATCTATTGTTTTCCTGGTGACATCCTGGAGAAGCAAGGTCCCTATCCTCATAGAGCTTGCTATCTATTGGGAGGTGGGTACAGACATTAAACATAAAATTATACCAATAATTACAAGTGTGGTAAGTGGTACAAAGAAAAAGTACAGGTGACAAAGAGTAAAACAGAGAACCTGACTTGCTCTGGGGACTCAGAGAAGGTTTCTTGGAGGAAGCAACATTTAAAGCGAGACAGGAAGGAAGAAGGGAAGTCAGCCAAGGGAAGAATGGGGGACTGCTGTGTTCCAAGCAGAGAAGAAACAACATAGACGAAGGCCCTGAGACAGGAAGAAGCTTGGAAATATTAAATTAGAAAAAAGAGAGAGAAAAAACAACCCAGTCTTTGCTCTGAACTCGAGAAAGGTAAGTAAGAGAGAGTCGGGTAAGGTGAGATGGAGAGGCGGAGGCAGGGGTAAGACCCTGCAGGCCCTGGTAGGCCACAGGGATCTCGAACTTTATCCTAAGAGCACAAGGGCGTCCTTGGAAAGTATGTTTAGTGTAACCGGTAAGAGCATGGTCTCAGGAGCCACATGGCCCGAAGGTAAATCCTGGCTCGGCCATTGCTTGGCTGTGAGACTTTAGGCAAGTTACCTAACCTTCCAGCACCCTAATTTTCTCATCTGCAGAAGGAGAACAACAGAGTGCCTATTTCATATCGTAGGGTGGTTTTTAGGATTAAACGAGTTGATATATGTAAAGGGCTTATACCACGGAATAGCGCATGAGGCTTGGCAATTACCGTTGAAGGGTTTTAATCAGGAGAGTAATGTGATAAGATTTGTGCTTCGAAAAACCACTCTCGCTCCTGCACAAAGGGAAACTAGATGGCAGAGGGAAAAAACGAAAGCGGAGAGCTGCTGACGGCGTAGAGCGCAGTGGAAGCAGTGGAGATGGAAAGAGGGTGGATGAATCTAGGACTTGGTGATTCATGGGATGTGGGTGCTGGGGGTCAGAGGGAGCGAGAAGCGGAATCGAGGATGACCGCTTTGAGCATCTTGGTGGATGGAAGTGCCAGGTTTTCAGTGGACGTTGAAGACTTAAATTTTGGACATGTCGGATCTGAGATGCCTATGAGACATTCAGATGGAGACATTGAACAGGCAGATGAAATGCAGGAGCTGTAGATAGGTATTTGGGATCTATTAGCATGCCAATGCCAATCGAAACCATGAAACTACTCAGAAAGAATATATACAGTTCAAAGAGTTGAGAGTCATGTAGGCTTGGGTTTGAATCTCCACCGCATGCCAGCTGTATGTTTTTGGGAGAGTTATTTAGTTTCTCTGAGACTCAGTCTCTGATCTGAAAAATGAGGATGGTTATACCTACCCCGAAGGGTTGTTGTGGTATGTAAATGAAATGCGTATAAGACTCTTGGCACTCAGCTCAGTCAATATTGATCACTTTTCTCTCTCAATCTCCCCTTCCTCACTCATCACATGCATTTTTTTTTCTACCTTAGTTTCTAAAACACCCTGTACTCAGAGTGCACTGCGGCCTGCCTGCACCTGTTACCCAGATGCTACACTCAAAGCAGGCGATGCCCAGATGGGAGAACAGTAGCATGGAGAGTGAATCCTATTGTGAAATGAACACTGGCCTCCGAGTCAGCGGGACCCTGATTCAAATCTTGTCTCTGCCTCTCACTTGCTTGAGACCTCAGGGAAGTCCTCCCTGTACCTTCCAGAGCCTCAGGCATATCATCTGCAAGGGGAAGAGTTAGGTGATTCCACTCTGTCTGAGTTCACTGGGGCTGCTATAACAAAGCACCCCGAACTGGGTGGCTTAAACAACAGATATTTTGCACTCACAGTTCTGGAGGCTGGTGGTCTGATGTTAAGGTGTCAGCAGAGCTATGTCCCTCTGAGACTCTGCATAGAATCTCTCCTTGCCTATTCTTAGCTTTCGGTGTTGGCTGGCAATTGTTGGTGTTCCTTGTCTTACTTTGCATCGCCCCAATTTCTGCCTCTGTCATCACAATGGCCTTCTCCTCTTGTGTGTATCTCTGGGTCTCTTGTCCTCCGCTTACAAGGACACAGTAACATTGCATTAAGAACCAGCCGCCCTACTCCAGTGTGACCTCATCTTAAGTAACTACATCTGCAAGGACCCTGTTTCCAAATCAGGCCACATTCTCAGTTACTGGGGTGAGGAATTCAGCCTTTTTCGGGTGGTGGGGAGAACACAATTCAACTGGTAACATATTCCTAAATTTTTTTCCTTCCAAATTTGTAGAGAGCAAAGGAGGAAAAATGTCCCCAGAGGAAAGAGCTGGGAAATGTTAATTATACTTTTACTTATTGTTAGAAAACAGTTTTCTGACTGCTAAAAATATATGTGCTCTCGGTTAATTATGATCTCCTTGTGAAAGGCAATCTGCAGGCAAAACAAACCTCTTATTGAGAAAACGAACTGAGAGAGGTAAGGGCTGGACGCTGCTACACCTGGAAAGAAGTTTGTGCTGAATTGGAAAATTCAGACTCTTTCTCCCCTCTATTCTCTGGGGCACTCTCTTTAGGGTGGGGGCAGGGCCAGGTGGTGGGGAATTTTGTCTTTTTCTCTGTTCCCGTTTCACGGGACCACTGGACACTGTTTGCCTTCTCCTGGAATAGACAGCAGTGCACATTTACCCCTCCTGCTCCAGGGATAAGCCAGTTCCGATTGTGACAGACTCTGATGGCCTCACCAAACCATAGAGTATCCTGCTGGCCTGCTCCATTGAAAAACCATGCCTGTCGAGCCTGAAGAATATTAAGGGCCTGGGTCCTAGTGGTCTCATTGGGCCTCAAACACTCATGGGCCAATTGTACTCTTTAATATTTACCCAAATGAGTTGAAAACTTATGTCCATATGAAAACCTGCACGCAAATGTTTACAGCAGCTTTGTTTGTAATTGCCATAACTTGGAAGCAACCAAGATGCTCTTTAATAGGTGAGTAGATAAACAACCTGTGGGACATCTAGACAGTGGAACATTACTTGGTGACCGAAAAAAAATGATTAAGCCAGAAAAAGACATGGGAAAACCTTAAAGGCACACTGCTAAATAAAGAGGCCAGACTGAAAAGGCTACATGTTGTGCGATTCCAGCTGCATGACATTCTGGAAAAGGCAAAACTATACAGACAGTTAAAGGATCTGCGGTTGCCAGGGGTTTGGAAGGAAGGAAGAAGAGATGAATAGATAGAGCACAGGGCATTTTTAGGACAGTGAAACCATGTCATATGATACTGGAATGGCAGATACATGACACTGTGCATTTGTCAGTGCAAATCTAATACTGCTCCAAAAATTAAAGTCTACTAATTAAAAAAACAACCAACAAACCTTGCGTGCCTGTCACTTTAGGGAAGCTCTTGGGGCAAAGGGGACTCTTGCAATCTCTCTCATGAAGCAGAGGCATCAGTGCCTGATGCAGCTCTTCACGTCCGGGTGGCCTATTTCAACCAGTGACCACACAATCTAACATGCCACCAGCTCTGAATGGCACTCAAGGCAATGTAAGTTTCCACATCTAGTCCAGACAACTGTGCAGGTGACCTTGACTCTTGGCGGGTCTGGTGGCACATCAAGATGCTGTTTGCAGCTGGAGGAAAACCCTGAGCTTCCCAGCGAACACTGCTGGGCTGGGACAGAACCAGGGTAAAGCCAACAGGGCACTTGCCTCGGGCACAAAATTTAAGGAGATGCCAAAAAAAAAAAAAAACCTTTCAGTAATCAAGATAGATAATATTTTAATTTCATTTTTTTTTGAAAAAATGGAAATTAATGCAAAAACATTCATCATCAAAATAGCAAAACTTTTAAGTAAAAAGTGACCCTGCACTTATATGACTTGGCCTCACTCACCCCACCCTAATCTTGGTCTGGTCACATCTTGTATTTATTTGATATTTTATTCATCACAATTTTTTTGGTATTAATTTTCATTTAAAAAAATCATTTCAAACAAAATATTTTAAAATCTTGATTACTGAGATTTTGGAGCACAGTGCCCAAGAAGAGTACCTCACTTGCTTCGCTGTATCCTGGCCAAGCCTCTACACCTCTCAAATATCAGGTTAATGTATTCACTCAATAAATATTTATTATCTGCTACATGCTATTCACCAGTGGACAAGATAACTAACCTTATGAGCGTTGATCTCCCTCGTTCCTGGGCTGGCCCCATTGCTCAAGGGGCTCATGGCCAGGTGGCCATAGTGGCATGCACGCACCCAACACCCAGACTTCCTGGGACGCCCCCATTGCTCAGTGTCCAATGCCCGAGCAGCAGGCATCTACTTCGAGTCCTCAGTGAGGTGCCATACCACGTTGAGGGCAGCTAGTGGCTGGTTGGTTCATTGGCCCTCATCTGCTGTGGAGCTGGAGCAGTTTGTTCTTTCCAGAAAAGACACTTCTTCTGGATTCCCACTCCTGTCAGGTCCTGCCAGCATCACCGTGGACATCGATAAATGCGTCTTTAATAGCTACGGATTCCCTCTGGCCACAGCAAGGGCACCGAGGGGATGAGCGGTGAAGTGCTCATGGGATTTATTTTTACCATGTAGACGCAGAAGTAGCCAGCCTGGAGGAAGGGGAAGTGGCCCATTGAGGACTCACCTCTGCCTCCTTTAAGGCTGGGCTGCTGTTCTGCAGGACGTAGTAGATGATCTGAAGCAGCAGCTGGTATCTAATGTTTTGTCGTCCGTGGCCAGAGCACACAGCTCTTCCCCCTTCCCTCTGGATTACCTTTTCTCAGACACCCTTGCTGAGACCCTTGCTTGCCCAAGTCCTATTTCTCTGCCCGGCACTCCAGCCTCCAACCTGGGGCCCTGTGTTGGCATCTATTTTTAACCATCTTCTCCCTCTGGCAGTCAGGCTTAGCCCTTAGACTTTGGAAAGCAGCCTGGATTCTAGCCCTAAACTGGAGGACTGCAGAACCAGGGTATTTTGCTAACCTCATGGTGCTTATGCTCTCCAACTAGAGACCTGACATCCAGATCCTCTATGGTCTCACAGTTTGCCCTGAGACCAGGGTCTCTATGTACAGGAGTATAGGTTGTGCGCTGCACAAGCACATAGGCCACCGCTCATATGGAAGAAATTGTGAATGGTGCCCTTGGAATTGTGTAATTCAGCGGCTTTGCCTTAGCAGTTAAGCATGAGATGATAACGCTCTTAGGGAACTCGTACCCATGTCATTAAGGAAAAGGACATGGCAAGCTGACTCTGGTGCCCAAGATCAAAGTGTGGTCATAACAACAATAAAAATAACACTTATTTAATGTGTTGAAACATCAGCGTAAGCCTTCTACATGTAGTATCTCAGTTAATCCCCATGACAACCCTGTTAGGTGATATTACTATTATCCTCATTTTACAGATGAGGAAACTGTGACCCAGTAAGGTCGGGTAATTTGCCAGGGACACACAGATGAAAAGTGATAGAGCCAGGATTTGAACCTCGGCAGTTTAATTCCTTGGCCTCTAGCTCTTAAACATGATCCAACACTGGCGTATCCTGACTTCTTCATTTCAAGATTGTTTACTGGATCAGCCTTAAACATAGTACAGAGGAAAGAGATTTAAAACTAGGCAAATGTGGGTCAAAGTTACACTGTACCAATGTGACTGTGGTCCCATCCCATAATCTCTCTGAGCATCCATTATCTGTTCAAATGAGCCTTTGATAGCTAACAGGTATCACACTTACTTGATGTCAAGCCCTGCTAGGACTTCAACCACATGACCTCATTCAGTCCTCACACAGGTCTTCCTGGGGCCCTCTCTGCCTGGGACCATGGTCTGGAGTGGCATCTAGACAACATGTGTGTGGAAGGACTTTTGAAATGGCATCTTTTCATGCACACGTACTCGTCAAGAGCAATAATTGCTAAATCTCGCGAGCCTCCACTTGCGAGAGCTGCTCTGCTAAGAGCTTCACCTGCGGTATCTCCATTAATCCTACAAGGTAGGCTCTTACATCCTTTTACAGATGAGGACGCTAAGGTTCAAAGATGAGAGATAACTTTTTCTGGGTCAGAAAGCTAAGAGGTAGTAGAGCTGGTTTTTCCACTGAGACAGGCTGACCGCAGAGCCCATGATCTCCACTTCAAGTCTCAACGGCCTCTCGGGTGGCCCTTCCTCACAGGGCCCTGCCCACCACCTACCTTCAGTTGGAACAGGAAGTAGGATGGGGGTGAGGTAGAGAGATTCAAGGGAAAGAAGCAGCTCATAATCATGCAGCTTGGAGCATCTGTGTGATTGGTCCAGTGTCTCTCAAGGGTGATTTTGTTGTACCTCATGATCCAGAAAATGAGGAGCATGATGGGTGCCAGAGAAGCCAAATCTGCCTCCTGTTGAAACAAGAACTTGGATGCCAGGAGAAGGCCCTTGAAGGCTGAGTTTTCTCCTTTGCTGTTGCCGAGGGCTCCTTTCTGATTTCATCTTCATTTAGGGCCATTGAGCGAGAAGAATGAAGTTATAAAAAGACTTGCTTCCAAGGCCTGTCATTAAGGCACTTCTTTGTTTGCTGGCTCTCCTGCTGGGTTTTTAATAGCAGGCTTCGTGGCATTTGGGGACTTGTACCCGAGCTCTGAGGGAGGCCTCCAGCACCCACATGACTTCCAATGCTCTGGATGACCCTCTCACACACCTTGCAGGTGGGCAGACTAAGATCTGGGTTTGACAGGATTTTGAATAAAGAGGAGAGTCGACTGCCCACTTGGGGCGTGTGGACAGGCCCATCGGTCAGGGTTGTTGGTCACACCCAAGGGGATTTCTCTTAACTTGGGAAGATGTCTGAATGATGAGGAGTCAAAAATCACTACCCAGGGCTGAGGCTTTACCTTCAGTCCTGACTTGGATTCTAGGAGGCATTCGAGCCGCAGGGGTGAGGAGCACTGCTGGTGAGGAGCAGTGTGGGGTGAGGGGCCCCATGGGGTGAGTTCTGGTTTAAGAATCGGCTGCCTGGGCTTTGGTTTTGCTTTGTACCTACTCGCCATGTGACCTCGGAGAGTCAATCTTTCTTTATATATATATATTTTTTTTTGAATCACTTTTTCTGTGTCTTGGTTTCCACATCTGTTATGGGGACAGTGAGATCAACTCTCAGAGCCTGTAGCGCTTGCTAGTGTGGTTAGTGTTTTCCTGCCCAGCCCTCCTCCCCACTCCCCACTCCCCGCCTCCATTCTGGTTCTCCACGTGGTGCTCAGGGGCTTCCAACCTCAGCTTTGCTAGTGCCCAGAGCAAGTGCTGATAGTGTAAAGCAAATTCACAAATTAGTGAAGAAATGAATGCTGGTAAACTGAGTGCCTGGGTGGAAGTAGGAAGCTCAAAAGAGACATGTGTGGACTTCGTACAGAAGCATGAGTCCCTGGGGAGATCGGGTATTCCATCTGCCTTATAGTTTTCATATTTCAATGATTTATTTAGTGTGATGAGTGATCCTTGGCCCTGACAAAATGTAGACCTCAGGAGACACAGCCATATAACATTATCCATTTATATGACAAAGTGAAAATTCTCTTTTGTCCAGGCAATTAGAATTTATTCCGAGCATTTATTTTAAATATGTGTTCTGATTGACTAGTGCAGCAGTTGTCAATAAGGGATAACCTCTTATACTAACTAGATCGCTAAGACTCTAAGAGGTACATGGGATGCAGGAAGGGCTGGATCAAGGGGACATCCCGAGAGAGCTGCGTTGTTGACTCTATACATCTTCAGAAATTCACTTTCTAAGCTTCTCTAAGGCACCAGGAAAGCATTTTCTCTATATAATATCAGCACAGACTCACTGAGATAGAATCTTATCCTTTTGGCACTGGCATTCTGTAATGTTGGGTTTTAGGACTCCATAGCCTCACTTAGGTTTAGATGAGAAAAGTAGCCAGATCCCACATGGTCTTATAGACTCTTACATGGACTTTGCTTTTCTCTGAGAAGGGACCCAATGAGAGTTTTGAGTGAGGAGTGATTTGATGTGACTCCAACTACAAAGGGATTCTTCTGGCATATTGAGGCTAATCTGGAAGAGGATAAAGCAAAGGCAGGGTGAGCAAAGAGGCTGTTACCATAGTCCAGGTGTGGCGTGATGGTGGCTCGGACCAAGGTGTTGGGAACGGAGTTGCTGACAATGGGTCGGAGTCTCAAACTATTTCAAAGCTTACTGCCCCCAGGATTTGCTGTCCATAAAAGAAATATGTCAGAGATAACATCAAGGTTTTGGGTCTGAGCAGCAGGAAGAGGAGAGTTACCTTTTCCTGTGATGGCGGTGACAGCAGGAGGAACGGCTTTGGGGCACAGAGGGGCAGTAGGAATTGAGAGCATGGCTTTGGGCGTGGTATGTTTGAGGCGCTGGTTTGATACCTCAGTGGAGATGTTGGGCAGCAGGTGGTTGGATATCTAACTGGAATTCACAGGCAAGTTCTGGGCTGGATGTAGAAATGTGAAACTCTTATGCATTCATGAACCTTTTTAAGGCTTTTGAAAATGATGGTCAAATTCCTTTACAGAAAGGTTTATAAATTAATGCTCTCTCTAGAGAACGTGGAAATTCCCAAATGCTGGGAATTAACTTAAAAAAAGCCATGCCGATTTGATAGGTGAAAGATGGTGTTTCAGTGTTTTAATTCATGTAATACAGATTTCCAGTGAGATTAACTTCCTAATGTCTTTTGACCATTTCTATGTCACCTCCTGTGAATTGCATGATCATGTCTTCTAGTCCATTTAAAACATGAGAGTGACACATTGTCCTTTTCGTATTGATTTAGCAGAAATTTCAGATATTATCTTCTTTGTTATGTTGCAAATATCTTTCCTGAATTTTGTTCATTTTACTTCTTGATATATAGAAGGTTGGCATATTAATGCAGTGAAGTATGTTAGTCTTTCCCTTTTTGCATTCTTCCTTATGCTTGGGCAGCCATTTCTCCTAATATCAGAAAAACGTTAATCTATATTTTATTCTATTTTTTATAGTTTAATTAAAATAATAACTCTCTGATTCATCTGAAATTTATTTTCCTGTCCGGTGCGAAGCCCTGAGTTTTTTCCTGCCCCCAAATTGTTAATGAATTGTTCCTGCATCATTTATTGAGCATTCTATAACATTTCCCATTAATTTAAATGCCCCTTTAATCGATCCTACATTTTTTCATAGATGGGGGCCCATTTTCAGGCTTTTAATTTTTTTCATAGCTGTGTCTATTCTTCTACACAGTTTTAATTATTATAATTTTAAAATCCACTTAATATCTAGTGCGTAAATCCATTATTTATTTATTTGTATTTTCAAAATTTTCTTTATCATTCAACCTCTTTTATTTTCCTAGATAAACTTTAGAAAAACATCTTTAAGTTCCAGAAAAGTTTCCAGCCAAGTTTTAATTGCAGTGCCGTTAAGCTTCCATAGTACTGTGAGCAGAATCAATAGATTTGTAATATTGTTTTCCACCCTTGACACGGTGAGCTCTCTAACCACGCAGGTCTCTTCTTTCATTTTCTTGACAGTTTTCTTTTCATTTTCTTGACAGCTTCTTCAAATTCTAATGCAAATATCTTAATGATTTTATCCCTAGGTAGAAATGTCTACCTATCATCTATCTCTATCTATCATCTATCATCTATCATCCATCTGTCTGTCTGTCTGTCTATCTATCTATCTATCTATCTATCTATCTATCATCTATCATCTATCTATCATCTATCTGTCATTCTATTATCTATCACCCATCTGTCCATCCATCCGCCCATCCGTCCGTGCATCCATCCATCATCTATCTATCAATCATCTGTCTACCTATGAAGTGATTTTTGTTCCCCAGGGGACATTTGGCAATATCTGGAAATATTTTGTTGTCACAGCTGGGCAACAACCACTGCTGTCGAGTGGGTAGAGGCTAGTGATGCTGCTAAACATCCTGCAATGCACAGAACAAAGGATTATTTGGCTCCAAATGTAAGTAGTGCTGAGGTTGAGAAACCTTGGTCTCTCAATTATGAATGCGATCTTCTCCCCATGAGGTCATCCTACTGGCATAGCTGTGCTTTGACTGGTAACAGAGGCAAATCTGTTAGTGTCGTCAGGGGCACCCTGTCCTCTTGGTGTCTGCTCTATGCCCTGGGCCAACGCCTGGGACAAGCAGCTTCCCATGAGAGGCTGCACCCCTGAATGGCATGGCGGCTAAGAACACTGAGATATTCAGTCCTCAGCTGTGGCTTAGCCTGCTGCAAGTCTGTTGAAGACACTTGGTGTCCTAAAGGAGGCCAGTCTTCTGGAGGGAGACCAAAGAAGGCCTAAAGGAATCCCACGATTCTATTTGAATAAACTTTAAGAACAGGTGAAAGTCACCTCAGGTGACAGAAATCAGAGAAGTGCTTGCTTGGGGTGGGGGCTGGAGGATTCCTGGGGAGGGCTTCAAGGGAAACTTTCTGGGGATTGTTTCTGGCATGCTGGGTTTGGTAGTCAGATGGAGAGTATTTTCCCCCGGGAATTTTATTCCTTAAATAAAAGGCTCAACCGTAGCTGAAGCCTTTTTGTATTTCTCCTCAATTCCACTCCCTTTTCTCTCTCCCCAGAGGCAACCAACGTCCTGAAGTTTGTATCTTTCACACCCATACGTTTTTCAAATCTTTTCAAACAGTGTATGCAGTTGAGTGTGTTTTTAAACACTGCATTTAAAGTACCACGCTGTGTATCATTCTGTATTTTCTTTCTCACTTAATATTTTTGAACCTACTATATTTATTTTAACTGCTATATAGTATTCTGTTTAGTATGCACACAGTTCTATTCACCCAGTCTCTTCTTGTTGGACGCTTAGGTGGTTTCCAATTGTTCTTTATGACAATGCTTCAGTGAACATCCTCACACGTGCCTGCATATTTACTCTGTAACCAGTCAGAATATTGTTGTTCAGTTGGTCCTCTTGGGTTCTCTAGAAAGACAATATTATCATGGACTAAAAATAATACTATTGTCTTTTTCTCTCCAATAGTTATGATTCATATCTATTTCTGGTCCTTTTACTTAGAAATTGCTTAGAAATTTCAGGACAATAGTGAATAGCAGTGGGAATGGAGGTCGTCCTCGTTTTGTTCTTGACATTAGTAAGATGGCTTCTTAAGTTTCACCGTTAGAGATGATTTGGGCTATTGGTTTGAGAGAAATATTATTTATCATGTTAAAGTATCTTTTCATATCTGAGTTTTTTAGAAATTAAGATCATGCATAAATAAAATTTTATAGACGAATTATAATATTTTTATGATATACTTTTTATTATTTGAATTATTGTGGTAATAGACTTCTAAATTCAAAATAGCCTTATAGTTATTTTGATGTGTTATTCTTCTAATTTATTGAAAAATTACCTTTGCCTATGTTTTGTTTAGCATTTTTTGCATTTGCAACCTATTAAGTGTGATTAGCTTGTTATTTTTCTTGGCTATCTTTTAAATTATAGTTCCAAGGTTTTATCTTTCCTGACAGTACATTATCGAGGTATAATTTATATATGATAAAATGCACAAATCTTAAGTGTACAACTTGATGAATTTTAACAAACAAACACACCCCAGAGGCCGTCACCCAGATCAAGATATAGATCACTCTCATGGCCCAAGAAAGTTTCTTTTGCCTCCTTCCAGTCTGTCCTCCCCACCAACCCCCAGCAACAATGTTTCTAATTTTTGCTACCAGACATTAGATTTGTCTGTCCTTGAACTTCATATAAATGGGATTCATATAGTTTATACTCCTCCGTGTCTGACTTCTTTCAGTCATCATAATGTTTTTGAGATTCACCCAAAACATTATTTCAATAACTTAGCTAGCCTTGTAAAATGAACTGATAAGGTTTACAACTTTTTTCATGCCCTGAAGGGGTTTATGTTACATGGAAATTATTTGTTCCATGAAAGGCTGAAGTAGTGTACCTGTGAAATCATCTGAGGCTGGCAGCCATTTTTGGAGGCGATACTTTGACAATTTACTTTTGAATTTTCTTTTATTATTGGTCTATTCAGGTAGTCTATTTTTTTTTCTTGAAGCAATTCTGGTTTTCTCAGAAAATCAATTTCACTGAGGTTTTGCAAATATCTTATGATTATGCATAGAGTCCTATTACGGTTTTAAAAGCAATAGTTTCCTTTTTTGCATTTATAACATTTTTGTGTTTTCGAATGGTGGGGATAAGGCTATTTCATGAACCAACTCTAAAATTTATCTGTTAAATCTACTGTTTTTCTGACTGCTGATCAATAAGGTTCGCTTTTACTATATTTTCCAGATTTCTTTTCATAGTTATTTTGTTCTTTTATAAAAACCGAATTATTTAAATGAATATTTATTTTACCTGTTTTCATTCTTTTCTGATTAACTATGAAGGCATTTAAGGTTATGAATCTGCCTCTGAATCAGCTTTGCCTCATCCCATAAGACTTCCTATGTGATTTTTTTTTTCATTGATTTTAAACAGCCTGTTTGCAGTTTTGATTTTTTCTCTTTAGCCCAAATGTTATCCAGGAGAGCACTTAAAAATATCTAAGGGATTGGGTTTTTGGTTGTGTGACAGGGAAGACGTGTTAATTATTTTTAATTCCTCACTACCTTCTAGAGAGATGGTTCCTGTTTCTTGTTGGTACTTTGCCTGCTATACAGATAAGAAAGATATCAAAGGTAAAAAAATTAGAGAAACAGACTAAGAGATCCAACATCCATATATTAGGAGTTCCAGAATGAGAAAACACAGACAATGAAAGGGATGACATCATCGAAAAAATACTTCAAGAAAAATTGCTAGAATTGAAAGATGTAGAATTGTGGATTTATAGGATGCCTCAAATGTTAAAAAAAAAATAGACCCATACATTTAGAAGATATTTATATATAATTATGGGTGATATGTCTGAAGTTTCTGGTTGACTTAGAACATAATTGATGTTGTAGTTGGAGAAGACAAATTAATTTGTGATTTGCATGTGACCAGACTGTATACAAAAGAACCTCTGGCTGCATCTAATAACATAATAGATTGGTATTATGTCAAGGAAATAGATTTTTCTATTATGAAAAAATATCATGTAGAAATATAACATTCTAACTTTTAAAGTATTTTATATTTAGGTGAGGAGAAAAACCTGCCACTTACAAAAGAAGGGGAGGTACAAGCAAACAAATAACCTAGTTTTGTTTTCAGTTATACAATTTACAAAACACTGTCACCTATGTGTGATAAAACATTTCAGTTAATCCTAACAGCATTGTAAGCGAGGCATTATGACTCCATTTGATAGACAAGAATGAGGCTCAGAGAGGTTAAATGAACTGTTCACATTCATAGAGTTTGCAGGTGGCAGAGCTGGGACTTAAATAGAGGTCTTTGGTTCTCCTGGCATGTCCCTTATGGTTACCTCAAGGTCATGAGATGGTTGAAGATGAGAGAAGAAGAAAGCTTAAAAAGTAAAGAACAAAAAAGGACATGGGCACACTGAGTCTGCCCTGCCTTTAATGACATTTCTCTGAGGCCCGCCCAGCAATTTCTCCTGATATATCATTTGCCAGACAATGCTATGAACAGTGCTAAGGAAGCTGGGAAATGTAGCATTTTAATTGGGTACATTGCTCCTCTGATGAAACCAAAGTTGTTAGTGAAAGAGGTTTGTGGAAGCCAGGAGCAGAAGCAGCCAACATGTCCCTTCATTTGGCTACCTAAAAACTGTTTACATGAATGAATGAGGTTTTCTTTTTTCTTTTTCCTTGGCTTTGGATGATGTGAATTATTTTCATGGAATGGAATCAAGTTTTCAGTATGGTGCATGCATTTAATATTTAAATACTACAAGTTGGCTGGCTTTTCTTTCCTCATGACAAGATTATTGTGATGGTCCCAAATCCGTTTAAAATTTAATCTAAGTCATTCTGCCAATAAAGAAAGCATTTAGTGTTTTAAATACCCTGAAAGTGGTTGCCCTTAGTTTTCTAGGCTTTTCTTTCAGTGCTTTCTCCCCTAGGACCATTTCCTCCATCCCTTCCCCGCCTTTTCCATTCTCCATCTCTACCAATTCAACTGCTGTCACTTCTTGCTGAAATTTCAACTCAGAGATTCCAATGAGAACCTCTAGTTCAACCAACTCATGTTCTATATGGGGAAACTGAGGCCCAGGGACTCAAGGACATCTCTGACAAGGATTAAAGTCCCCTGGCTCTGCTCGGTCTCCTTGAAGGAAGGCCAGTGATCCGTATTTCCAGCAGAGACTACAGAGAGTGAAGGCTCTAAAGTGAAAAGGAGATTGGGGGCATTTGAGAAAATGAAAGGGAGGCTGGTGTGGCTGGAGCACAGGGAGCGAGGAAGGAGGTAAGTGGCTAGAGCCAAAGTTATAAGGGTCAGCAAAGACCACGGGAAGCCAAGTAACGTAGGTTATGGTAAGATACGGGATTTATAAGCTAGCGAAGGGCTATCAGCAAGGGAGTGGTGTGGTTTAGCTTAAAATCTCAAAAGATACTTGAGGAGTTACTACCGTTGTCCAGGTGACGGAGGCAGTTGGATTGGAGAACGAAGCAGATGGATATACAAGGTAATACTGTCAAGGTTTGGTGACAGGTTTATGTATTGGGGTATGAGAGAGGGAGGAGGCAGGGATGAGTCCTAGGGCTCTGCCTGTGCAAATAGGTAGATGGAAGAGCACCATGGAGCTAGGGAGCACTGGAGGAGGAACAGATCTGAGTTAGAAATGCAAAACTCACTTTTGCACTGAGGTTTCTGCAATACATTCTCATAGAGATGTGAGCAAGGTAGCTGGATGTATATATCGTGAGCCATACTTTTTGATTATATTTCTAATTGGCTATTGTTAGTATATAATTTTGTATTAGGCCATTTTTTTGACTTCTCTTATTCGTTTGAATAGATTTTCTGTGATTTTTTTTTGTTTTCTGATATGTAATTATATTGTCTGTAAATTATGATAAATTTGTTTCTTACTTCCCAACAGTTTTATCTCTTTTTTTTTCTTGTCCTATCACAATGGCTATAACAGAGGTCCTTTTACAGTTACTTTTAATGGTAAAAATAATGTTGATATTTGAACAGCCAAGAGGAAGATGATTTTGAGACAGAGGAAAGGCGAGGCAGAGTAGACAGCTAAGAAATTATGGCAGTAGTTTAGGTGTGGTGTGATAATGGCTTTGAGTACAGTGATAACTGAAGACATAGAATAGGATAAAAATCTCAACCCTCTTCCCCCCACACTCACAAAGAATCGTCTAGTCATAAAAGACGACCACAAAGCTCCAAGTACAAGAAAGGTAATCAGAGTGACAGGAAACCAAGAACATCTAAACAGTAAATATTAAGGTTGGGTACAGTATGTTCATCTGAAAAAGAGAATAAAAAGGAAATTTATCAAAACATCTCAGTTTACAACCAGTTCTAAAAAGGTAGGATCAAAAGAAATGAAAAAATAATTTTCTGATCTTATCTCCATGGTTGAAGCTTAATCCATCTTCTTTCAAAATATCTTATAACAACTACAATTTATGTAATGCCAAGGGTGAATATAACATATCATTGTGTTCCCCAATACCTCTGTGATGTGGCAGAGTAATTCATATTTATCTAGGACTTGACATTTTATAACATGCTTAGATTACCTCATTTGATGCTTATATTCCCCGGACTCACTGCCCTGCAATTCAGGCTCCAATAAAAATCATTCTACTTCCAGTTCCTCGAACACAATGTCTTATGTTCCCTCTACTAAGCATGTGGTTCACCTTGTACATGCCTGTTTCTCCTTCAAAACCCAGTTCAGACCCAAGGAAAGGCCTTTGTTCCATTGCAGGATGAGAAAGGTGTGTGTAAATAGCAAGGTCCCGGAAAGAATCCCAGCCGGAGGGCATATCGCAACCTCAAATATGTCACTATTACCTGCTGGCCTAGGCTTTGCTGAGCTCCCTCGCTTGGGGGAAGAAAAGAAAAGAAAAAGTCCTTTAGCCAAATGCATTTCCTTTTCACATTTTCAGAGCATACCTGGAGGAGGTACACATTAGATCATTCACTGGCCCATCTTTACCAGTCACCCCTCTGTTTGGGGCGGATATCAAATCATGTGTCTTATGGTAGAAGAGACTCATGGGGGTGATGAAGGGGTGACATGGGGCTGAGAGCTTTCCTGATGGGGAATGCCCCAAGGCTCCAGAGTCTGAATAGTCTGAGGTCCTCTTGCCAGATGACTAGGGTTTGGGGGAAAGATGGAGTATGCTTGGCTCGGTGTGAAACTTTCTGCACTTTAGGTCTCATTGGGTGGGAGGGGGCCTTTGATGGCCTTCAAGCCTTGGAGACCCCAAACCCAAGATCTATAATGACCTGTTTCCGGAACCTCTTCTACACATGCTGTGAGTTATCCGCTCTCTCAGGCCGGGAGATTGCTGGGATGTGGACCAAGTCCACTCCATCTCTCACTATGTTGCCTATTCTGGTGCCTGGAACACAGAGGGCCTAAGTGGATGTTGGAATTAAACCAAAGTCAGGCCTCCCTCTCTCTTCTCTTCATTTCCTGGCCCCTGCTTCTCCGCCATTGCTCCCTAACCTGCCACATGGCTACCTACAAAAGAAAAAGAAGGAAAAGAATCCCAGGTGAGTGTGGGTTGAAGATGTTTCAAAGCTCTTGCTTTAGAGGCTCAAGCAAAACTTTTATGCTGTGTTGAGGGGATAAAGCATTCTTTCAACAAGCCTGGGCTTTCCTAGGACTGGGGGCTAGGGAGGAGGGAGAGCAATGTTGTCACTTTAATTGCATTGGCATAAATATTTGATATTCAATAAATTAGATCTGGAGCAGGGCAAACATTCTTGCAAATGGATTTTTTACCTGGAGCCCAGCCCCATTAGTAGAGGAGTGGAGGGCAGCCTGCCCCAGGGCCGGTAATTAACTCAAGTGGAGCAGAACTAAGCAATTTTGACAGCCTTCCTGGTCTGGAATTAACTGTCATTTCAGAGGGAAAAAGAAACTGCACTGTCACATTACGGCTTACAAGAGGCTCCCAATGCTGCTAACAGACCGAATTTAGTTATGTCTCTTCCTCATGCCCCACAATGTTTTTTCATCATTAAAGACAAGTTTAAAAGCAACTAATGATGTATTTTATATCCACGTACCCGAATCACAGATTTCACCCAAAGAGAAGATATTAGCATGGTAATTCAATTTTTTTCCTTTTGGCAGTTGTAATGAAACAAGATACAGTGGATGCTGTTATAAGTCACAATACTGTGATATTTGAAGATAGTACAAACTGGATTTTTTTCTCCTCTTTGTATCAAGACTTGCCTATAATGAGCAATAGCTTAGCCTCTGTCTGTCTCCGCTGTCTCTCCCTGCCCCCACCCAATGTTTATGAAAGTAGCAATTGCTTCTCAGAAAAGGCAAAACCGTTGGAGCCTGAAGCTCCTTCTAGAAGCCACTGCTTGTCTTGTTCTGTGAAAACTGATACAGTGGAAATTGGCTTTGTGCCGGGCCTCACCTTGCAGCCTTGTGTGCAAGCGAATTTTTATAAGGCTGGAGATCTCTTAGCCGGACTCTTGCGGGTGTGTCTATACAGTCCACTGCAATGGGCAGCTGGCTTCAGGGAGGAAAGGCTGAGTGAGTGTGTGTGTGTGCATTTGTGCATGTGTGTTGGGAGGGGTGAGTTGTTTGACGAGCATACACACAGATCATACATATCCGTTTCTCTTAGATTCTCTGCCTAATTCAAAGTAGTGTGACCACGACTCACCTTCCTCATCACTGAATCTCAACACTGTTTTCCTCCTGCCCTGCATTCAATGGGCACCTGAATCTCTTGATTTTTCCTCTTTCTGCCATCCTAATCACTTTTGCCTTCTGTCTGGCCTTGCTCCCTGTGCAGTGTTAGATCTGAAGATGGGATCAGGTTCCTCCCCAGCTTGAAAATCTTTCGAGTTTCTTCTTGATGCCTGTTAGCGGTCCCCGACTTTGGCTGTCATTAGAATCTGAGGGACCCAGGTCACTGGGCCAGAATCTACAAAATTGAGACCCAGGCAATTCGAATGTTTTCTTGGCTTGGCAGCCCCTGGCTTGTAGGATCAACCCCTAAAATCTTAGCCTCGTATCTTAGCCTCCATGCCACTTCCCCTTTGGGACCCAGAAAGTGCCAGGCTCAGCCACACCCCTAGACTGTCCCTCTACAGTGCAACACACTCTCTGATTCTTCCCCTGGTTAATTTCCACTCATTCTTTAAGATGCAAGGAAATATCACTTCCTCCATGAAGCCTTCCCTAATAACTCCAGGTCATTCACTCATCATTTATTTGTTCATTCACTCATTCGGCAAACAGTTATTGAGTACTCGCAGGTACCAGGTTTTAAGCTGGGTCCTGTAGATGACTTAGCAGCAAATCAAGCTGATATGAAGAGTTCCTGGCTAGTGGGGAAGGCAGAGGAGATGAGGGAGGTGTGGAGAGCAAGGAGAGGCAGCGAAGGCTTCCTGGAGGAAGTGACATTTCAGGATGCTCTGAAGGGTGTGATAGGAGTTAGTCACAAGAAGGAATGGCGGGTGGAGGGAAGAAAAAGGCCGTTGGTATGGAGAGAATGTGTCGGGAGGACAGGAAGTGTGAGACCTAAGATATAAACTAAGGCCAGACTCCATTCTGTTTCACTGCAGTGGGCAGTGTGTCTCCCCAGCGGAAGAGGGCTCAGTAGGTATTTGTCAGTGAAATGAATGGCCTTATCCTGGAGGGTGAAGACTCTCAGTTTAGAGGGCTAGTTGTGGGGAGGTGGAAGATGTTGGGGTGGAGAACCAACGTCAGAGGGAAGACAAGATGTAATCCCAGGATTATAAATAGATGGAGAGGTAAAGAGGTGGGTCCTGCTTTACGCTTTAAAGAGATGGTATATGTAAAAAATATGTAAAAAATTTAGGGCCCTGTGGGGCAGGAATTATTATTCTTATCTCACAGATGTAAAACTAGAGGTACTGAATAGGTAACTTATATGCCCATGGTCACTGAGCTGGCAAGTGGAAGAGCTGGGATTTGAACCCACATGTGGCTCCGGAGTCTGTGCTTTAATTAATCATTATACCACACAGCCTTGGCCTGACCTGCCTTCTCACCAGGACTGGTGATTCACATCCTCCAGGCCGCCCTGGACCTGGCTCAGGGCTGGCTGTTGGGGGTGGGGGTGGGGGGGTAGGGGGCTGGGCACTGGAAGCTGTGGGGTCTCCACAGGCACCTTTCTCACTGACTGCTGATCTGTGTCATGCCCCGGGGGTTGGAATTTTCTACTCCAACATTCGAGAGGGAAATAAGATTTGCGAAAAGGGAATTCAGATCCCTTGGAGAGAATAAGTGCCTGGTGTGGCTGTTGCACAGCCGCCCTGTGTTGGGAAAGGCGGGACGTGTAGGAGAAGTTGGCAGCCCTTCCCTGAGAGCTGCTGGCTGGGCCCCCAAAGGCTGCAGCTGGGCTGAGTGCTGGCTGGGTCTCGGAGCATTTTATGTGCTTCTGTGCCCGCTAATATTTTATTGAGAGCTAATTCACATACAGTAAAATGATGCATCTAAATAAGTATTCAGCTTGGTGATTTTTTTTTGAAGAACAAACTTTTTTGGGCGAATAATTTTATATAAATGAACATATTGCGAAGATAGTACAGAGTTCCCATATACCCACACCCAGCTTTCCCTATGCTAATATCTTACATTTCCCTAATACAGTTGTCAAAACCAAGAAACCAATATTGAGACATTACTATTAACAAAACTCCAGAATTTTCAGCAGCTTTTTCATTAATGTCCTCTTTCTGTCCCAGGATCCCACACTGCGTTTTGTTGCCATGTCACCTCAAGCCTCTCTGGTCTGTGGTAGTTTCCTTTTTTTCATGACCTCCACAGTTTTAAGGAGCTGTTTTTTAGAAGATTCCTTAATTGGGGTTTTTCTGATGTTTTGCTCATGATTGGACTGGAGTTATAAATTTGAGGAAAGTGCTGTTCTCATCATTTCATGTCAGAGAGCACACGATCACCACGTGACTTATCGCTAGTGATCAATGACATTTTTACAAGTGCATACGTCCAGATCTAGCTCTAGAACATTACTAGCCTTCCAGAAAGTTCCCTCATGCCCCTTTCCAGTCAATCTCTGCCTCCTACTCCAAGGTAACCACCATGGGGATTTCTATCACTAGAAGTTAAACTCATTATGCCTGTGATTGAACTTCATATTACAGAATCATCAGTGTGTTTTCTTATTTGGTCTGGCTATTTTTTTTTTTTTTGGTACAGCATAATGTTGTTGAGAAGCATTCAGGTTGTTGCTAGTAGCATTCGACTTCTTTTTCATAATTGTCTACTATTCCATTGTTGGAATACATATAATCTATCTATTCTACTATTGATGGATTGGGTTGTTTTCAGTTTGGGGCTATTATAGATAAGCTTCCATGAACATTCTTGTGTGGTTCTTTCTGTGGGCATGCCATACTTCAATTTTGAGAGTCCAGGTTGGGGGTTGGGGACTTTAACCTCATCTCTTCAGCTCTCACTCCTGAACATTCTCTCAAAATGCTCTCATCTGCTCTCTCCACAAATGAATTAGGGAAGAATAAAAGCCCATAAAAAGGAACAGAGGAAAAAGCTCTTGCTAGGAGATGACGAACATTCTCTGTGTTAGCAAATCTTATCAGTTCTTGCTCCAAAATATTTCTTAAACGTGTCTACCTCACTGTTTTCCTAGCTCCTACCAGGGACCAAGCAACCTGTACCTCTTCCCTGCTCCCTGATCTGGCTTCCTTAATTCTACACCCTCGTCCTCAGTTCATTCTTCACACAGCCGCCAGAGTGGTCTTTTCAAATCACCAATCAGTCCCCAATCCTCCACTCACCATTAATTCTCCCCCACAGGCTTCCATTCATCTCAGGAGACACGTTAAACCTCCTCCTGCACTCGGGGTGTGAAAGCAGGTAGCCCGCCCTCCTCACCTGCCTCGGCTCCCCTCACAGCCACCGCCAACAAGCTCTGTTCACCTCGGTCTCTGCGCTGGCTGTTTCCTCTGCCTAGAATGCGCTTCCCGAGGAAGCGCGCACAGCGTGTTCTGTTTCTTCAGTCAGGACTCTGTCCTGATGCCGCCTCTGTAGATAGGTCTTCCCACCTCCCTACTGATTTGCTTTCTGTCTCTATGGGTGTATTTATTCTGGACATTTCAAGTAAAGAAATCATAATGTGTAGTTTTTTGTGTCTGGCTTCTTTCACTTAGCATAATTTTTGCAAGGTTCATCTATGATGTAGCAAAAGTCAGTACTTAATTCATTTTTATGACTGAATAATATTCCGTTGTATGGATATACCATGCTTTATCCATTCATCGATTGATGGACATTTGGGTCGTTTCCACTTTTTTTTGACTATTATGAGCATGCTACTATAAATATTTGTGTATATGTTTTTGTTTCAACACATGTTTTCAGTTCTCTTAGCTGTATACCTAGGAATAGAATTGCTTGGTCATATAGTAATTCTATGTTGAACTTTTCGAGAAACTGCCAAACATTTTCCCAAAGCAACTATATGATTTTACATTCTCACCAGGCATCTATGAGGGTTCTCATTTCTCCACATCCTCACCAACACTTGCTATTCTCTGTCCTCTTGATTGTAGTCATCCTAGTGGGTCTGAAGTGATATCTCCTTGGGAGTTTTGTTTATGTTTCCTTGGCAACTAATGATGTTGTCATATGTTTCTTGGTCAATTGTATATCATTGGAGAAATGTCTGTTTAAATCTTCAGCCCATTTTTAAATTGAGTTATTTGTCTTTTTATTGTCGAGTTGTAATATTGCATATTCTAAATATTCTGAATGCTAGCTCTTTATCAGATATATTTCTCCCATTCTGTGGGTTGTCTTTTTAACTTTCTTGATAGTGTTCTTTGAAGCACAAAATTTTTAAGTTTTAGTGGAGTTCATCCATGTTATTGCAAATGGTAAGATTTCCTTCTTTTTCAAGGTTAAATAATATTCCTTTGTATGTATATGCCACCTTTTCTTTATCCATTTATCCATTGATGGATATTTATGTTGTTTCCATACCTTGACTATTTTGAATAATGCTGCAATGAACATAGAAGTGCAGATACCTCTTCAATGTTGTGGTTTCAAATTACTTTGGCTATATAGCCAGAAATGGTGTTGCGGAGTCATAAGATAGATATATTTTCAGTTTTTTTGAGGTAACTTCATACTGTTTTCTGTAATAGCTGCACCAATTAACATTCCCTCTAATAGTGTACTGGGGTTCCCTTTTCCCACATCTTTGAGACACTTGCTATCTTTTGTCTTTTTGATAATAACCGTCCTGACAGATGTTAGGTGATATCTCATTGTGGTTTTGATTTGCATTTCCCTTATGATTAGTGATATTAAGAATCTTTTTGTGTACTTGTTGGCTATTTTATGTCTTCTTTTGAAAAATGTCTAGTCAGATAGATTCTCTGCCCATTACAAAATTATGTTATTAGGTGTTTTTTTTTTTTTTTTTTGCTCACAAGTTCATATGTTAAAGTCTTAACCCTAGTACCTCAGAATATGACCTTATTTAGAAATTGCCTAATGGCAGATGTAATCAGTTAAGATGAGGTCAGTAGAGTGGGCCTTGATCCACTGTGATTGGTGTCCTGATAAAAAAAGGGAAATTTGGATACAGAGATACGCATATGGGGAGAACCCCATGGGAAAATTGGACTTAAGCTGCCATAAGCCAGAAGGTAGGAGAGAGGCCTGGAACAGACCCTTTTCTTACACTTTCAGAGGGAGCTTGCCCCTGCAGACACCTTGATCACAGACTTCTTGCCTCCAGAACTACAGAACAATGACTTTCTGATAAGGATGTTAAATCCTTATTAGATATATGGCTTGCAAATATTTTCCTCCATTCTGTAGGTTGCCTTTTCACTCTGTTGATTATTTGCTTTGCTGTACAGAGTGTTTTAGTTTGATGTAGTATAGCTTGTTTATTTTTGCTTTGGGTGCTTGTGGTTTTGGTGTCATATTGAAAAAAGTGTTGACTGATGTGTCAAGGATCTTTTTCCTTATGTTTTCTTCTAAGAGTTTTCAGGTCTTATATTTATGTCGAATCCATTTTGAGTTGATCTTTGTATACAGTGTAAGATAAGGTTTCTTGCTGATTTTGCCTCAGACTTTTAATTTTTTTAGACAGGGTTCCCTTTGGTTCTTTTATCATATTTAAAAGAGCTGATTTAAAGGCTTCGTCCAGTAAATCTGTTATCTGTGCTTCATCCCCACATCCATGTATGAGGCACAGTTTCTTTGCATGTCATAATATTTTTTGTTGGAAATTGGACATTCTAAATATATAATATGACCACTCTGCAAATCAGATTCTCCCTTCTACCTAGGTTTATTATTTTTGCTGTTGTTGTCATTGTTATTGCTTATTTGTTCAGTGACTTTCCTGGACTGATTCCATCAAGTCTGTATTTCTCGTTGTTTGTGGTCACTGAAGTCTCTTCTGGGCTTAGTGGTCAGCTATTGATTGGACGGAGATTTCCTTAAATGCCTGGAACTCAAGTCTCCTGGTCTTTGCCAAGGGGTTCTGTATGCACGTTGGGCATGTTTTCAATACTTAGCCTAGTGGTAGATGATGTTGGTTTTAGCCTTCACTTCCTGTTCTCAGGGAGCCTCAAGGGTAGCCTGAGGTGATAGTTTAGGGCCTTCTCATGTCTTTCCTAATCATGCACACAGCCCTGGGCATGTGCACAGCTCTATGCATGCGTGTGGCCTTCTTTTCAAAACTCTCTATGGAATTTCATTCTCCAGCTTTTTTTTTTTTTAAGTTTTTTGGTTAACTTGTTGTTTGCCCAAGTTGTTATCCCCGCTTCAGGCAGTTACAATGTTAAATAATCGTTGCTTATTTTGACAAAAGCCTCTCAGGTGGGGGGGTGTGTGGGGGGGAGCCTGTTCACCCTGGGCCAGCTCTGAGCCACAGTAAACAAAGACAAATCTTTATGAGTGGGGTTTTCTGGGGCACCATGAGACAGATCAAATAATGATGATTCTCTGAAAACAGAGCTTTGAAAATCTCCAAGCCTGTTCTGACTCCTCCAGAGGCTGCTGGGCTGCTAGTTTTCCCTGTGATTATGAGCTGTTAGTCTTCAAGGCTATTGTGGGCTGGAGAGCAGATGAGAATAGGGCACGTTAAAATGCCACAAAGCTCACTGTTCTTCTCAAGATTTATTGTTTTTCTTGAAGAAATGCCCCTCTCCCTGCCAGATGGCTGCAAAATTTTTTGGTTAATTTCTAGTGTTCTAAAGCAGTAGATTCTGACAATTTTGCCAGTGTTCTCACGGCTTTTATACGGAAGAGGGTTTTTGGAGACTCTTAGAACTCTGCCATTTTTTGATTTCACTCCTCTGTAGACAAAAACTTAAGTATTTTCTTCTTTATGATCCTTCTTATGATCTTTATGCTACTGTTAATTTTTCTCCAACTAAATACCACCATGAGTGTACCTGTGGTTGGGTTTATTACGACAAAAGAGACCATGCATCATGGGGAACTCTGAGCACCTCATAAATGTTACAAAGGGCTTGTTATAGGATTTTGGCTTGAGTCGAGTGGTTTTGAGAGGGTTTCAAGGAATCAGGACTTTTCTCTAAATTGGATGCTTTCTGGAAGTGGAGGCAATTCTATGACTGACTAGTTCAAAAAATCTTATTTAGGAGGTAGAAGGAATGAGGTGAGATTAAAACTGCAATTGGTAAAGAAGCAGAAGTCGCCCTCATTAGCTAGGTTGTGGGGATATAGCAGGCTGAATACTGGCTGCCAAGGATCTTCATCCCTGGAACCTACAATGTTTTCTTACATGGAAAATTTGCTTTTTTGCGGTGTGCTTAAGGATTTTGAGATGGGAAGATCATATAGGATTATCCAGGTGGGCCCTAAATATAATCACAAGTATCCATAGAAGAGAGAATCAGAGGTTCACAATAACCTCTCTTTGTTTGTCTCTCTGTTTCTGTCTCTGTCTCAGGAGAAGGTGATGTGAAGATAGAACTCATCTTTGAAAATGCTGGCGTTTAAGATTGGAGGGATGTGGCCACAAGCCAAGGAATGCCAATAGCTACCAGAAGAGGCAAGAAATGGATTCTTTCCTGGAGCTTTCGAAGGGAGCACAGCACTGCCTTCACCTTGATTTTGGCCCAATGAGACTGATTTCAGACGTCATGCCTCTAGAATAGTAAGAGAATACATTCCTGTTGTTTTAAGCCATCAAATTTGTGGTAATTTGTTACAACAGCCCTAGGAAACAAATGTTTCGTCATTTTTGTGGTTTAGACAACATCCTTATTTTGCGTAAATTCATGGATTATGGGTTGAATTGTGTCCTCCCCGCCCCCACGTTCATATGTTAAAGTCCTAAGCCCAGTTCCTCAGAAGATGACTTTATTTAGAAATCGCCTAATGGCAGATGTAATCAGTTAAGATGAGGTCAGTAGAGCGGGCCCTTGATCCACTGTGATTGGTGTCCTGATAAAAAAGGGAAATTTGGATACAGAGATACGCATATGGGGAGAACCCCATGGGAAAATTGGGCTTAAGCTGCCATAAGCCAGAAGGTAGGAGAGAGGCCTGGAACAGACCCTTTTCTTGCACTTTCAGAGGGAGCTTGCCCCTGCAGACACGTTGGTCACAGACTTGTAGCCTCCAGAATGACAGGACAATGGCTTTTTGTTATTTAATCCACTCGGTTTGTGATATTTTGTTATAGCATTCTCAGCAAACTAATACAGTTCAGGCGCGATTGCAGAGTGGTCTTGCTTTTGTCTTGCTCACCCATGGTTACAGAGTGGCCTTGTCTGATGTCAGTGCTCAGTGAGACAGCTTATGGTCAATAGGAAAACACCAGTGCCCAGCTCTGAGTGCCAGGCTGGCTCTCACAGGTGGCAGTGGCCACTTATCTCTTTCTTACCATAAAGGCTTTGCTCATCTGATAAATGTTCACTTTATGTTGTCTTTAAGGCTTTTCACTAATTTTTTTTTTTTAACATTTAAATCTTCCACCCAGTTGGTATTTATTTGAGAGTTGAGGCCGGGGCTGGAGGTATATGGCCTCGAGTAGAAACAATTCAAGAGGTTTGAGGGCCAGACTTGCTGAGGTCTGTCTGGACCTGAGTGGCCTACAAGGCCAGCTTAGCCCAATCCCCTCCAGGGGGTTTGTACATAGAAATAAACCTCAGACTAATCCTTCAGAGCATTTAGGGAAGCATTTCTTTCTCTTTTCCTTGTTATTCTTGATGAAAGGAAAGGTGCCAGCCCCCTTTAGTTAGAATGGGTTGTGGCTGTGAGTGCCTTTTCATGACAGCCATTAATTCGGAGGATAGACTCATCAGCAGAAAACCCTCCCAGAGCCCCACGTGCCCCGGGCATCTTCTCTGTCTATTTGGATAAGTGCAGCTCAAGATCAATTATGGATGAGGTTCTATGGGAGATGAGTAAGTGGGCTGTTGTCTATGTTGAAAAATTAATGGGGTCTGATTAATACAGCAGTGTACTCCCTCTTCCTCAGCCCAGAGAGGCTCAGATCTCTGCAGAAGCTCAGGGTAAGGGGGTGGGTGTGGGGGGCAGAGCAGCAGCCTCCATGTCTGTGTGGGGTCAGATTTGATTCATAGAATCATGCTTTGGGATTATCTAACCCCTTGACAGATGAGGATACCGAGGCCCATCAAGGTTAAGCCATTTGCCCAAACATCAAGGTTAAGCCATTTGCCCAAACAGCAACTAAGGAAAGACAATAGTCAATTATTATTATTTTCTAAATAATTTTTTTAATATGGAAAATTTAAAACATGTGCAAAGTAGAGAGAATAATACCATGTTGCCATTCTTAAACTTTTTGGAATGTTTTACTCTTAAAAAAGTTTTGAAGACCTCAAAGAGCTTTTGTTCATGTGGGTTACATCTACTGATATTAGACATGAAAATTCAGACAATTGAAAATATTTATTAACTCACTTCAGCATAACAATAATCCCATTACATGTCAGCACAAATAACTTTTGTCCTTGACAGTGTATTTCTACTATAAGCTTTTGGGTCATAGTTATATATTACTATTCAATTTTTATTTTTACTATGATAAAATATATGAACATAAAATTTACCATCTTAACCACTTTTAAGTGTACAGTTCAGTGGCATTAAGTAATTCACATTGTTGTACAGCCATCACCACTATCCAATTCCAGAACTTTCATCATCCCAAACAGAAACTCTGTCCCATTAAAGAACAACTTCCTCTTCTCCCTCCTCCAGCTCCTGGGAACCACCATGCTTTCTGTCTCCACAAATCTGACAGTCCAGGTACTCCGTATGAGTGAATCGTACAGTATTTGTCTTTTTTAAACTGGCTTAATTCACTTAGCATAATGTCTTCAAGGTTCACCCATGCTGTAGCAAATATCAGGATTTCCTTCCTTTTTAAGGCTAAATAATATTCCATGGTACGTATAGATCACATATTGTTTATCCTTTCACCCATTGACGGACACTTGGGTTGTTTTCACCATTTGGCTCTTGTGAACAGTGCCGCTATGAGCATGGGTGCACAAATATCTCTTTGAGACCCCGCTTTCAATTCTTTTGTGCCTGTACCTAGAAGTGGAATTGCTGGGTCAAATGGGAATTCTATGTTTCACTTTATAAGGACCCACCATACTGTTTTCCACAGTGGCTGCACCATTTTACGCGCCCGCCAGTGGTACCCAAGGGTTCCGATTTCTCCATATCCATGTCAATACTCGTTTTCTGTTGTAGCTTAAAAAAAAACTAATAGCTATCCTAATGGCTGTTAAATAACTTCTTAATGAAAAATAAAACATGTTTTTCCAAACAAAAAAATAATTAAGTGAGAAGAGAAGAATTGTTTTACATTTTGCAAGGTTTTTTTTTTTTTTTTTTTTTTTTTTTTAATGTCTGGCTTAATAGGCAGCTAGATTCTCAGATCTGCTTCTGCATTTAATCCGTTGTGTTAGAACATGCCATGTCGCCTCTGGAAAACTCCCCAGTACCCTCGCGGGAGAAGGAGGGGGAGAAAGGCAAATGACATTGTAGTATGATTAGGAAAATAATTTTCACTTTGCAGATCTCAGTTTTAATTATCAACCCAGGGTCCACTTTGTTTTGTCTCTTCCCCTCCCAAGCCTTCCTCCTTTCATCTTTTTGAAGCAAATTGGGAACCAAGTATTATTGACATTGTGTTGGGTGCTTTCCTGCATGATTGTCTTAATATTCATGACAAATCTGCTTTATTAGCACATATGAGTATCTGGTTGTTCATTTGAAGGAACCAGGCCTCAGGGAAATTTTCCCAAATTCATGCCTGTGGAAACTGATGTCACCCAGATGGTGCCCGGGTCAGATCTTTATTACACTGTCTCCTAAATTTGACTTTAGACCATGAGAGCTGTTGGGCTTGCTGCCTGCCTGTTTCTTTATCCCATTGGGACTTTGCGGGAGGTGCTGGTTTTTCTCCCTGCCTCCGTCGCTCATCTGTGGATGCTCTCTTAGTAGACCTTCGAGTAGACCAGGCCTTGTGCAGCCTGCTGGACAGAGGGCTGAGTTGGGTGCTGCCTTGAGAAGCAATTCTGTATTATTTCTCTATGCATGAGCTGAGAGGGCATTGATACTCCCCATTCTGAAGCCCAACCCTGCAAAGGGAAGAAAAACAGCTGAAAGACCCAGGCTGGTGGTATTTTCTGTTCCAGTCTGAGCTGGGGACACCTCTACTCACTAAAGAATCATGCAGTCCAGAGAAGACGGGGCTCCAAGGTCAGATAGTCCTGACCGCCTCCCAGAGAAGATATCATCTTTGAAATATCCTACCCAAAGGCCACCTGATTTCTGCTGTGTACCTCCAATGACAGGGAACTCACTATCTACCTCAGCAGACAGCTAATCCATGGACGGATAACCTTCCAGGAATGACCTGATTTCTGCCGATGGGAAGAACCCAGATTGAGAGTTGAGATTCTGGGTATGAGATTAGGTTAGCCATGTGCAAGCTCCACCCTTTCCAAGGGTCTTGCTTTCTTTGTTGTGAAGAGAGCTGGTCTCCAGTTTCTTTTACTACTAACATTCTGATTTATTTTCTGATTTGACCTCTTTTGTTCCCGGAGTAAACGTTAAGGCCTTGGAGAAGCTGAGGTCCCCATGAAGTGTGGGTACTTCCTTTTGGTGCACCATCTCAGTTGCCCACCTGTGTCCACTACCTCTGTGGAGTGTGCCCCTGGCCCTCTCTGTGGAGTGGGACCTCAGCACAGACCTCCAGGGGCTCCTGAAGTGGTTCTGGATTCCATGGGACCTGCTGCGGCCCCAAACACCCAGAGCTGCTTCATCTACCTTCTGTGACACACTCCCTCCAACCATACCAACAACTGTCCTCTGACTTTAACAAGACTTAGTAATTGTGCAGTTCATGAGACATTTCATGCCTTTGGCATATATCTCAGTTGATTTTCTAATAGTGGGACCTTCTTACAGAAAGAAGACGGAAAAATGAAGTGGAAGAACTTCCCAGCCAGCTGACTAGGGGAGAGCCAGGCTCAGTCTGCCTCTTTGGTTTGTGGATGTGGCTAATCTAGTGCCGGCCTGAGAGTCATTCCAGGTTGGCAGGCTGGACTGTCCATCTCCATGGCAACTGTTGTTATTGGTAACTAAATAAGCATCTCCAACAACAGCCGCTGGAGCTATTGGTTTTCCCTTCTAGTTGAAAGTGAGAGAAGCCAGGCCCTTTACTGATGATCCTAAGAGCTGGGCTCTTGCCCTCATTTTGGGATCTTCAACTGATAGTGGGCAAACCGAATCCACTCTTCTATTTCCCTTCTAACCTCCATGGCCTAAAGGGACAAAGTGACTTAACATGTATTTCCCAGCTTCCTTCTGAGAATCCTGTTCAGGGGCATCCAGCTAGGTAGATCCAGAACTTGACCCCTAATCTGTCTGATTCTGAAACTCATGCTTGTGACCACGTGACTATTGTCCCTCTCTCTGTCCTTTTCCTCTGAGGTCACATGGAAACCTATCAGCCCTTCCATGTAATGTCATTGGTTTAATTATTTGTGAGGACAGGTAGCACCTCATGGTGATTCATGGGCTCTTCTAGAAGCTATCTCACTCGATTGTCCTGTAATGGGGTTAGTGGGACCCTGGAATTATTAGGGAAGCAGATCAGCAAGGTGAAGAAATTTGCTCACCCAGACCATTGTCTCAAACTGCCCGCTCTCCTCATCACACTCTCTCTCCAGCTCGGTGGGTGATGTGCAGTGGGGCAGACCTGCTCTCAGGAGTGAAATTCAGATCATCCATATGGGGGACCTTTGAACATTGTAAGTTCTCTCTTCTCTCTCTCTTTCTCTCTCCCCTCCTCCTCCCTCTCCTCCTCCTCTTCTCCTCTCCTATTTAAGAATACATTTCAAGCCTACTTCCACTGGTGACTTTCCTGGATGAATTTCAGAATATTGTGATCAGGACTTAGAACTAAACCTGCTGAGATTTTCAGTGGAGTTGTATAAAGCTCAGAATCCATGAATGCCCTGCTACATGGAAGTGAGAAAGAACGCAGAGTTTGGTGTCTGGCTATCTATGTTCAAATTCTAGTACCCTATCTTCAGAAGGACCCTCCTCTTTCTTGATCTCTTGGTGGCCTCTGACAGAACTGACTGCTCCCAACATTTTGAAAATATCCTGGCCCTTGGCTTCCGCGACCTCACCTCTCCCTGGCTTCCCTTTTGTCTCTCTGGTTGTTCCTTTGCTGTTCCCGTTGTTCTTCCTCTCTTGCTTGACCTCCACATGTTGGAGTTGTTCAAGACTTGGTCCTAGGTGACGCCATTCATCATGCCCATGGCTTCAATTCCCACCTATCTCCAGCTCACACCTCTCTTCTGAGCTCTAGACCTGCATTTCTCACGGGAGACTGCAGCTCTTCCTGGGTACCCTTAAGGCATCTCAAACTCAATTTATCCAAAACGAAATGTGACTCTTCTCTACCAAAACTTGTCTTTCCTCACCACCAACCCCCAGCCCCGCTCTGCCTCGCCGCGCTGTTTCTTATCACAGGAAACGGTGATACTCTCATCTCGCTTCTCAGTAGTCTAGGCGGGAAGTGGGGGATCATCCTTGACTGTTCCTCTTCCTAATCCCTCACAACCCATCCATCTCCAAGTCCCGTTGATCCTATATCCTAAAGAGTCTCTAGAATTTGCCAACTTTTCTCTATCTCCACCGTCATTGCCGTCATCCATCCACTATTATGGCTTGCTTCCTTAACAGTCCCTCTGCCACCATTCTGCCTCCTATCTCTTCTTTGCTCTAGCTAGAATGACCTTAAAATATAAATCAGATCATATTACTCCCCTGCTTAAATTCTTTCACAGGCTTCCTCTGCTCTCATGATAAAGATCTGTGATGGTTTTAGAACATGGCTGCAAACTACATTCTCTCTCAAATCTAGGTGAAGACTGTTTCAGCTATTAGAGCATAGCAGAAACGATGCTGTGTGACTTCTGAGGCTAAGTCATAAAAGGCCGCGCAACTTCTATCTCGTTGGTGGAACATTAGCCTTTGGAATCTGGGTACCACGTAAGATGTTTGGATCACCATGAGGCCACCATGCTGTAGAGAAGCCCAAGCCAGGGGAAATCGACGTGTTGTTGTTCTGGTTGACAGTCACGGCTGAGCCCAGGCTTTGAATCATTCCAGCCTACGAGCCAGATATATGAGTGAAAGAGCCTCTCGATGGCTTTAGACTCTCTACCCCCGATTCAGCCATTGAGTCACCCGCAGCCACTCATGTCTTCCCAGCTGAGGCTCCAGACATCGAGGAACAGAGAAATGCCATTCATATTGTCTGTTTGAATTTCTGACCCACAGAGGGTGTGAGCATAATGAAATGGCAGTTGCTTGGGGTGGTTTGTTATGCAGCTGTAGATAACCGATGGAATATTCAGATCTTACAGATGGCTTTCAAGGCCTCCAAGTATTTACCTCAGGACCTAGAATGTTTTTCCCTCTTTCTCCCCATCCTCTCATCTTTCAACCTCAGCTCCAACATCACTTCTGCTAGACACCTTTCCTCACCACTCTAGCCAGGTCAGGCCCATCATGGGCTTCATCACATGACAAACTTCTCATGACTGCGATCCTAGTGACCTTTGACTTACTTATCTTAGTTCATCCCCACTGGACTGTGAGCTCCATGAGGGTAGAATCTGTGTCTGGATCCCCTGCTCCTGGCAGGCTGCCTGGCACACAGTTGGCACACAGTGAATGTTAGATGAGCGAAAGAATGGATAAAGCTACTGTGATCATTGATATTGTTTGGTGGGCATATTTGGGAGGCGGGAGAGCTTCTATTTGTTCCCAATTACATTGGGTTGTCCTGATTAAATTTCATACTGTGACCAGGGAGCAGACAGGAAGGAAAAGTCCTGGGCTGTGTGGGTTTCAGCAGTGGTGGTGTCCAGGTGGGAGGAGTCTCAGGGCAGGGGCGAGGTGGTCAGGCAGGGTGGACACTCCATGCACGGGCTCTGCATGGGCCTTTGTATCTGACCATCTAAAATGAGCCATGCTGACTGGAGGCAAAGCCCATCTCTGACTTGATGGAGAATTTGGATGGAGTTCACTCACCCTCCTTTGCCCCAGTTTTATACAGATGATGGAGAAGAGCCCAACAAAAGCCTGTTCCAACTCTATGGATCTGTATATGAAGATAGCCTGGAAACCAGACAGATTTGCTTGTAAATGGCTCTATGATCCAGGCAAAGCCAGCAAGGAGGGTTGCAATTTGTAATAAAAAAAAAAAAAATTAACAATTACATTCTTAATGCGGCAATTCTTAATTCCCTTGAAAAGGATCTTTAAGCATCTAATTGGCATATTTTAAGAGACATATTGGCTAGTTAGACACCAATTGACACCCTTATTAAATATCAATTAACACATTCCCTAACTTGATATTTAATTAGCTTGCCATAGCTATTCTTTTAAAAGTCAATTAAATGCTTGCTATATTCTTACAAGTTGACTCCACTGATAGCAATTATGTATAAATTCCTGTCACAATGGTTTTTAGTTAATTGAAGGGCAATTCGATACTGAATATACATATCAAGTCTTTTGATAAAAATTTTAAAATCAATCATTAGATGTGTAATGAACCCTCCCCTCATTGCTGATTATGAATCAAAGTCACATCTGGCTCTGGAACTGTGAGCTATTGCATTTTCAGATGATTGTAGAAACTCTAGGTCAAACATCCTTGCCCTCTGCCTCAGATAGAGTCAAGCTTCATTTTTTTAAAAAAATTGTGATAAAAGACACATATTTAAAATTTACCATCTTAACCATTTTTAACTGTACGGCTCATCAGGGCTAACTACATTCATATCGTCATACAAACAATCTCCAGAACTCTTTTTATCTTGCAAAACTGAAACCCTATACCCATTAAACAACTCTCCATATCTCCCTACTCCCAGCCCCTGGCAACCACCCTTCTACCTTCTGTCTCTATGAATTTGACTACCAGGTACCTCATGCAAGTGAAATCATACAGTATTTGTCTTCTGTGTCTGGCTTATTTCACTTAGCATTATATTTTCAGGGTTCGTCCATGTTGTATCATGCATCAGAATTTCATTCCTTTTTAAGGCTGAATGATATTTTCTTCTACGTACAGACCACATTTGACGTATCCATTCATCTTTTGATGGACACTCGGGTCGCTTCCACCTTTTGGCTATTGTGAATGGTGCTGCTGTGAACATGAGTGTACAAATATCTCTTTGAGACCCCGTTTTCAATTCTTTTGGGTATATACCCAGAAATGGAATTGTGGGGTAAAATAATAATCTTATGTTTTATTTTTTGAGGGCATATTTCGTTTTTAAGTTTATTCGTTCAGTGCATTCATTGAGCATCTGGGCTAGGTGGACATTCCTAAAATAGGGGAGCTCAGGGGGGTTGCCAACCCAAGAGTGATTCTAACACAGTGGGGCTGTAGTGATGAGGATCCTACCATGGATGGTGTGACTGGGGTTTTTCTAATTGTGTGGCATGAATGAGGTGTAGACGAGACACGAGGAGGGCGAAAGCGGGGAGTCAGCTATAAGAAGGGGTACTGAGAAGAGTGGATGTAGCAGGCTCAGGCTTCCCCTTCTGCCTTTGTCACTTCTACAGTGGTGGATGCTTCCCCTGTGCTCTCGTTGTCCCCTTTACCCCACCTAATACCTGCCTTTCACCTCCCATTATCTCTCTAAAAATCACTGAGTTCCTATTACTTACCTAGAACTCTGCTACATTTTCTTGCATAATCTGTCTGATAATGAGGAGTTGTTAGTGTTTTCTCTGCACATGAAAATCATGAGGCTCAAGAAGGCTAACTAACCTGTCTGGAGTCTCACTTGGCTCCGGGGGGAGGAATTCACGCCCGTCTAGTGCCATACCGCCCTGCTGTCCCTATGCCTCTTCTCCACATTGTCTGACCTTCACCCCATTCTCTCTCCCTCCTCCTGCAAACCTTTCCCTCCAGGCCTCTGATGGAGGCTGGGAAAGGTGCCCGAGGCCAAATCAAGGATGCAGGTGCTGGGCGCAGGGGATAGAAAGATGCAACAAGCATGGGAACCTCTGGCTCTTGCAGCCTCAGCTTTTTCACCTGTAAAATGGGGCAGGAGATGCTTCTCTCATGCCTGCTATGAAGATAGGTGAGAGGACAATTTATAGTGTCATCTACCGGTGTGCCGTAAGCATCTGATAATTGCTCAAGAATGTTCAAGGCACAAGGTACCATCAGATCACGAGGGGCATTTTTTTCAGATCCCATGATGAGGCAATTTTTATCCTATCTGTGCCCAAGGGTGGTGGGGATGGGGGAACAGTCAGCTCCAGCAAGCCCTGCAGGCTAGGGACCTTTAGGACCTGTTCCCTTACTCAGCTCTCAGGGAGAGAGACCCAGCATCAGGCCCTAGGGCATGGTAATCAAGAAGTTGAACAGCACTTGGAACTTGAAGCCGTTAGTGATTACTGGCTGCTGAACTTATGTCTTTGTGCCTCAGTTTCACCACCTGGAAAATGGGGACATAAGCTGTCTTCATTAGCTGTTGCGAGGATGCAATGAGTAAATCGATATGCCTGGTACATGGTGAGTGCTCACTAAATGTTAGCTGATCTCCTGGACACCAAACCTGCTCAGCCCAAGGACTCAGATCCCTGCTCAATACTAGCAAGGCGCCTTCACACCTGGCTGCAAGTGGCCCACAGAGGGCCAGGGCCAGGCCCCGACTCCAGGAGATAGTCTCTCTCTAGCACTCTCTGTGAACCAGGCTTTGTCATCAGTTGTGTTCACTACATTGCTATTTATGAATAGAACTGGGAGATCTATTTCTAGGTGAAGAAACTGAGGTCTGAGGGTCCGAGAAACTTTCTCTCGCTGGTAAGAAGCTGTCAGGACCGGAGCCCAGGTTGGCTCAGTGCTCACTCACACATCTTCCAGCCATTCACTTGATACTTATTGAGGACCTGCTATGTCTAGGTGCTGTCCAGGTGCCAGGAACACTGTGAAGAGAAACACAGATGTGATTTCTGCCATTCCTGGATTTTTACAAGAGTATGTTGCCTTGGGAATGAGGATGCAGTCAGGCATAAACATTTCTGACCAGTATTGATCACAGGGTCAGCTGAGCTATGGACAGACAGAAGTAACAAGCTCGAAGGGTTAAAAAGAAACAACAGCCAGATATTCTTCTAGGTAACGATCACTGCCTTATCAGTGTGAAAGAAGAAGAAAGATTTGGGATGCATTAATAGAGGTATAACATCCAGAATAAAGGAGATGAGAGTCCCCACTTGTTGCATTCCCAGTCAGACGTCATTAGTTCTGTGCTCATAGGATTAGGTGAACATGGATCATTGGAACAGATGTCATGGAAAACAGCTAGGATGGCCTGTGGGGTACAACTGAAAGAGCGAGGTTGGTACATCAGGCAAAGAGGAGACTTAACTGGGACCATCATTGTTTTCAGCTGTCCAAAGATGTCTTGTGGACTACCTTAGAGTAACTTGGATGGCCTTAAGATCATAGCCTGGACCAGTTAGTGGACATTATGAGTTCATATGAGAAAGAACTTTGACCTATTAATGTCCTCAACATGGGGTGGGGAGTTCCTAGAGGCAGTGAGTCCTCTGTCACCTAAAGTGTGTGCGAAGAAGCCAAAAGATCATCTGAGCTCTGGGAAGGGGAGTTGGACTAAGGAGTGTCTCAAATTTCTAACAAGTTCATGTCTATAGTCTGCATTTACTGTTCTGCCTGTCTGAAAGACTGTCATATGTGCCTTTTCATCCTTCAGGTCTCAACTTTAATATCACCTCCTCAAGGAAATCTCCCTCGATTACTCACTTAAGGTAGGCTTCTTCCTCTCTCATCCTGCCATTCTCTATTTCAGAGACCTATTTGATTCCTTCACAGTATTGCCATAATTTGTAATTATTTAATTTGCCTGTTTAATATGTATCCGTAGTAGAGACCAAGATGTTTAGTTTACCATCTGTATCCCCAGGGCTCAACAAATAGTGGGTCCTCAACAAACATTTCTTGGATAGAGGATGGATGGATGGATGGATGGATAGATGGATGTGCAGCAGCAGGGGTGAACAGATAGATTACTTCCTAGGGTTTCAGATTCAAGCTTCTCCTCTGTGTATTCAGGAATCCAGATATGTAAATTCTCGGCAGAAAGCTAGCTGTGTGTGTGTGTGTGTGTGTGTGTGTGTGTGTGTCTCTGTGTGTGTGTGTGTGTTTCATCTTCAGTTCCTGTGGACAAGAATTATGACTTCTCCCTGGGGAGTCACTGTAATGAACTGATTAAGAGGTAATTACAAGAGAAAATTTTTATGTTTTTGACCACATAAGCTTTGATAAAGAGGAAAATCAAGGACTGGGCAAATTCATTTGAATATAGTTTAACAAGCCCTTTCAACATGTAGGCAGCTAACAAAAATGGATATTTTTCATTGTCTAAATCTCCTCCAAAGGGTCTTTTCTGGATGTCCCAGAGTCACGATCAGCTCTCTTTGGAGTGTGGCCCAAAGACCTCTGGTGACAAGTTCACTCTGGGCTTTCTTAAAATGTAGTTTGGGGGTACCCCCCCCCAGACCCAGTGAGTGAAAACCTTGAAAGTGGGGTCCAGAGGAGGAATTTCGGAAATCCGCTGAGACGATCCTGGCTCCAGAGGTATTCTTCTCTGATTCCAGAATGTCAGAGCTTAGGCACCCAGGAGACCATCTAGTACAGAGCCTAATAGATGATGAAACGGAGGCCCAGAGAGGGGCAGTGACCTACCTGAGGTCACACAGCAAGTCCTTGACAGAGCTCAGACTAAAACTTTCTTTTTTTCCTGCGAGACTTACAGCTGCTTCTCGATAATGGGTGAGAGAGAAAATGGGATTTAGGGCTAAAGTAACCATAGCGCTCCCAGGCTTAAATTTATATTTAGCAGTTAGTCCCAATTTTCCACGAATAATGTCCATTAAATAATTAACGTTCCTTTAAATAGTCTGAGCTCCCTCACGCCTCTTTATTCCTGGGACATCAAACCCTTTCAGATCATAATTAATTAAGAAGCTCGATGGCCCTAAGAGGTAGACGGACACCCAGAGAAACTCGGTAGTTGGTTCCTGATAATGAGAGACACAGTCTGTATTTCAGAATTTTCCCAATTTGAGAACTACTGAAGGAACGAAGAGGGGACGGGATTGGGGAGAGCCGAACGTGGGTCTACCCACCAGGCAACATTCAGAGTCCTTTTCATGCATTCTGGTGTCTTCACTTCACAGCCTGGCGAGGGGAAATTCTCTCCCTTTTACAGATTGGGGACACAGAGGTTCAGAGTACAGGGCGATCTCTTCAGCGCAGTGGCTTTGAGGGGTGGGGTGGTCAATCTGTGTCACAGAACTCATCATGTTCCCACCTGTTGAGGTCAGTGTGGAGATTTATCCTATGCTGTTTTTAAAACACTCTTTGCATGTTGTTTGACTGGTCCTTGACCACCTTGCAGAGGGGAGTGGAGCATGTTCATTGTGGGGTGAATCATGGGGGAGATGAAGGAGGGTCTGCAGAGTTGGGGTTTGGGGTTGGACAGAGTCCAAGGCTACAGAGAACCTTCCTCAAGGTGAAGAGTTATTTGTAAGTTGGCTTTGTGTTATTTATAAATAACTTCCCTTCACATTCATTGAAGGCTTTATGGGTTAACTACACAGTCATCCCCAGCTGTTTGTTCATTTATTCATTCAACAAATATTTGTTGAGCACATACTATGTGCCAGGTATTGTTTCAGACACTGGGGAAACAGCAGTGAGCAGGACAAACCTCATGGGTGACAGACAGCAAATTCAGCAAGCACATCAATTAACTGATTAATTATGATTGTGACCTGTGTGATGAAGGTAACAGATGTACCTGTGGTTCAGGGCACTCAGGCGGCCGGCCACCCCAGGTAGGGCCATCAGGCTACCAAGGCCTCTGACGGATGGAGATTTTTGGCTGAGAGCTAAGGACTCAAGGGCAGGAAGGAGCTTGTTATTTGAAGATGGGGAGGAAGAGCGCCCCAGGCATGTGCTAAGGCATCTGGAACTAAGAGGAGATGCACATTCCTGCCTGTCGTGTGGTGGGAGAGGGGGAGCTGGGAGAGGGCAAGGGGATTCGATCTGGGTCAGGTCAGCAGAATCAGAGCATGAGGGTGTTTTAGCCCTGGGTACAGAAATGGGGGGCCATCGAGAAGTCAGAGCAGAAGGGTGACATGAACTGACTTATGCTGTACAAGGTCCCTCTGGCTCCAGAGAAGATTGAAAGTGAGAGATGCTGGGGACTTGGTCTGGAGATGGAGCAGTGAAGGTGTGAGCCAAGGTCAGGCCCAGATCTACTTAGTGGGGAAAAAAACACTACTTAGGCTGACTTCTGGGTATTTGGAGACCCCCTCTGGGCCAGGGCAGGGACTTTTCTCCCATTGATAGATGAGAACACTGAGTCCTCCAAGGGCAAAGTGATTCACGCAGGTCTCTACAGCATGTGTAGCTCTAAACAAGACCACTGTCCACCCTCGTAGCCTATTGAACCGGGGACTTTGTCCCTCAGGGAGTGAGCAAGTCCCACTTGGGGGAGACCCCAGGCCTGAAGTAGCTGAGGGCTGACACAGCCTCCGTTGACAGTGAGCTCCTTCCCTGGGCTGGACAAGGAGGGCTCAGAGAGGGACGGGTCCAGCTGGGCCCTGGAGGAGATCACAGTCCAGTGGGGGAGAGAGATGAGAGGCCCGGGCATGATGCAGTTAAATGACTACATTCAGCAAGGGCTGGGGACGGGGTGGGCTCTGACGGTGGACAGCAGGAGGCCTTCCCAGAGGAGGTGAGGGAACTATAGGACCAAAGTAGCCAGCGGGAGTGTGAAAAACGCTAGCAGGAGTGGACGATCATTGTGAGTGGGCAGTGGGCAGAAGAGACCCTCCAGTGGAGAGGTTTTGGGGAGAGGAATATTTTAGGATTAAGGATGAACCCCATCCAGGCTGGGAGCCAGGAGACCTGGCTTGTTTGTGGCCTCAGTCCTGCCCTGAGTGATCAGCGATATGACCAGTCACATCCTCTCTGCGAAGTCCTCCTCCATACTGAGCCCCAAGGGCCTGTCCATCAGCATTCCCCATTCATGGTAAAAATAATCTCTCCAACCTTCTGAGAAGATTTGTAATCAATTTCATTTCTTTCAGATGGTGTATCTTAAAAAGTAGTTAATTATCTAGATGAGCATGCTATTAAAGATTGTATTACAAAGTTCATGTTTAATACAATTGCTATATAGAAAGAGACATTTTTTATCTTGCTCTTTTAAAAAGAGATACACACAATTAATTTATTTTGAATTAATTATGCGACGAACTGCACAGTTTGCTGACAAATACCTCTTTAAATGACATATCATGTTGGATTTGAGAAAGAAATGCACATTAAAATGTAGACTGACATTTAATCATGTGTTCATCATTGAAAAAGAGAAAAACTGCTTTCATGGCCTGATGTTAGGGATTTTTGCATTTTGTAGCTAGAATAAAAGCCATTGGCTTATTATTTAATTTTGAGCTTTTGTTTCAAAATGACTAAATGGGAGCAAAGGCTTCAGACCTAGTCTAGGAACACATTGTGGGGTCCTTCTTTCCCTCCGATAATTGAAAAGTCAAATTGTACTCATCCCTGAATTTCCCTTCTTTATAATTGGTGTTTGAGATGCTGGAAGCATATGGATGTGCTTTATAAGGACTGTGATCAGATGGCACCAATGAATGTTACCATGAACCACATCTAGTGAATTACCATCATTTGAGCGACGCTCATTAACTTGTATTTTAGATTCATCCTTCTCAGGCTTCCTGTCCTTAACGAATATTCTGTTGTGGATATACATGAAACAGGGTATGAGTAAGAATGCGAACTTGCACTGTCATACAGCCCAAATCCTGCAAACGAACGTAAAATTGCAACAGTGCTAATGCTCATAAGATGCTTATAACATTACTTAGAATATACTAAGTGCCCAATAAAGGTTAGCTATGGTGATGATGACGACTAATGCTGTGAAGTAGAGGAATGCGTTGCTGAGTGTGGGTACTATGGGATTTGCTCCAGAGGGAGGACTCTGGAGCTAAACTTTTGTGTGACTGTGAGCAAATTGATTAACCTTTCTGTACTTCAGTTTCTTCGTCTGTAACATGGAGACGATTAAGGTGCCTACCTCATAGGTGTGTTGTGAGATTTAAATGCATTAAGACATGTAAAGTGATTAGGATGTTCTGAGCATATGGTGAGAGCTAAACATGTTACTTTAAAAAAAATCATCATCATCATAATTTTATCATCATCATTGTCGTCGTCATCATCATTATATTGTTATGGTAGTCAAGGGAGGCTTTCCAGAGGAAATGACTTTGAGATGAGCTATGAAAGCGGAGTCAGTGGTAGCTAGGCAACACTGGGAGGAACAAGTATCCCAGGCTGAAGGAATTGCTGGTACAAAAGCCCTATGGGGGGAAGGAAGGTGGTGCATTTGGGGAGCTGAACAAAGCTGATGGGGCTGGAGCAGAGTGATCCAGAGGGAGTGTGGTGAGGGATGAGGCTGGCGAAATCAGTTGGGACCAGAGCAGGTAGAGCCTGGGGACCTTTATTAGGGCTTTTGGTCTTTTACCCTGAGAGCAGCCAATGCCATCAAAGGGTTTTTTAAGTAGGGGAATGTCCAGGTCTGATTTAGGATTTGAAAAGCTCCCTCTAGTGGCTTTGGGAAGAATGAATGGGAGGAGCAGATGAGGGTTTAGGTAGGGTGGGATTGACAGGGATGGAGATGACGGCCGTGAAGAATCTAATAGGTGGACACCATAGGAGCTGATGATGAGTTGGGTAGCTGTGAAGGGTGAGGGAGAGGGCAGAGGCCAGGATGACCCCTCCGTCCTTTAGTTAGTGCAGCCATTGGGTAGACGGTGGTGTCTGAGAATGATGGTTTTGGGGGCGAGATGACTTCACCTCTCTGATCCTCAGTTTCTTCATTTGTGCCCTCCAGCCTGTTTTGAGAATTATTGAAAGAACACACGAAAGAGCAGTCAGTTCCCAAAAATGTGTCTTCTTCCTCTGGAGCCATCACTCGAGACCTGCCTCTTTGCTGTGTAAACATGGAGACTGTTTGCCTGGTGGACATGGTCTTGGGGTCAGTACATTTATTTTGCTGGTCCTGGTTCTGCCTTTAGCTGCTGAGGCCAGAGTTCGCTGACAGTGTTTGGCTGACCCAGATCCCAGTACCTCCCACTTGTGAAGGTGTCTCGGCCTCCATGTCTTGAAGGCTAAATAAGAGGTAATGAGTCTGCTGGGAAAGTGGGTCAGAAGCCCATTAGCTCAGGCTCGAAGCTGCTGAAAGCCTCCACTACCAATGTCTGTTTTAAATGTCACACGAACTCCAGGATGGCACAGCTGGAATGCTGGTCCCTTTGAGAGAGGGGTTACAAGGCTGTGCCATGCAGGGCCTCAGGGGCGCAGGGCTTGGAGAGAAATGGGATTTCTAGGGTGGCTTCCTGGAGCCCTGCTGCCAGCCCTGCCACCAGGCTCCTGAAAAGGAGACAGTAGCATCTGCCACACGCTTGGGGCTCTGAATATCCTCTCGTTTAGTCCTCTGAGGGACCCCATGGGGAGGGAGTATAGTGACCGTCTCCGTTTACAGATGAGGAAACCGAAACTCAGCAAGATGAGAGGATCTGTCCAAAGTCTCACAGTCAGGAATGGGAGGAGCTGGGATTTATGTCTGGCCCTAGGGTGGGGTGGTTTAGTTTGCCATGCAGGCCAGGTGCCTTTGCTCAGCCAGATCTCTCCCCAAGCTCCTGTCCCAGAGAGTCAACTGCCCCAGGAGGTCTGCCCCTCAAACACAGCACCCCCAGACCTGAGACCCCTGGCCTGCCCCTGCTCTGTCTTCTTCCTAGAGATGGAAGGCTCTCAGAGCCTGCAATTAGACTCCCGGAAGTCACCCTAAACTCCTGCCCCTCTCTCCACCCCACACCCAATGATTCATACTCTCGTTCATTCAACGAACAATTACTGAACACCTACTATGTGCCAGGCACTGTTCTTAGCTCAAAGGAGAAGCCAGTTATTAAATAGACAAAACTTTCTACAAGTCTATCTCAGAGACAGACTAAACAGTAAGAAAAAAAAAAAAAAAAAATGTGTTAGAAAATGGTATGTGCTATGGATAAAATAGTCATGGACATCTTGGAGAGAGGAGCATTCTGGGAAGGGAATAGCCAGTGCAAAGGTCCTGAGGAGGAGATGGGCCTTGCATGGTCAAGGAATAGCAAAGAATGTGAGTGGCAAGGAGCGGGAGGAGGAGAGAGAAGTTTGGACATGAGGTCGGAGAGGAAGCAGAGATGGGGAGGATGTGTCGGGTTTCATCGAACATTGCCACACCTGGCTTTTACTCCGGGTGAAATGGGCAGAGGAGTGATGTACTCTGATTTACCTTCTGAAAAGTTATGAGAGGATGCGAGAAGCCCAGTGCCAAATCCAGGTAAGAAAAAATGGCGGCTGGGGCTGGGGGCAGGTGGGAGCAGAGCCGGTGAGGAATGGTTCGATTTGGGTTATGTGTGGAAGGTTGAGCCAACAAAGCTTCCTGATGGATTGGATGCAGAATGTGAGAAGAAAGGGGTCCAGGGTGGCTCCCAGGTTTTTGGCCTGAAGCGTGAAGTTGCCTACAACCGAGATGAGTAAGGCTGTGGGTGGAGAGGGTTTGGGGCGAGACCAGGAGTCCACTTTTGGACCTGTGGGAGTTGAAATGCCTCCTAGGCACTGAAGTGGCGATGCCAGAGCCCATTGGGTTTATAGAGTTTGCGTATGGGAGTGAGGTCAAGGCTGGAGTCACTGGCGTACAGAGATATAAAGCCACAGCCCGCGTAGTCAGCAAGGGCTGCATCTTGGGGCCCTGGAGAGAAGAGGAGTCAGCGGAGGAGACTGAGAAGGAGGGACCAGTCAAGTAGGAGAACTGGGACAATGGTACTGCTATGTGTCAAGTAAGAGGGAGACTGAACATCAGCCCTTAGATTTAGCAACAGGGAGCCCATCAGTGGCTGTGTGGGAGGAGCCTGGCTGCAGTCATTCTCTAGGTCTGAGCAAGCTGCCTTTACCTCTGTAGTCAGCAGAACAGCAGCCTCCAAAGATACCAGATCCTAAGCTCTGGAACCAAGAGTTACCTAATGTGGATCAATGGTCTTTGCAGATGTGGTTAAGTTAAGGATTTTGAGATGGGAAGATTACCCTGGATTATCCAGGTAGGCCTTAAATACAATTATATCTCTTCTTATAAAAGAGGGGCAGAGGGAGATTTGACATGGACAAAAGAGGTGACAAGGTGACCACAAAAGGAAGACTAGAGTGGTGTGGGACAAGTCAAGGAATGCCTACAATCCCCGGAAGCTGGGAGAGGCAAGGAGCAGATTCTGCCCTGCAGCCCCTGGAGGGAGCATAGCCCTGCTGGTAGCTTGATTTCAGATCTCTGACCTCAAAAACCGTGAGAGACTAAACTTCTGTTGCTTTAAGCCAAATTCGTGGCAGTTCGTTACAGCAGCCTCTGGGAAGTAATACACTCCCTCTAGGATCATGCAAACCGCCTTCCTTTCACCTTCGTCATCATCATCCAGCAAGTGTAACAGCCTCAGCACCAGACTCCTGCCTCCCGCCTGGCCCCTGCCCTGCCCTCCTCACACACTGTCTCATCGGGTAACTCCCCTCCTGAATTTCCTCAGCACAGAGGACATTTAAAGAGTTTATTAACTCCAAAGCCCAAGGCTTTTCCCGACATGGAAAAGCTGACTGCTTCTCCACTGGCTACATCAACCTTCATGCAGTTTCAATTGTTAAGTGTTCTCAAGCTTCTGAGCCTTTGCATTTGCTGTTCCCTCTGCCTGGGACACTCTTCCCCACACCAGATATCCACACGCCTTATTTCGTCTTGACTTCAGGTCCGAATGCAAAGACTTTCCTTGATGACTGATTTCAAAATATAATCCCTCTTCACCCTCATGTTTCTGATTTCTACGTCCTACCTTGTTTTCCTCCATGGTACTTATCACTCCCTATGCATTTAACTGATTTGTTCATTTTCTGCTGCCTCACTCCCCACAGGGACAGGGAATTGAGAATGGGTGGTTGAAACAACAAACACTCATTTCTCACAGTTCTGCAGGCTGGGAAGCTTAAAATCAAGGTCTTGGCGACAGACTCCATGTCTGGTGAGAGCTCTGGGCTGGCTCTTCCTTACAAGGGCACCAATGCCATCATGAGGGGTCCACCTCCATGACCTCATCCAAACTTAATCACCTCCCAAAGACCCCACCTCCAAACACCATCACACTGGGGATTAGCCTTCAACAAACGAATCTGGGGGAAACATTAAGTTCATAGCAGGAGAGTTTGGGGGTGATCCTTTGACCCCTTGCAATCCTCAATGTCAAAGAGTCCTAACCTTTCTGAGCCATGGACCTTTTCTCTGAGCAAATCTTTTAAATGCACAAAATGAAATACATTCGATTACAGAAAGTTCCAATTATATTGAAATGCAGTTATCAAAATATTTTTAAAAACACATTTTTGATATGGTAATAAATGTACTTTATTAACTCGCTAAATAACAGGAGCTAGGGACAGGTTTAATTAGTATCATAATTTTGAAGCAGTAGTGAGTATAAATGATCTTTCAAGATAGTGGTGACAGTAATGTGACATGCAAATATCTGATTTCTCTTGGTGACAAAGTCATGGGCACTGTGAATACTGTAGTTTGTTGTCAGCCTTCATAGGGGAAGGAAATGCTAAATTTTAGTTAGAGGTGAGTAAAGAGAAAGATGTAATTTTTTTTCCGTCTCCAAGTTTGCCTATTCCTTCTACTAAGATCCTCCATCATTGATGGAGGTATAAGTGAGCAGGAAAGAGTTTGGGCCCCCAGGAGTTTCCAGAGTTGAAAGGGGCTTCTGAGCAGCGTACCCTCCGTGGCTATAATGGGGACCATAGGAAGCTGCCGGCAAACCCGAGGCCTGCCTCTTCCTCCCTTCAGCCCTGGTAAGTCTCAAAACATCCTTTCTCAGGAAGACCAAATATAAACAGGTCAGGATTATCTTGAGAACAAGATGTTTGTTTACTTTTTTAAAATGCAGACATGACAAAGCGCTCTGGTCTACAACTACAACTAATAATAATTTAGGTCAATCTCTCTTGGGGTGAAGCTGCTTCTCGATTTCAGAGACAAAAACCAATCTTTTCCTTGTTTTATGTTCAGGTAACATTATATTGTTTATTTGTTCGTAGATATTTTTATTGCCCCCTCTCCTGATTATATAAGCAATACATACTCATTGTAAAAATTTCAGAAACACTACAGAAAGTGAAATTCCCCCCATTTCCACTCATCCCCCAGAGAGAACTACTGATAACAGAGCAGACTACTTCAAAGATGCTTTTTGTCACCATGCATGTACTTATACACATTACCACACACATAATTTTTTTTCCCAAATAGCATTCTATGAAAATTGTTCTACATTTTGTGCTTTTCACCTAATATATCACAAAAATTATTTGTGTATATGTCTGTCTCCTCAACTAGAATTTGAGGTTTGAGGTGGGAAATATTATACTTTAAAAATCTTTATAAAGCTAATGCCTTGCCCATTAATTTTACAAAATGATAACATAAACACTTACGTTTGTCCATTCGAATAATACGTCATTGTTTCAAGGTAGCTGAGAATTAGGTTGTGGGACGTGATTAACTTTTTCAATAAGCACTAATGGCTACTTAGACTTAGGTTATTTTTTGTTTTTTTAAGCCTCTATCTGTTCTTCACTGACTATCCTTATGTATATGTATCTTTGCATACTTCTTTATGCTTATTTTTAGACTCGGAGAAAGGCTTATTTTGATAGATATTGCCAAATTGCCCTTTCTATAAGTTGCGCCAAATTACAATCCTATCACTTCAGAATCTGTTTTTCTATTCTCTTACTAACATTGAATATTTTAACAAATAATATACTTTGAAATTTCAGGCACATGGAAAAGTTGCTAGAACAATACAAAAAAAAAATCTCATATACTCCTCACCCAGACTCACAAATTCTTAACATTTTATTATAATTTGTGAGTGCTCTTTCTCTCCATAATTTTCTCTGAATCTTTGGAGGGCAAGCTGCAGACATAATATCCCATCATCTCTAAACATCGCAGTGTGCATTTCCCAAACCGCATTCATTCTGCTACTCTCCAAATCAAGAAACCAACTTGGTACCAGCGCCACCATCCAATCCACAGACTCCATTCAAATGAACTGCCTCAACAGTGTGCTTTTCCCCTTCTGGTCCAGGATCTTCTCCAAGGATATGTATTGCATTTAGTTCTTATATGCCTTCAATTTCCTCCAGTCTGGAACAGTTCCTTCATTTTCCCTTGTGTTTTGAGTCCTCAACAGTTTGAAAGGGGATGGGCCTTACATTCTCTACGATGATCCTCAACCCAGATCCACCTGATGTTTCCTCATGCTTTCTAGGCAGGAAGACCACAGACGAGATACTGCACTCTCTCAGTGCACTGTATCAGGAGGCGCATGGCAGTGACCCATCCTGGAGATGTTAACCTCAGTCCCCCGGTCATGTTGGTGCCAGCCCCATTTTCCTACCTTAAGCTCATCACTTCCCTTTTGTAATTGATCAGTAAGTTGTGGAGAGTATTTCTGAGTTTATATCAATATTCTGTCTCTTGTCAAACCTCTTCCATGGATGACTTTGGCTGCATCAGCCACCTCTGTGAAGGTTGCTAAGTGGGAATTTTCTATTCCTATTATTCCTTCTAACTTATCAGTTGGGCTTCTATTGTAAGTAAAAGCTTTTGCCTTTGTCCCATTTATTTGTATCAGCAGGAGCTCATGCATTATTATTTTACAATCCATTTCTATCATTCTTTATTTCTATGTCAAATTGTCCCCGATTTGGCCAGTGAGAGCCCAGTGTCTCCTGTGTTCTTTTGATGTGACTCCATCATTCACTGATTATTTGCTTACTTTCTGGCACAATGAGATATTCTAGGTTTATCTGCCCATCTTGCATTTTCCCTGTCTCAGCCTTGGAATCAGTCATTTCTTTGATTACCTCTGGTACATTTCAGTGGAATATGATATTTAAAAGCAAGATATAGACATTCAGTATGCTTGTGCTACTAGCATCATTGTGCTACTAGGACATCATCGCTTCTGTCTTTCTATGTATCTATTCATCTACCTATGGATCAAAATATCTCTATCTATCTATCTATCTATCTATCTATCTATCTATCTATCTATCTATCATCTTTCTATATCTACCTACCTATCTGTTCCCCGTATATGGAGTTTAATATATCATATATACTCATATTGAATCCATTTTACTATTAATTTTTTATTTAGATTATTTATATCCTTAATTATTTAACTTAACTGTCAAGAACCAAGACAGGGGAGTTTTCTACTCTTGTATTTCTTTAGTTTTACATTGTATTTATCTATAGTTTTTGCTTCATGTATTTTGATGCTACATTATCTGGTCTGGAACATGAAGTATCATGACAATTGTCCTTATTGTGCTTTATATCTTCTATCATGATGCTTTTTCTCATTCAATAATTTTTGGTTTCAGTTCAACCTTTTCTGATCTTCATATCACACATCCTGGTTTCTTTTAATTTGCATCTGCCTGGCACGTCCTTGAAAATCATTTTCATTTCAACTCCTGTCTCATCCTTGTTCTTGCCTCCTACTTTCCCTGCTCTCAACTCAACTGACCAGTTACTGATACAGTTTATCATATATTTTTACCTTTTAAAAAATAACATACTTAAAGCTCTTTCTCTCGATTTGTCAAGAAGCAGTGTGAATCAACTCTTTGTTATGAAAGATCACAAATCTAAGGATTTGTATTTCTTCTCCCCCAATTTTGTTATGATCTGAGTTTTTTAGCACAATTCATTGTATTCTATTTATATGATTTATTTTTACATAATATAGATTTTCTTTTAGGAATTATATAATTTTTATTTTGACTTAAAATTAATTTTCACAGTTATTGAGGCTTAGTTTTTATTTAAAAGAATCCAAGACTCAGTTATTGCTCTTTCTTTCAATCAGTGCTCTATTCCTGACCTATTTTGACTTATCTTTAGTTGTCTGGGTTTTATTATCAAAATATTTTTTAAAAGAAATGTTGATGAATGCAATGGTCCCTGAATAAATACAAATAAAATATTTCTTGGGTACAAAATTCTTAAGTGATACTTTTTATTCCCTCAAAACTTTGTAGATCTTACTTTGGTCTTCTGACATCAAATGTTAACGTAGAGAAATTGAGGGGATTCTGATATTCTTCCTCTAGTTGATAATTTCGTATTCCTGGCTGGATGCTTATATAATTTCTTCTTAAATCCTTTAATTTGAACACTTTGATCAGAATATGTCTAGATCTTCATCTTTTTCTAATAAGGGTTTTACAATTCCATATACTCTTTTAATATTCATATTCAGTGTTTTCCTTTATTATGATTATTATGATTGATTGTTTTTATGACGTATTTGTTCTTTCTCTTCTTTAAGGCTACTCGTCTGTATGCTTTACTTCCTTTGTCTGTCATTCATAACAATCATCTTCTCCAATTGTTCCTAACTCTTTGATCTATAACCCATCTTGGGTTCTTCCATCATCCTCAGCTTCACCATCCAATTAGTTATCCTGTTGTGGCTCTTCTCCCAAGATGTCTCAAAAACTTTTTGCACAACTCCCAATCTCTGTTTCCTCGTGAAAGAATAAAAAGGAAGGAAGGATGAAAGGAAGGAAACATTTACTGAGCTTTCCTTTGCTATAGGCATCTTCTAAGGAATTTAACATCAAAGGGACTGGGGCAAATCCAGCTTTGCTGCTTCTTAGCTTTGTGTCCTTGGCAAACTAATATCCCCTTTCAGAGCTTGTTTCCTCATCTCTAAAATGTGATATAATATGCATTCTGAGGATGAAATGAGACAGTGGTCCTAGCTCAGAGTAAGCGTTTGATATATTTTAGCCTGCCTGCCTCTTCTCTTTTCCTTCTCTTTCCTTCCTGGCCTTGTTGAGAATTTGTCTACTGAGCTGTATTTTTCCATCCAGGCAAATGCTCTCTCTTTACAATGCGTGCATCGCCTGGGAGTATGGGCCATGAGAATAGGCTGTAATCCATCACTGGATTACAAATGTTATGTTCATCCAAATAGCAATTTCAGGGCATACTTCATTTCTGATTGGTTGATGCTTCTGCAAAATTAAATGGAGAGAACATTGAGGTGCCAAGGAAAAAGATGAACTCGTTGCAGAACCCATCTCCAAAGCTCTAAAATTAGCAAACCCTGAGAGGAGGGCTCAGTCCATTCTTGTCTTGAAGCAAAGGGTGTCCTGTTTGCCCTGAGGTTCCCAGGTTTGGGGGATAGACCCTCAAGGCTGGCCCGAGTCTGTGCTATCTTTCCCTTCCCTCCACTTCCATTTGGAATCAGGTCCCATAAGAGAGGCTGAGCACCTGCCAGTCGACATCTCATTTAATTGTTACTCTCTTTTAAAAATCAACTTTAGGTTGGTCACGGGGATGAGGAGCACGGCAGAGGGAATGCAGTTAGCATTAATATGATGGCTAGGTGGAGGGCCAAGGGAGGGAGGGAGCAAATGGGGGAATCATTTTATAAACTATATAGATGTCTATCCAATGTACTGTATACTTGAAGCTAAGTTAAATAAATTTTTTAAAAAATCGACTTTATTGGGGTAAAATTTATGTGATGTAAATTTTTACATGTGATGTAAATGGTATTCTGTTCAAGAAGCTTTGACACAGTCCATATTCATGTAAACTACTACCACAGTCAAGACATAGAACGTTTCCATCACCCCGGTAATTTTTTTAAAATTCAGAAATATTACAACCATTCAAAAAAGAACAGAGATAAATATTAGAAAATAACACTTATAAACCTGCCACCAAGGTTTAGTAAATTTACTGGTTTACCATATTTGCTTTGTTCTGTTCTCACGTTTCACTCACTTTTCCTCCCTTCATCCACTCTCCCTTTAAAAAAAATGGCATAACATTCTTTTGAAAAAATGAAGCATTACAAATTCACTTGGAGCCTTCCTCATTCCAATCTCCAAAGGTTACCACTGTCACTACCCATGTTTTAAAGGTAACATGTCCTACCCACATTTTAAAACTCTGATTGCATTGTGTATGATCACAAACAATACATAGCATCAGTAGAGAGGCTTCTGATGTTTACATAAAATAATGCCATAATGTATGTGTCCTTTTGCAACTTAGTTTTACTGAGCATATGCTTTTAAGATCTATTCACCTTCTTACACGGAGATGTAATCATTGGCCTTAATGTAATGTTGAAGTGTAAGATTACTATAAAATTTCCTTATCTAGCCCCCTATTGATAGGCAGTTAGGTTGTTTCCCCTTTTTCTTTCTTATATCAATGCAGCAGTGACTATCTGTGCACCCTTATATAAGAGTTACTCTAGGGGATTCACCTGACAGTGGAATCGTTGAGCCATAGGGTCTTTAGCGGGTGCACATCTCCACCTTTATCAGGTATTGCCAAATTGCTCTCCATGATGAGAGAGTAAAAGCACCCCACCCGGAATGTCCGGAGAGGTCCTGTTTTTCCCTCCTCCTCTGCTACATTAGGCATGGTTACATTCCCTCCCCCCACATGATATTTATGACGTGATGTCAGTGGTTTTCATCTATATCCTCCTGATTACCAGTGAAGCTGAGCATGTTTTCATACACTCATTGGCCTTTAGAGTTTCTTTTGTGAATGCCTGTTGATATTTTTGTCTTCTGATTGCTTCTACTTCTACAAAATAAAGAGCAAGGTTAACAGCTGAGAGTGGAAGGCAGTGGGAATTGGAGATTTGACAGGAGGGGAGATGGTGAGTGTGGGTTATCATACTTTGGCTTCCGCAAAAGCAGACCCCTAGATGAGGATGCCAGAACATGTAGTTTATTTGGAAGGTGATCCCAGGGCACACAGGAAAGGAGGTGGAAGTGAGGCAGGGAAGGGAAGGAAGCCAGTAAAGGGTGCATGGTCAAGCCCATGCAACTGAAGGTCAATCCCACTGTGAAATTCTGGGAGCCACTTATGAGAGGTGGGAGCGGGGGTATCTATACACCAATTCTGGTGGTTTTCGGTGTTTTTTTCTTGAAGGTTGCTCCTGGTTGGGGATTCCTGAGGCCCCCAGCATTTAGACAGGCTGCAGGGGTGGGAAGAGATGTCTGGACACAAGAGAATGCCCTTGATGATGGGATTTAGAAGTTGGCTTAGCACTGAAATGGTCAAGGCCCAGAGGTCATACATGGATGGGACCTTGCCAGCATCTGCTATGGTGAGAGAGTAGGCTTGCTAAACAATGCCATAAAGGGCCCCTCAGGGCTAATGGTGGTAGTTTAAAGGGACCTAGAGAGCATGACAAGTGCTCTTAGGACCTCAGCCCCTCACTAACCCTCTGGCTTACAGATGAGGAACTTAAGGCCCCAGAGGAAAAAGGACTTTCTCCAAATCTCAAAGCATTCTTAGCTCAGTCAAGATGGCAGATTGTGTTTCTTTGTGGCCTTACACAGAATAAAAAACAACTTTTAAACAGTTTTTATGTTTTACAAAAGTAAAACAATTACTAGAGAAAATTAAGCAAATATAGACAGAAAAAAATTAAAATCATGCCTGTAACTCAGAGACAACTACTATCAATTATTAGGTTCATATCTTTCTAGTCTTTTTTCTAGGCATATTTGGATCGCATCCATTTAGTTTTTTCCTATCAAAATTTCAGTCACATTATATATGTAGACTGTACTGTCCTATCACATGATTTTTTAATGTTGCAGTTTATTATGTATGTCTTTCCATGTCATTGAATATTCTTCTATATAAATATTAAGTGGTCCATAATATTCCATTGTTAAACATTTAAATTATTGCACTTTTTCATTATTATGATATTTACCACTACAGTAAATTTCCTGGAAACTAACTCTGAGCATGACCATGATTATTGCATGAGAATAAATTCCTAGAAATGGAATTGCCTGCTCAAAGGCCTGTTTCAGGCCATTACTACACATTGCCCATTTGATAAACTTTATTAACTTTGGAAATCGCATGACTATTCACCTAGTTGCTTGGGCCAAAATTCTTGAGTCATTTCGCATATAATAATTTTGTACTTTGTGTAGGATTTCTCTTTGGTCCCTGGAAATAGGTTTGATGAATAAAAGGGTATGCTCATTTGCATTTTGATAAACACTGCCAAATTATCTTCTAACAGTATTTACCCCAATTGAATGTTCTTATCCAAAAACATGCTATTTCTCTCTCTCTCTCTTTTACTCTTAAATACTTCAATAGACTTAAGTCGTTTTTCTTTTTTCATATAGAGTTCTAGACCATGTACATTTTTAAAAGTTTATTTTTAGTATCTTTTGCTTTTTATTGCTGCCACGAATCAATTATAAAAATTTGCTATATTTTCTGATTGGTCATTGCCGGAAATCTAGGAAACCAATTGATTTTTAAACCATCTGCCTAGTGAAACTATTATTATTTTTAATATGTTTTTAATTGATTTTCTTATTTTTTTTCTAGGTGGAAAATTACATAATGTGTAAATATTGATCATTTCGCTTTTTCCCCCTAATATCTACACCTCTTATTTCATTCTCTTGCCTGGTGACTTTTTTGCGCTTTAGAAAAGAGTGCAAAAACAGTAGTAATAGCAGTGCCCTTTGTCTTTTCTCATGATTGAAGGGGAATGTTCCCAAGTGTCTTCCCATGGAACATGATGCCAACAGTCATTTGATGTGCATGTGCAGTTTTGCTTGCCATGCTACAGAAATATCCTTTTATTCTTATTGTATGAAACATTGCTATCAGGCATGGATGCTTTATTTTTTTTAAATTGGTTTTTAGGCATTTATTGAAATTATTCTCTTTCTCCTTATATTAACAGTCAATCAAATTTTGAATAATCGTTGCTTAATCTCATGTTTCTTCTTTTCAACATACTATTTAATTTATTTGCAAATATTTTACTTAGTATTTTGCAGGTGTATTCATAATTGAGTTTGCAGTGTTCCATTACGTGCTTTGTCTATTTTTTTATATTGAGTCCCGCATAATTTATAAAAATAATTGAAAAAATTTTTTCATTATGCATTGGGACTTTTTAAATGGCAATAGACTTCTATGATATTGAATGTTTGAGACAATTCTACTTTGTCTGATGTTAACATTAGCTTTGATTTCTTGTTTGCATTCCATAGACCATCTTTGTTTTCCCTCTTACTCATAATCTTTCTGAATCATTTTGTTTTACTTAGTGTTTTGTAGGCCTTCTGGACATAGATTTTTGTGTTTTCATTAAGACTTTTTAAATATATGTGTTTATCCCGTTTTCATTTATCGTCATAATAATTTCTGTTGTTTAAAAATGCTGTTTGGTTATTTTGTTTTTTGTTGTGATTCATTATAGTATTATTTGCTTTGTGCCCTTGGCTATATTGTTCATAATTTTTAAAGTAACTCGATGACTATAGATTCTGTTTTTTAGATCTACTAATAATTGAATAATGATTAATCCTAGATTCTCTGATTCATCAATTTTGGAAGCAATTCCTTGTCTTTTGTGAAAGGGAGGTGAGAATTGCACATTTTTCTTCCTTTTGTTCTCTCTTTTGTCAATCTCAACTCGAATCTACCACACCAGGTTTGTAGATCCTGAATTTTTGTCCCAGTGTAGTATAATGGAATTATTATTAATATTTGTATTATGTTCCTTTCTTTGTCAAGGAATTTATGTTTTCATTTTATTTTATAACTCTATTTCTCATAGTTATTGAGTCTTAATTCCAAGTTTAGTATTTGGATGGATTTGGCTCCCACTCTAGCCTTTCTATGACACAATTTTCATGTTTGAAATATTTATTTTTTCAACTAGTTCTTGAGAAAGAGCTTTTAGGTGTTCTCTTTTTTAGATTCTCAATGTTTGACGACCTTCTTTTTACCTTAACAGGTGACTGGCACCTTGACTGAGCTTAGAAATCTGGGATCGTGTTCTTTTTTATTCCTTCAACCCTTGTTTTGCCTTCCGGCAGTGAATTGTATGGCAGAAAAAGTCATAGTCCTGCTTTTTCTGTATGTATATTTACATAAATTCTTATGTGTACATAAAATGAAATAATTTTATCAGAATTTGCCTTAGTATTGTTTTTTATTTTGTCTTCTTGGTGGGCGGCTAGAGGCTTCAGTCTGAGGTCCTCTTTCATATTAAGAAAGATCTCTCCTTTTGTTTCAAACATTGTTTTTATCTAGTTTGTTCTGGTCTCTTCTTTAGAAATATCAATTATCTTATGTTGAATTTCTGTTGTCTTTCTTATAGGGATTTTCGCATTTTTTTTTTTTGGTCATTGGATGCTATAGTCTGCATTATTTTTCTCACGTATACCCTCTACCTTGCTGATTTGGGTTTCTTCATTGACAGTCTGTTTTTCATTGCTTCTTACACCATTTTTAAAAATGTTGCAAGATCATCATTTCTTTCCTTAATATTTTTTTCTTAGAATTGCCCATTCTTCCATTAACCTGATCTGTTTTTATAGGATCTAATTTTTCATCCTTTTTTCCTTTGGAGTCCTTGACCTTTTTTTCACCCTCATTTCTGTGAGATTAGATTTGCCTAAAATTTTCATTTGTTTTATGAATTCAATTTTCAGAAACATACTCTTCATATTTCTATGATGCTGTGTTAATTTCATTATTTTGTTGCAAAGTTTTTGCTTGTGTCTCTCTTTTATTTTTTTTTATCTTGAGTATTCTATTTAGGATTTTTATTTGCCTCAGACTAGCATGGACAGATTTTCTTTAATGATTCCCTACACCTCACACTCCACCCCTATGTATCTGAGTAGCTTTGAATCATTTGACTTTGAACCATATTAGTGTCTATGTATTCGGGTGCATTTAGAAAAAGATTTAGAAGGATACAAAACCAACAGAAAATATTGGTTACTTCGAGGTAGAATTGGAGGGAGGGATAGACTATTAACTTTTCCTTTCAAAGTCTCTTTTTAAAAATGAGCGAACATTATGAATATCAGATAAAATTTATAAGCAACTAAATTACCAAGTCAAAAGCTACTTGACCTTGCTGATATCCACGGAAATGCAAATTAAAATGACACTGAAACATCATCTCTTACACATCAGATTGGAAAAACCATTAAAATTTTATGATATCTAATATGGCAAAAAATGTGGGTTAATATACACTATTTAAAAAAATTTTAAGGGAGCTTGAAAACTGTGTCATGTCACTTAAAATACTATTTCAGGCATTTTAAACCCACGCTGAGATGGAGTTACGGACAGAGTGTGTTAATTTAGTCTTTGTGTATTTTGTTTTTACTAAGGAAGTATTTTACATACTTTAAGGAACATTATGAACAAATTCAAGATCAGACTTTATTTTGCATTAGGACTGACTTCAGTTTTTCTGAATCGTTATATTTTGCCTAAAATGTCAATTTCCCCACTGTTTTATTAAGAGCTGGACTTGGCCCAACACATCAACATTATAAAGCAGGTATGTATGGAGCCTGCGGCCTCAAGGGCTTGTTAAGGTGACCTTGTAGCCCAGGTTGGTGGCTCTTGCCCTGAAACTCTACTCTGGAGAAACTGTAGAAATGGGAGGAAACATGGATTTGTGGAATTAATAAAGAACTGTTAGAAATCGCAGGGGAGTCTGAAGGCTACCTTGAGCTGGAGTGTGTGTGTATGTGTGTGCGCGTGTGTGCACGTGTATGTACTCATGGATGTTGAGGGGTAGGTGATATGGCAAGCAAAGGCAATGGTGGGAAGATAGGTTAGAGCAGTGATTCTCAAACCTGACTGCACATTAAATATCATCTGAGAAAGCTCTTAAAAATATTCACACACACACTACACAACAGTGATATGTAGGAAAATGTCCTTGTTCTTAGAACGTACGTGTTGAAGTCTTAGGGATGGAAAGTTATGATGTCTGCAACTTACTTTCAGCAAAGAAGATTCAGCAAAAAATCCCAAAACCCCCTGACCCACACGAGAGAGAGAGAGAGAGAGAGAGAGAGAAAGAGAGAGAGAGAAAGCAAATGTGGCAATATTTGGTGAATCTGGGTGAAGACCATATAGATGTTCATTGTACTATGTTTTTCCAACTGTTTTGTGGGTTTTAACTTTTTTCCCCCCCTAAAATACAGTAATGAGAAAAATCAATACTCATTTCCAGGCTTCATCCCAGGTGTTCTGATTTTATCAGTCTATGTATGATTCTAATGCAGAACCTGGATTAAAACCCATTGGGTGGAGGAAAGCTTCTTTAAAGTGCTGCTCTTGTCACTCCACCTGAAATGCCCTGATGGTGTCTTTGACACCTCATCACAGAAGCTGGAAGCAACAGTCTAGACCTCCCACAGCTGGGCGCTCTGTTGGCCATCACGAAACCACGAACTTTCAGGCCTAAATAACTAGACACCTTTCTTATGAAAGAAAGACAGGAAACTGAATACATTCCATCTGAAGCAGTATCATTGAGATAGGTTGATCCAGAATTTAAAGTAAGCATTATAAGAAGAATTAAGGAAGTAAGAGAAGGTGTTAAGAGTTTGAAAAAAAAAAAAAGAAGTTGTTTTTAAAAAGCCAAGTGGAAATATTAAGTGTGAAAAATTGTTGAAGTAAAGAGTAAAAGAAATGAGATTAATAGCACAGGATGGAAACAGCTGGAGAAAAATTTAATGAAATAAAAGATCATGTTGATCTTTTATTTAAAAGATCAAACTCTCCCAAGAGCAGCAGAAGGTGATAAAGAGGGAAAAAATATTTTTAAGTGCTTTGAAATATGGAGAATAGAGGTAGAACTGCTAATATTCAGAATATAAGAACTCTAGGAGAAGAGAAAAGGTAGAGAAGATGAAATATTTGAAGAAACAACAAAGATTCAAGTTTCTAAAATTGGAGATGAGAGGCTCTGGCTTGAAAAGGCTTACAAAACACCAAACAAAAGAGATAAGGAAAAACCTATACCTGCCTTAGAGTGACACACAGAACAGCAAAACATTCTAAATGTTTTCAGAGATGAAGCAGATTACCAGCAAACAAGAATCAGGTTGACATCAAGAGGGTACCTGAAGTGATATGGAAAATAAGAAGGAGTTGATATAAATATTGTCAAGTTCAGGAAATAAACAAGGGAAAATAAACTTGACTATGGGACTTCAACTAAGGACAACCAACCACTATACGACCAAAAGCAAAATATATAACTTTTGAACTAGCAAAAGAAAATTATCCCTCTCCAATGGAAAACAGAAAACAAATTTTTGTAAGTGTAAATTTTGTGAAATATGTTCTAATATAATTGCAATAAATGAAAATGAATTAAACTGACTAACTAAAAGATAGACACCTAAGATTCAATTTTTTAGAAGAAAGAGTCAATATTATTTTTTTAAAAAATAAGAACTATAATTGATACAAAAAAGAAAAGAAAGTTAGACAAAGATTGGATTCCAGGCAAATATCAAAAAAGATGGAAGGCAGCAATTTCAACACATGACAAAATAACATTTAATATAAAAAATTTATAGTGAATAAAGTAAGAAGTTGTATGTTAGTAAAAGGAACGATATAACAAGAAAATATAACCATCACAAAATATATGCACTTAAAAATGTACACTGAAATATATCAAGCAAAAAAAATATATATAGAGATCAAGCAGCAATTGACAGAACCTCAAAGAGATGTTGATAATTAAGTATTTGTTGTTGGACATTTTATCATATTCCTCTCAGAAAAGGGCAGATTGGGTGGTCTAAAAATAATCAGAAATGTTTTTTAAATCTTATTTTTGCTCTCGGTGTCTTGAAATTTCACGATGTATACTTTAGCATGAATCTGTTTTTGTTCATCTTGCTGGGTGCTCATGGCCCTTTTCAATCTGGCAGTTGATGTTCTTCTGTTTGGGGCAAGTTGTTGTTATTGTTTTGTTGCCGACATACTCCCCTGTGTTTCTCTGGAATTCTTATTTGGATGTGGCATCTTCTGGATAGTTCCTTTTCTTGCCTATTTTCTACATTTTCGTCTTTTTAATCTACTTTCTGGGAAACTTTGTCATCTATATCTTCCATCTCTGCTTTTGACTCTTTAAAAATACTTCTCCTATAATATTTTTAACTTCAAGAGTGTTTTATTGCTCTCAGAATGATGCTTTTTTTAAAAAAATAGCATCCTATGAGCATTACATGCTTGCAATATTCATTCCTTTAATACTTTTTGAAAAGAGATTTTCTTCTTCCTGAATCTTGTTTCTTTAAATCCCCCTGAATTGCTCTCTAATTGCTGCTGTAACGAATGAACACAACACAAACCGATTATGTCATCATTCTATAGGCTAGAAATTCAGTATGGATTTCACTGAGCTAAAAACATGGTGTCTGCAGGACTGTTTCTTCCTGAGGTTCTAGAGGAGAATCTCTGTACTTGACTTTTGCACCTTTTAGAAGCCACCCACATTCCTTGACTCATAGCCCCCTTTCTCATTTTCAAAGTTAGTAACATCACATCTCTCTTAACTCTTTTTTAGCTGTCACATGGTTCTCTGACCATGGCCAAGAAATGTTCTCAGCTTTTAAGGACGCATGTGATTCAGTTGAGCTCATTGGCATAATCTAGGCTAATCTCCTCATCTCAGAATCAGTTGGTTTGCAACCTTAATTGCATTTGCAGGCTTCAATCTGCAAATGTACCATATAACATAACATACTCGCTAGTTCTAGAGATTAGGACATGGACATTTTGGAGGATGGGGATGGCACATCATTCTGCCTACCATATCCCCTTCTTTTTTTGTGTTCTGTGCTCTGATTTTCATATTAAAGGTTTTCCTCAGATATCTGGTAGTCCTGAGTTATCTGAACATTTTTAATAATAGGAGACTAAGAAATTTATGAGAAGCTATGAAAACATGAGTGGAGCTTGTCGTTTCGCTTTGGGTGGTCTGGCTAGCCATTTCCTGAGGTGACTCCCAAAGTCGGTATCATCTTAAGGTCTTTTCTGTTGTGCTGGTCAGTCTCCCCAGAGAAGAGAAGACCTCTTCAGAGACAGTCTCCTGCCTGGAGGAGGAAGAGTTGGCCACCAGAATTCTGCAAGCTGAGTCGGGGAAGAGGCTTGGGGATTTTAAGATCCAGGATGTGTATGTTTACTTACTTCTTTTGTTTCCTTCAATTATGCTTGGTGACCCTTCTGCAGTGACTAGACTTTTCTGGGTGTAAAGAGTCGGAGGGAATGGGGTAGGGGTGTCCAACTGTGTCTTAAACACACTTTCAACCAATCCTCCAGCTTTTAGTCAAATTCTCATCTCTGCTTCTAGAGACATGTGATAATGATTGCTGATAATTTGGGGAATTTTTTAGTGTAAATTGAGTTGTTTCTTGGATTTATTTTCTACTGTCTTAGAACTCAGCTTTTTTTTTTTTTAGTTCTTGGTTAAATAAGTTTCACTTGTCATCTGCTTTTCAGCTTCCAAAATATTGTTGTTACTTTTTCTCCTGTTGGTGCTTGTTAATATATGCCTTATTTGTTGTTGCTAGATCCTTTATTGTTGCTTTAATGGAATTTCTAAAGGGAGTAGACCTCAAAGCTTGGGTTCAATTCATCATCTTTAACTGAAAGTTGGTACATTTTTCTACATTTGTTGAACCCTCGGGGCAACATGGAATGGGGGAAGTGCCATAGCCATAGTAACATCCAATACCATGTATATTTAAATATAGGGCAACCAAGAGTATAAAGCACCTCCATCCATTATCCAATTTACAGTAGCCTCCAAAATTTTGGCCAATTTAAATTTTAATAAATCATATTGGATTTCGTTAACCAATGTCACCATAAAAAAATAAATTAATTTAAAAAATAAAAATAAAATAAAATAAGAATATTAATTAAATAGAAAAAACATTAGGGTATAATTGAAATAGATATTTCCTTATAAATTTTACCGGGATAATTTCATTACACGGACACATTTTAAATGACGTATTATAAAATAATTTAATATCCTGCTTTTTTCCCACTCATTTCATTCAGACTCATCACTGGCATCTTAGACATCAGTGTCTTTGTCATCAGTAGAGCCATTTTTGGAATCATCCAGCACAGTTTTCCAAGGCACATTGTCTTCATGTCCATTTGAGGTATTTGAGATACATTGATGTTTGAATCTGTACTTCTGCTATCATAGAAATTTTTATCCCAAGCCACAATAATCCATTATGTCAGGACAGAGTTTGGATTGTTTAATTTGTCCTGGTAGAGAATGTGCATGATTTTCACAGACACTATTTCCTGTATTGATTTTAAAGTGTGCTTTAAAAGGCTTGTTTACAAAGACATCTTGACACTTGCAATTGTGAGGCGATACCTCCAGCGATAATTACTAAATCTCTGTCAAATTTCTTTGCCTTCTTTATTTACTGATTCTGTCAGGTGCCACCTCTAGTCATCCCAAACCAGCATTGATTGAGGTCATTTCAGGTCGATGTTTCTTCTCCAAACAAGATTTTTGATCAAAATAAAGAAATTGAAAGTGTATTCTCCTCTGAGCCCAGAGTCCCACCTTGAACTCCAGTCTGGTTGATAGCCCTTGACCCTACCTACCCTCTTCTGAATCCTCTGGAAGCTCTAGCTAATAGCCAGGATCCCATCACAAGGACCACCACACCTATTCCATCCTTGTTGTGAGGTTAAAGAGGGACTCGCAGATATTTTTTTAAATTATAGTTGACATTCAATATTATTTAATAGTAGTTTCAGGTGTACAGCATAGTGGTTAGACATTTATATAATTTATGAAGTGATCCCCCTGATAAGTCTAGTACCCACCTGATACCATATATAGTTATTACAATATTATTAACTATATTCCCTATGCTGTACTTTACATTCCCCTGACTATTTCATAACTACCAATTTGTACTTCTTAATCCTTTCCCCCTTTTCACTCAGCTCCCTAACCCCACTCCCAATCATCAGTTTGTTCTCTGTATCTGTGAGTCTGTTTTTGTTTATTTTGCTCTTTCATATATAAGTGAAATCGTGTGGTATTTGTTTTTCTCTGTCTGACTTATTTCATTTAGCATAATACCCTCTAGGTCCCTCCATGTTATTACAAATGGTAAGGTTTCATTCTTCTTTATGGCCAAGTAATATTTCATTGTATATATGTACCATATCTTTATCCAGTTCTCTATTGATGGACACTTAGGTTGCTTCCATTTCTTGGTTATTGTAAATAGTGCTGCAATAAGCATAGGGGTGTATATATCTTTTCAAATTAGTGTTTTGGATTTCTTCAGTTAAATACCAGGGAGTGAAATTGCTGGGTCATATGGTAGTCTATTTTTAATTTTTGAAGAACCTTGATACCGTTTTCCATAGTGGCTGCACCAATTTGCAATCCCACCAAGAGTGCATGAGGATTTCCTTTCTCCACATCCTGCCAACACTTGTTTGTTGATTTGTTGATGATAGCCATTCTGACAGGTGTGAACTGATAGCTCATTGTGATTTTAATTTGTATTTCTCTGATGATTATTGAGTATCTTTTCATATGTCTATTGGCCATCTGAATGTCCTCTTTGGAGAAATATCTATTCGGGTCCTCTGCCCATTTTTGTGTGTGTGTGTGTGTGTTGAGTTGTATGAGTTCTTTATAAATTTTGGATATTAACCCCTTATCAGATGTATCATTGACAAATGTTTCTCCCATTCAGTAGGTTGTCTTTTCCTTTTGTTGATGGTTTCCTTTGCTGTGCAAACCCTTTTTAGTTTGATGCAGTCCTATTTGTTTATTTCTTTTGTTTCTCGAGCCTAAGGAGACATAGAAAAAAATATCACTAAGAGCAATGTCAGAGAGTTTACTGCCTACATTTTTGTTTGTTTGTTGTTGTTGTTTGTTTGTTTATTGCCTATGTTTTCTTCTAGGTGTTTTTTGATTTCAGGTCTTACATTTAAGTCTTTAATCTATTTTGAGTTTATTCTTGTACATAGTTTAAGAAAGTAATCCAGTTTCAACTTTTTTGTATGTATCTGTCCAGTTTTCTCAACACCGTTTATTGAATAGACTGTCTTCACTCCATGGTATAATCTTGCCTCCTTTGTCATAGATTAATTCACCATGTAGGTATGGGTTTATTTCTGGGCTCTCTATTCTGTTCCATTGATCTATGTGTCTGTTTTTATATTAATACAATGCCATTTTGATTACTACAGTCTTGTAGTATAGTTTGATATCAGGTAGCATGATAACTCCAACTTTGTTCTTCTTTCTCAAGATCGTTGTAGTTATTTATGGCTTTTGTGGTTCCATATAAATTTTAGGATTATTTGTTCTAGTTCTTTGAAAAATGCCACTAGTATTTTGATAGGGATTACATTAAATCCATAGATTGCTTTGGGCAGTATGGGCATTTTAATGATAATTCTTCCTATCTATGAGCATGGTATATGCTTTCATTTATTTGTATCTTCTTCAATTTCTTTCTTCAATGTCTTGTAATTTTCCAGGTACAGGTTTTTTACCTCCTTGGTTAAATTTATCCCTGGGTATTTTTTGATGCAATTATAAATTGGATTGTTTTCTTCATTTCTCTTTTTGATAGTTCATTATTCGTGTATAAAAATGCAACCGATTTCTGAATATTAATTTTATATCCTGCTATTTTACCAAATTCATTTATCGGCGATATTCCTATTTTCAGTCCTAATAGTTTTTTGATGCAATCTTTAAGGTTCTCTCTATATAGTATCATGTTATTTGCAAATAAGGATAGTTTTACTTCTTCCTTTCCAACTTGGATGCCTTTTATTTCTTTTTCTTGTCTGATTTCTGTGCCTAGGATTTCTAATACTATGTTGAATAAAAGTGGTAAAAGTGGGCATCCTTGTCTTGAGAGACTCACAGATGTTGAGTCCAGAACCTGGCCAGCTCAAAGACTGAGGGTGTCCAGGTGAGAGTGACTGACAGATACCTGCTGAGATGGAGGATATGAGGGTCTATGATTTTGTGAACAGTACGTGATCCTTGAAAACCTAACCTCTCTCTGCTCTGCAAATTCCCAGCTTTTAGAGATCTGAGTTAGTAATCAAAATCCAATATGATGCCATTGCTCAGAAAACTTCATTGGTTCCCCATTGCCTTCTAAAAAAGAGACTAAGTTTTACTCTAACATTCGCATCTCTCTAGAATATGATCCCAGCTTACCTGTCCAGTCTCCTGTGCAGTTTCCCCCCAGCATCACCTATCCTTCTTTGCTATACCTGTACAAACAGTCCAGTGAACCTGGACTTCTCCTTCATTCGTCTAACATGCCATTCAGCACAGCGCAGCAGAGAGCATGGACTTGGGATACAGGGAGAGCTGGTCAGGAAGTCCATCTCTGCCACTGATTAGCTGTGTGACATTGACAAAGTCACTCAAGTTTCTGAGTCTTAGTTTTTTTAACCTTTCAAAGTCGGAAATAAGTCTACCTATCTCACTCCGTGGTTGTGGGGTTTAAATGGAATCGGGTACGTGAAGAGCTGTAGGGAACACATTTGCCTAGTCCCACATTCCTCTCCTTGGAGAAGAAGCTTCCTGTCCTACTTACACCCTTTGGCTCTGTGGGCTGTCAATCATTGCTGCTTACTTTCCTGGGCAAAGCTGGGGACATGGATCCTTTTAGGCCAATCAGAAACCCTTCTGGGAATTTTCAAATTGGAGTTAAAGGAACAGACATAGCATCTTTCATATAGAATCGGTAGGAAGACATGAAGCAGAGAGTTTATGGGGTCCAGGTGGCCCAGAAAGCCAGTGTGTAAGAATGAAGCCTATAGAGAGTTGCAGAGCCATTTAACTTTGGGTTCTGGTTATTTCTGAGGCCAGCTGCAGCATTTTCCATATTAAGCAAGCCTATCCATCAATTATCCTTTTTGCCCAAGAGGATTACCATAGGTTTCTGATCCTTATGTAAAGTCACTTGATAAACTCAGGGGTCAGGGATTGGGGAACCCTCAGATAAGGTTTTATTCCTCCTCCACTCCCTCACTCTTCAGAGCCCCCATCACTCCTTTTTTTTAAATCATTGTTGTCTTTGTGATTTTTATCTTTCCTCCAGATCCAAGGCCCTGTGTGAGCAATCATCTGAGTTGGTCTTCCTGGTGAGCTAGCTTTGCATTCAAGCAGAGTTTAAGGTTGTATTTATTAACTCACAAGGCTCAGGCAACATCAGAGGGGCATCAAAGTCCTTACTGAGGGAGCAAATGTACTTAGAAAGGTACAATAAATGCCAGGACATCTGCCCACCCCCAGGGAAGGCTGAATTTGAACTTGCATGGATCTCAATGGCTAAACCACTTTCATTGCCACTCAGACCCACCAAGTTTCTGGAAGTGGGGCCTGAGGGTCTGCATGCTCGTCAAGCATCTGGGTGATTTTAATATGACCAAAATTAGAGAATTTCTGGGCTATCTTTTATGATGCTCTGAGTTAATAGTTTTACTTCTTAACACTCCTGAGCGAGCAGTTTGGAGAAAGTTATGACTAAAACAAGCCAGTGAGCTTAGTTTCTTATGCTAATAGTCACAGAGGCCTCATAATTACAGACAACACAAGTGTCCCATAATTAGCGTCTGCTGTCCTGTTCCTGTGGGTCAATTGTTCTGCGACAATGGCCATGCTCAGCACTGGACAGCCCACACATCAGACATCTCTCTCGATCAGCTCACTCCCCTCCACATTCCATTCCCATGAGAGAAGAGCCCCTGGGTTCTCAGGACATTAACCCTCTCCTGCCGGGACCCCAAGAACCAGGGCTGAGGTGGGAGAGGGTCATGATCTGGTGCACCCAGGGAAGTGGGAAGTGGGAAAAAGATTTTGTGAAGTGACTGAACATTTGGGGCAGCCAGCACTTTGCATCTGAGGCTATGATTCTTACTCAGACCTAACGAAGCATAACTTTTGGGACCGATGACAGAAATCCTCCTGGGGATTCTGAGTGCACCATGATTGGAAATGCACAGAATCCTTACCCTTTTCAGGCTGAAAAGTTGGTTAAGAGGGCAGAGTGACTCACTCTTGATAGGTATTTGTCACTTAAACCGTCAGTGTAGCTTTCTCCCTCCTCAGTGGAATTCTGGGTGACATGGCAGCAGTGTTTAGACCTAGAACTTGTGTCGAATCCTGACTGCCAATCACCACCTATATGATTTTTTTGGAACGTCATTTAATCTCTGAGCTGCAGATTTCTCATCTATAAAGTGAAAATAAGAACACCCACCTCTACTATTTGGATATTCAGATTGTTTCCAATTTTGTTCTTCTTTTACAATATTCTTGGCCTTATGAGTTTAGCATTCAAGGTTCTGAGCAATGAATGATACTTGGGGGTGTCCATCAAAACCATCTGGGGAGCTTCCACAAAATAAAGACCTAGATCCATTAATTTGGAATCCATGAGGGCACAACCAACTCAAGAATGGGTATCTGGAGAAAGTTCTGCAGAACCTCCTGGTGAACACCGTTTGTTCAAACCTGTCTCTGAGAGGTCTGGAAGGACCTACACCTGTAAAATATGTGTGATTTTGCAGAGGCATCAGTTTATATTGTGCACACTGATATGCTGGAACGAATTAGCAGGGAATGAGCCTAGACAAGTGCACAGCATAGGCCTGACTGTCTTTTCTAAGATTCACAGTGGCCTAAACACTTTACCTGATTCTCTTATTTAATCCTAAATTTGTATTGCTAGTCTGGGCCACTTCCCTGGTCTGCAGACCCATTTATCTAGCTACCTGCCTGTTCTCTCCACTTGGAAGTGAACAGACACCCCCAGTGGAATTTGTCCCAACTTCTGATCCCCTCCAAACCCATTCCACCCTCAATCTCAATGTCAACTTAATCGCAACTCGATCTTTATAATTTCTATGGCTGAATATTTTGAAGATATCCTTACCATTCTTATGACTACCGCTCCATCTTAAGCCACTGTTACCTCTCTCCTAAATAATAGCATCTAAACAATCTTCCTGTTTTTACCCTTGACCTGCCCTAGTCAGATGTCACCTTAACAAGAGTCCTTCCCAGAATACTCTAACTCAAATGCAACTCCCTTACTCCATTCCATTTTCCTGCTTTATTTTTCTTCTTAGCACTTACTACTAGCTCTTATAATTTTATTTTGTCATTGTCTGTCCTTTCTTAGAATGTGAGTTCCACGAAGGCATGGATTTTTGTCTGTTTTATCAGTGCTGGGTCTCCAGTGTTTAAAACAGTGCCAAGTATTTGACAGGCACTCAATATATATTTGTTGAATGAATGAATGAATGAATACCTACAACATGTAGGCATTATCTTCATTTACTGACCAGAAAATGAAGGTTCAGGAGATGTTATTTTCCCCAAGACCACTCTGTGAGTGGAGGGAAAGCCAAGTTTTGAACCCAGGACTGACTTTTCCCAGAGATCATTGTTCCACATATGATGGAGGGGCCTTCCCTTCCTTCCTTTGCAGTCTACCACAATTTCCTTCTAAATGTAGCTCCTGTGTTTGCATTTCAAATCAAGATTGCTATACTCATAGACCAACATGGAAACTTAACTTTAAGACAAGGAGTCCCCCAAAGCTCTCTGTGCTGGGCCAAGCTAACCCTTCAGGAATCCTGCCAGCCACTGTCAGTACTGACCTGGGAAGGAATTGCATTCCCTATGGCTTTTTTGCTCAGTGTTCCTCCTGGGGAGGGATCATAAGGAGAAAAATACTCAAACCTTAGGAAGACTCATTTTCACAAAGTTATTTATCACTGAATTACTTACCTATACAAGTAGAATCTTTGAGAATAAGTCTGAGCTCTGAGGCCCAGTGTTAAGGTGGCCTACCCTCAACCCTTCTGTTCCCTTAAGGGGTAATGATGGGGACCAGGATGGAGTCATGTGAATTCTCTTCCCCTCAGAGGGTGATCCTGGGGACCTGGAGGCCGTGCTGGGCACTGGAGCTGAAAGATGAGGGGCTAGGACTGGTGGGAGGGACATGAGAGGGGAGGAGAGTCAAAGGCTGGGGTGGGGAGGTGATGTGGAGGCTGTGAGCAGCAGTGGAGAAGGATGTGGAGGAGAAGATTTAGGGGGAGGGACCCACAGGCAGGTAGGATTCGGGGGCAGAGCAGAGGTGGGGCAGGAGGGGTGGGGTGTCACAGGACCCAGAGGTGTGATTTTGCACCTCCCAGTCCTCCAATTTGCAATGAGTTCTCTTTGCTACAGGGAAGTCAGCTTCACGTCCTGTTTTCAGAAACAGTATGATTCGTGAAAGCCCATCTTGACATTAATCACTTAACTGGTTCATTCATTCAACACATGATTTATTGGTTATTTACTCTGAGCTGCACTGAGCTAGGCACTGGACATACTCTTCATGACCATGTACTTATAAAATTGAAGGCAATGTGAGAACACTTGGGTTTAAACTGGAAAACCACAAATAACAATTTTCCCTGCCAACTTTAATTCACTGTCTTTCAGAGGGGTCAGAGTTGTGGGTGTCCACCCTAAATTTATCGAAACTGCTGCTGTGCCAGGCACTGGGCAAGGCCCTATCATTATAGCACTACTATCCACATGTGTATAATATGAGGCCCAAAGGCAGAGTCACACAGGGTCACACAGGGTCCAAAGTGAAACAGCCTTTGGACTGACACAGCTGGTTTCAAAGCGGCTAAGATAGGTTGACTTTTTGACCTTTTACTTTGGTACTGGGCCAAAAACATAAAACGAAAACAAAAACAAAAACAAAAAAACAAAGAGGATGTGGGTGGGTGGGGGGAACTCTTATTATAAGTGCTGCTATTTAATCCACTGTCACTTTGTAAGGGTCCCACTGAATTTTTGATAGAAACGATGTCCGAGTCTAGCTGTAGGACAAATGTAAGGAGCAAAGGACAGAGTTTACAGTGCTTAAAAACACGTTCAAAGATCTTCACTTTGTAACCGAGTTGCTGAGCAATAACGGAAGAATTCCTGACACAGCAGGGTGAGCCTGGCCAAGCCCTGCCCACAGGGTCTGGGGAATAAAGGCCCCTCCTCCCAGCTGTCAGTGAAAAAAATGCCCAGTCCTGACAGCAACAGGCTGCTCCCTCTTTGTTCGGGGGAAAGGTTGTGATGTGACATGCTATACGTTGTTTTTCTGGAATACACAAAAATGTCGGTGACATTCTGGAGAATTAATTTAGCTCTAGCAGACTAGAGAAACCAGCACAGCTGCCCCGGGTTCCAGTTCTGGCTGCATCCTGGGTGGCTTTGCTCAGCACACTCTCCCTGAACCTGTTTCCTCATCTGTAAAAAAAAAGGGTGGGGGAGGGGTCAAATATATGGTAATGGAAGGAAACTAGACTTCAGCTGGTGAGTATTCAGTAGAATACACAGATGTAGAATTATAATCCTGTGCACCTGAAAATTATGTAATGTTTTTAACCAATGTTACCCCGATTAAATTAGTAATAATATAAAAAAAAGGACTAAAGAGCTGATGAGCCCCATTTCCCAAGCTAAGTGAGGATCAAATGTAGCAATCAGTCAGCAAGACAGTTAATCCCCTGCCCACCCCACCCCGCAACTCGTCTCCACGATCCAGTTAGAATTTCAAATAAGACCAAGAGCTGAATTCAAGGCTCACTTGGTGGTTCCTCATATCCTTGGTCACTACCACAAATCTGTACCCTGAAGCTCCAACTTCCTCACATACCTATCGCCTCCTATGCAGGTGCACCAAAAACCTGTGCTTGGATAACATTGTTTGGAGGAGGCATCTTTCTAATCTGGGACTACATTTCCTAGCCTGCCTTGCATCTAGGAAAAGCCTTGGATTAGTCCTTATCAAGGGAAGGTGAACAGAAATGATGTGTCACTTCTTGGTTAGAAATAGCGGAGGCTTCTCCACTGTTCCTGATCTGCCAGTTTGATGCATAGGACTCCAAGTCTCTAGGAGATTGTGGCACCCAAGATAGAGGAAACCTGGATCCTTGAATCACTGCATGGAGGAAAGCTGCCAGCCAAGGAGTAACAACTAGTATAGACTCTCCAGTAAAGTTAAACCACTGAAATCTGGGGGCCATTTGTTAGAGTAGCTAAAGTTACCCTAAAAGATGCATACTCTGCATGTATTTGCTTACCCTGGCACAGCCTACCCTGCCGACTTCCCTTCTAAACCTCTCAGACATTCACAGATGACATTCGAGATATCTAGGTCACTGATGTTATCAATTCAGTCATTGATCAAACATATATTTATAGCTCATCTATCATGTGTGAGGAGCAGGGCTGGGCACTTGGGACACAACGCAGATTCCATCCCCACCCTTCCTCGACAAGATCATGATCAGACTGTTCCCTTATCCCCAAGTCCAGCTGCCGGCCGGAGGCCTTATTCTCCCACCTTGGGATCCAGCCCATTGCCCAGTCTTCTGGCTCTGGACTTCCCTGTCTCCAAAGACCATCCCATCCTCACTGCTGAGGACACATCCTAGAGATTTTGCCCATTTTAAATTCATATGTCCAACTTGCAGGCCTCTCTGTACATCCTCAGCCTTCTCACTGTTCCTCCAGCTGCATGCCATGGAAACCTCCAAAACCACAACCTCTTTCTTTTCTTTTCATCTGCCCTGTCCTGTCTTCCCTTCTCTCTTAATCTAGAATTGACTTGAAGGGCAAGAGTTTCCTCCGCTCCTTTGCAAATGCCTTCTCCTCCTTGTGCAGAAGGCTGAGGAATCTGGATGGGTTGAGGGGTGCATATTCAGATATCCGTGGCAGCCCAAGTAGCCCTTAATGGTTCTCCAGGGCTTACTCATTTATCCTAATTCTTGTCTGGCCTCCCTTTGGACTTGGCACCTCCTGGAACAGGCAGTTGAGTTACTGATGCCTTTGCATTGCTGACCTTGCTCCTTCTTTAAGTGAAAGGATTCAGCCATGGCCACAGGGCTTGACAAGCAGATTGCAGGCTGGACTTCAACTCTACTCACCCCCTTTACACAGTGCACAACTTATACAACTGTGCAGGGTCCCCATGGCTTCAAGCTCCTGAGGCTGGTTCATGGGGTCCTCCTTCTGTGTTTCGCCAGCTGTATCCAGGCCCTCTCTGCCATGCCCCATAGTCTCTAAAAATAACCAGCTTCACTGAGGGGAGCTGTACATAACGGGCTACTTCATACCACTCCACCTTTGCTTTTGCTGTTTCTTCTGACTGAAGCTTTCTTCTTTTCTTGGCCAGCTCCTGGTCCTTCCTTTGTTTGGCAATATCCTCATCCTGGAATTCTTTCTGTACTCCTTGCATCCTTCTTTCTTGCCTCCTGCTCCACCCCCAGCTCCTGCAGCTTCTGGGGCAACCTCCTTGGGCACTCACTGCCCTAGCCCTGGACCTGGCAACAGAGGACAGCAGGAAATAGAATGAAATGAGGAAAATGGCTTCAACCTCAAAGAGTGGTTAATAGGATGAAATGAGTCCATACTAACAGATTCATTCATTCATGATTCACTGTTTTAACAGACAATTTCTGAGTACGTACTGTGTGCCAGGCACTGTGGTGACCCTTGGTGCACAGCGCATAAGACAGACACCGTTTCTGGCTATGCCGGAGTTCCCAGTCTCCGCTTTCATAGACGTCACTGGATCAGAAAGGGAAATGTGAAAGATGAATTTGTGGGAGAAGTGACAGAGGAAAGGAAAATGGGCTACAAGAGCCTCGAGTGGGCCTATCGTGCAGGAAGTAGGGGTGGAACCCCGTGGCTCTGGGAGTGGAAGGAGGGCCCTGGGCTGCAGCCTGGAGTTGTTCGCCACCTGCCCGTGACCTTGAAGAGCCTAGGATGGAAGTCAGGATGCTGGCTGGGCCCCAGCCTTGCTCTCATAGAATTCATTTAGCTAGCTTGGGCTAGGCACTGGCCCCCTCCCCGGGCTTCAACTTTGAGGGGAAAGGAGAGGCCAAGGGTGAATGACACTTAAGCCCCACATCGCATCCTAGTACATGGGGAGCCTGCCCTGAGTGAAAGCCCCTTGCTCTTGGGTACAAAGGCCTCTCCAAGGCCAGGGGGCCACCAGGAACCCTTTCAGTGCCAGGGCCAGGTTGCTTGCTAAAATTTGAAGAACCCATCTGCTCACCCACTGCTGCTAGAGTTGCCATTTTAATAACCAAGTTTAGGAGATTCAATTAAGATTGGGAGCCTCATTCCTCTTCCAAGGAGGCCTCACAATTGGTGTTTTTCTTTGCAGGAACATGAGTAGGGGCCCTTTGCAGGGGTTTTTTGTACAGCAAGCAGCAGAGAGAGAGAGGGGGGGAGGGGGGTTAAAAAAACAACTTTAGTTCAAAGATGCCAATAATAGGGGATTTCTTTTCCTGGTCTCCCCATGGAAGATTGTCAACAGTACAGGCATAATCGGCTGGCGGCTGTCCTGCTCGGAGAGGGGGACGTGTGCTCCTTTGTTGCGATGAGCTGAATAGGATGTCCCTGCACCCAGACCTGGCCTCCCGGCTAACAAAGGGCCCCTTTGTCACCCTGGGCAAAGAGTGCTGCGGAGGTTGCCACAGCAACTCAGGGACACAGACTTAACGTGCAAGTGACATTTCAGATGGGAAGCAGGCATTCACAAATTCAAATTTCTTTATGTATAGTTGTTTCCTTCTCTGGATATTGTAAAAGAACCATATGGCAAACAAAAGAAAAAATAAATAAGCCAACAATAAACACATAGCCAAGCAAACAAACATTATCGTAAGTCAGTATGCTGACTCCTCCCCACTCCAAGGAAAAACTTGGGTGAAAAGCTTTGCCCAGAGCATCACTGAGGCCCCTGGGTGAGCTCTGGGTTCTTATCCCAAAGGCAATAGGACACTATTAAAGAAAGTTTGGGGGGCGGGGGAAATCAACTGAAATTCCACCTACTGGACATAGGACACTGTCTCTGTATCTCTATCTGTGCTTTCCCTAAACTACCCTGGAGGATTCACTGCATGCCAGCCCAGGAGCTGGGGTGAGGGAGGCAAAGATAAGTCTGGTTCTTGCTCACCAAGTTAACATAGTAGGCTTCCTGTGTGTGTGTGTGTGTGTGTGTATGATCTCCATACAACTCTATTCTGCCTTTAGTTGGGGGTCTAGGCAGCTCCCCGTCAGAGGAAGTAACTGATGCTGCAGGGGGAAAGGGGCTGAGCAGGGCTTGATGAAAGAGAAGTGGGAGATAATGGAACCTGAAAAGGGATTTGCTTCCACCCCCAGTGCTGGCACTTTGTTGCTATTTGCTGGATGAAATGAGGGAGACAGGGAGCGAAGAAAGGATCATTTTAGCAGGGAAAAGCATCATAAATAGCAGGATGCAGGCAAAAATGTCAGGCACAAATGTTTTTACACAATTGGCACTGCAATATACAAGGTATTTTCCTCCAACGCTTTATTATGACAGTTGAATAAACAATTTTGAAAGAATATTACAGTGAACACCTGCATATCCACCAGCTGGATTCGGCCATTAACATTTTACTCTTCCTGATTTTATCACATAATAATCCATCTAGCCATTTCTCTGTTCACCCATCAGTCCACCTTATTTTTTATACATTTCACGCATAGACATTCTTTAACTCCCCTACAATATATCAGCATATGTATCATTAATTATAGTCCAATATTCGTTTACATTTTTTCTTTTGATTTGAAATTTACATGCAATGAAATGTACACATTTTAAACGTACATTTGCTGAGTTTTGACAACTCCATCTGCCATCTTTATCAATATATAGAACATGAGGATCACTCCAGAAAGTTCTCTCATGCTCCTTCTCAGTCAATCCTGACATACACGAGCACACACACATACCCCCCCATTTTGTCATTTGCCTTTCACTTACCATTATAGTAAAATAATTTCCCCATATTGCTTTTATATATAGATTATATACAGATATCCTTGAGATTATTATATTTCTCTGAGATATATTAATATTTATATATTATGTTACTATATATCATATATATATATTTCTCAATGTATAGAAATACCATTAAAGTTTTGAAAGTTTATCATGTATGCAGGAAACTTACTAAACTCTCTTGTTTTAACAGTTTTTCTGTGGATTCTCTTAGACTTTCTGCATAGATGATCATGGTATCTTCAGAGAGAGAGAGAGAGAGAGAGAGAGAGAGAGAGAGAGTTTCTGCTTTTCCTTTCCAATTATCTTGCTTCTCTCGTTGTCTTTTTTTATGGCACTGTCCAGCACCTCTAGAATAAATGTTAAATAGAACTCTTGAAATCAGCCATTCTTGTCTTCTTTATTTCAGTAAATACACTACTTACATTCCACTGTTCAGCCATTAAGACACTTATTGTAAATTTTTGGTAATATTCTTCATTGGCTAACAAAGTTTCTTTCATTCACAGTCTGCTAAGAGATTTTTTTTTTTTTCTGGCATGAATTGGTTATAGTTTACAATGCTTTCTTAGCATCCATTGAAATAATCATATGGATTTTATCTTCTAACCTATTACTATTGTGTATTATATAAATAGGCATTGTTCATGTTGAACCATCCTTGAATTCCTGAGATAATTGTCAGGATTTCTATTTGATCATAATTTATTTTTAACACCATGTTAAATTACATTTGCAATTATTTCATTTTGAATTTTTGCATCTATGTTAATAATTGAAATTGGTCTTAATTTTTTTGTGCTGCTATTGCCAAGTTTTGTGTTTCAAGGTAATACTGATTTTACCTGAACTGGAGAAGAATTTTGATAACTGATTTAACTTCTTAAGTTATAATTGGATCATTTTGTCTTATGTTTTCTTTCAGTAAATTTTGGTAAATTATACTTTTCTAGAAAAGTTGCTAATTTCCTCTAATTTTTAAAATAGACTGATGTAAAGATACTTTTAGTATTTTCCTGCGGATTTAAAACTCTCCTGTATCTATCACCTAAGACTTTTCTCTTTTTTTCTGAAATAATCATACTTAAGTTTTTCTATTTCATTAGATTACATTTTTTTCTATAGTCTGTATTTTCTATTTTCTATATTTTTTTCTGCTCTCTAAATTTTCTACAGTAACTGGCTAAAAAATTGACATTTTAAAAACAAAGATAATATGTATAAAGTACCTGGCACTTAGAAAATGTTTGGCAAATATTGGCTAAATTAATATAAAAAAATATTTTTCAGCACATGCCAGAGACTAGAGATTCAACTATAATTGAGACATTATTTGTGCTCTAAAGGAACTCACAACGGAGTTGAGGAGACAGATAAGTAGATAGTCAATTAAATATAGTATAATAAACATAATAGAGATGAGTACAAAGTAGAATAGAAATACAAAGGAGGGCTTCCTGAAGGAGGTGATGCTGAGCTGGTCACCATAGGATGAGCAGGAATTAGGCAGGTAAAAGAGATGGGTGTCTCTTGGCCCTTATGGTTGGGACAGAGTTGAGTGCCCAGGAATGCTTAACTACTGTCCCAGACAATAGTCACCCACCTGAACCAAGTTCCTGAGGGAGATGCATGTACACACGCATGCACATACACACGGAATTAGACTGCCTAAGGGAAGCAGAGTTCTACTCTGTTATTAGATGGATCTGAGCAGAAATTACTGGTGCTCCATCCACATCCAAACAAATCTCAGCATTTCAGCACATGAAACTCCAACTCCTGACTGTTGGTAACTGCTCTCCTTGTCTAATGGCTCTCTTTGGTTGTGCGTGTTTGTGTGGATAGAAAGGTTCTTGAAAGCTCTGTCTCCCCAGGAGGAGGGAATGAAACATTCACGTGGTGTTAGCCCCTATGCAAGTCACAGGAGGCATCAAGATGAGTGAGCCATTGTCTCTGCCCTGGAGATACTCATAGGGCAAATGTTTCATTACTGTTTGGTGGAATTGCCACTGATAGTCCTGTGTGCAGACTATTATTAGAACAACAAATCAGAGCACTGAATTGGAGTCTTGGAGAAATTTTCACCAAAGAGGCATTACTTGAATTGGGTATTACAGAATGAGTTGGACTTTGAGTTGAAGGAAAAGATAATGGGGCTAAGTATACGCAGACCTTTCAAGCTTCCACATGGAAGTGACACTTACCACTTCCCTTCATGTTCCCTTGGCTAAAGTGAGCTACACAGTCATACTTAAGTCCATATGGGAAGAGAAGCACAATTCTACCATGAGGCAGAACGTTCATAATCAAGCTGAAGGAATCTCACAGTGGGTATTTAGCTCCTCTGCCAGAGGTGTTCTTTAGGGGTTAGTCACTTTCATTTAAAGCTGAGACTTTCCTCAGGTAAAAGTCATAGTTGGAGCAGGATCCACGGGTAAATGGATACATCTTGCATTAGCCACGTATTCTCTGTATTTGATGCTTTGACGTCTGGGGCTTTGCAATCCTGGAAGGACTGCTCCTTCTAGGGTTAGCCAATTCCCAGAGAAAGTGACTCTCCTGTGCATGTACTTTCCTAATGTAAACAAACCATCCCAGAGTCCACACCACTAACCTCCTCCTTTATTCAGCTCTCACACCCCAGGCTACTATCTACCTGCCCTAATCACCCAGGGCCAAGTACCAGACAATTAGGGACAGCCCCTATGCCCCAGGGCCTGCGGAAATTATTCAAATTAGCCAATCCTAAATCTGCTTATCCTGCCTCACCTGTTATTTTCTGCAGAAACCACAATAAGTGCTCTTTCCTGCAATTCTGCCCTCTACCTCCTGACTGGCCTTGGTGCTTCCCCTGTCGCCCCCTGGGGCATGGCATACTTCCTCCTCTTGGGAGCTGTGATTAACAAACCATCTCTTCAGTAGCAATTGTCTCCTGGTCTGTTTGCCTTGCCATACTCAAATAATAATACAACATATTAAGATATATCTATTTTCTGATATCTCAGCCATTTAACATGTCAGCAGCTGAGAACTAGAAGATACGCAAGCAGATATTCTGGGTCCCCACACGCAGGGCATGACCAAGCTGGCCTGGGCTATCTGGTCACTGGCTGAGACCTGAGACTCCCCTTTCACAGATTCTGCATGGGTTCAAGAGGAATAGACAAGGGCTCAAGTCCCTCTCCCACCCTAAAGGCAGCAAATGAGGCTGGGGTGTGTCTTTGGAAGAAATAAGTCATCGACTTCCTGTGTGGTCAATCATCAACATAAAAGGGTAAGCCAAAGCTGTGGGCCAGCATGGCTCCCCTGCTGAGCTTCACTGCTAGACTTTCCAGAGACCTTCTGCTGCTGACTCTTCTCCTCTGGGAAAGGAATCAACAGAGGCAGCTGACAGGGTTGGTGTTTCTTGACACTGGCAGACCCTAGTGAAGTCCAATGGCCACCCCTGCTGACCCACTGTGAATGAGCCTCCTTATTCTAGTGGATGCTGTTGTAGAGCTCTGGCCAGATTTAGTGAGACCAAGACTGTGGAAATACGGGCAGTGGGCAGTGCTCCAGGTGGGGTTTTCAGGCATAGGTACTGCTCATTAGTCCTGCTATTAACTGATGTAGAGCGCTCCTCCTTGGGCTTCATTCTTCTCGTCTGTAAAATGGCCATAGTGGGCTTATTGCCTGACTCTGAGGATTTCTGTGAAGATAGACTTCCCAGTCCACAACAGAGGAGGCATCTACACAAAACAAAACAAATGAAAACCCATGAAAACACCTCACAGCATTACAGTGAGCACTATAATTGACAGCTGTTCTTCTGAGATCAGGAATGAGACAAGGATGGCTGCTATTGTTACTTCTTTCCGAAATTGTACTGGCAACATTAGCTAGTGCAACAAGGCAAGAAAAATAAACAAAATGTAGAAGGACTGAAAAGAAAAAGTTAAAACTCTCATTTTTACAGATGAGATAGAATATGATATATGTTTTTAAAAGCCAAAGAATCTGCAGATAAATTGTTAGAATAACTCAGTTTGGCAATGTTGCTGGATACATTATACAAAAATCTACTTATATATGTTCCAGATCTATATTGCTGAGTAACAAATCGCCCCCAAATTTCATGGATTAAAATAACAATAATCACTTATTACCGCTCATGGTTTCTGTGCGTGTAGATTCAGGAAGGGCTCAGCTGGACGTTTCAAGGGTTTTCATGTGGTTACAGACAGACAGTGGATGGAGCTGAAACAGCAGGGGGCTGGCCCAACTGTGGAATAGCTAGTTATCTTCCTTTCTTTATTTAGTCTCAGGGTCTCTGCATAGTGGCTTAGGGTTCCAAAGACAAATGTCCCAAGAGAGGGAGCCAGGCAAAAGATGTATTAACTTTCTTGACCTAGAGTCAGAAGTCATGTAGCATCACTTCTGCCATATTCTATTTGTTCAACCATTCACTGAGACCAATTTTTTATAAGGGGAAGGTTATTAGACTCCATGAGTGCCAAAGAATGTGTTGACTTGTGTTAAAACCACCACCCAGTACTGGCAATAAACAAAAAGTAAAACACTATATGAAGAACCATTTATAATAGTTTCAAAAACATGAAACACCCAGGACTAAATCTAATAAAAGATTCACAAGGTCTCTACATAGATAACATGGTTGAGAGACCTTAAAAAAAACACACACAACTAAATAAATGAAGAGACATACCATGTTTATGGATTATTTATGGATAGGAAGAGTTAATATCGAAAATGTCGATATTACCCAGATTGATCTAAAAATTCAATGTGATAGCAATCAAAATTCCTGCAGGAGTGCATGCACTTGTGTGTATGTGTGTGTGTTTGTGTGAAAACAGATGAGCTGATTTTAAAATTTCTAGAAAGTGCAAAAGTCAAGAATAGCCAAGGCAATGTTGAAGAAAAAAGCGGGTAGACTTTTCCATGGGACATAAAGACTTATTTTAAAAGTACAGTAATACAGACAGTGTGAAAATGACACAAGGAGAGAAAAATAGGCTAATGGAACAGATTAGAGAATTCAGGAACAGTCCCATGCACATGTGGACTACTTGATTTATGACAGAGTTAACACTGCAGAGAAGTTGGGGGCGGGCGGGAAAGGTGATCTTTTCAATAAATAGTGCTGGGTCAGTTGGATATCCAGATGGAAAAAAAGGAAAGGGGACAGTGGGAAATTCCTTCTGATGAGATACGGCAAAGTATTTCTAGAAACAATGACTGCTGAAATTTATTTAGAAGTTCTTTCCTTTCTGAGCTGTAATTTCCCTCTGTTGTTCCCAAATCTTTAATGAAAGTGTTTCCCACACATATCATGTATTAGTGGATCTTTATGGTCACTGTTGACGAAATAAAGTTTAAACCTATAGAAAAATTATATAGGAGTTTATTTGAGCCAAATCTGAGGCCTGACCCGGAAGTAAAATCTCAGAGTATTGGGAAATGCTCAAAAGAATCGTAGTTTTGCTGTTCTTTTTATGAATTTAGAATCAAAGGAGAGAATGTAAGGAAAGTTACATAAAGTCCATTGGTGGTAGATTAAGGAGGCAGGAGAAAACAAAGTGGGGAAATCTCTAGGACTGGATAAAATGTAAAATGGAGAGATATACACTTTTTTTTTTTTTTACATTGGTGGGTACAGGATAGTTAACATTCAACAATTACAGTAAATAGAGACAGTATGCAGGCAACAAGGTAACAAACAATGAGAAGTCTCGCTGTGGTCTTGTGCTCTGGTGTCAGTGGATGTGCCTCTGAGGGGTTTGGAAAAGAAAATTACTCTGACATTTCAAAGGTATGTTATCCTAGATGCATAAGAAATATGGACAGGGCTTGCTTAAGGTAAAGATTGACCTTGTTAAGGAAGCTATGGGCCTGGAACAGTGATTACCCACCATGACCTGATCAGTTAGGAATTCATGATCAGACCATCCTGTGTGGTTACTTTCAGTCACTGAACTTGTCAGTCCTGCCATGTAGCCCCCTGAGTCTGCCAGGTCTGCTATATAGCCTCATTTTATGTTCACATTACAAACAGTGGTCCTAGCTCTAGGCCAGGACCAGCAAAGCCCAATTAGCAGCTGGGAGCTAAGTTCCAAGCTGGCTCCTGAGTGGGCAAGAAGCTCACTCCCTTTTCTCCAAAGAGCATCCCGGGTCCCATTCTGACCCACTCCTGCCTCCTAGCCTCCTGACCCTTCCCAGCCAGGCATCCTGGGGGTGTGCGCGTGGCAGCCAGCAACAAGAGGCCAGTGGTGGAGCAGTCAGTGGGAGTAGAGACTGCTAGTGTAGACAATTCTTGGATGAAAAGGGGAGGAGAAACAGGCCAGCTGCTGTAGGTGCTGTGAGGAGTTAGGGGGGCTTTGTGTATGTAGTGGGGAAAGTGAGCCTGTTTCAGTCACCTCTCTGCCTCACCATGGAAGCCATCCCATCTCTGTTCAGGAGACCATAAAGCAGGGCAGATTCTAGACTCCTGCTCAGAACTTCAGGTGTCCCTGTACCTCCCCATCATTAAAGGGGGGCAGGGTCCTTTTGCCTTCTCCAGTGGTTTCAGTCTTGGATACTCTGGAGGCAGCAGAGCCCACTCACCTGGAGTTCCGTAACTGATGTCACAAGTCCTTGCCTCAGTTTCCTCTTATGTAAAGTGACAGTTTAAGCGCAGCAACCCCCCAGGGCCCTTCTGCAGGGACTCAGACCAGCGGGACCTGGAGGGAGAGCATCCTAAGATGAGCCTCAGGCACTGGGTCGTGCTGCAAGACAGCAGCCACTTCCGAAAGTGTACCTGTCACCACTTTCCTCCCCCTTCCCTCATCACGCCGCGTGGGGCTCATTGTTGTCCTAAATATTTAGAGCGGGGAGTGTCCCACTTCTGGAGAGGGGTGTCCTAGGGGCTTCTCCCTCCTCTCACTCTAGGTAGCGAAAAACAGGACGGGAAACGGTTGCCTGGACAGGCGTGCAACCCTCCAGGACCCCCAGGGGCAAAGGGCCACGCTGGGGACCCGGCGGCGGACCCGCCCCAAGGAGGGACCTCCCCGACTGGGCCCGGGCCGCGGGTCCTCTGCGGCGCCGGAGGCCGGAACAATAGCGCGGGGGGCGGGGCGGGGTGGGGGCGGGGCGCTCAGCCGGGCGCCGCCCCCGGCCCGCCCCCAGCGCTCGCAAACCCGCTCTCACACTGACTCCCACCCGCCGCCCGCCCAGGCACTGCCCGCGGGAGCCGCCGCCGCCGCCGCGCCCGCCATGGACGTCCGCCTGTACCCCTCGGCGCCCGCGGTGGGCGCGCGGCCCGGGGCCGAGCCCGCCGGCCTGGCGCACCTGGACTATTACCACTGCGGCAAGGTAGGCGGGGGCCGGGTGGGGGCCCAGGCGGGCGGGGCCGGCCCGCGCCTTCGGACCCCGCGCGGGGGCCAGAGCGTCCCGGGCTGTAGCACCCGCAGGAGTCATCTGGCGCCGGCACTCTCGGGGACACATGGGAGCAGTTGCTGGAGGTGCCCACGCGCAGGGACACGCACACCTCAGCCCCGCCGACGGGCACTCGCCACTCACACTCACACCCCGAGTTGTTCGGATCACAGGCAGAAGTCCCTGACAGTCACTCACATGATGACACAGTGACACTCATACTCATCCACGTCCCCTTGACAGCTTCACATTCATTCACAAGCTGACACACCGTGACCCACCGTCACACACAGACAGCCATGCAACCTTACACGGTCTTACCGTCCCACACAAGTCACCGACAGTCATCTATACACAATGGCACGCGGTCACTCGCCCACGTACACTGTCACACCGCCACATACAAGTCACCCATTCCCCACCACTACTGTGCCACACACTCTGTTACAAGCCCCCATCCGCTGTCACACCCAGTCACAACTGGGGGCAGTCACACAAAGAAGTCGCTCCGACAGTCATACGCTTGCACTCACAGTGACCCATACAGGCGCACACTGTCACATACAACCACCCCTTGGACGGTAAACCTCAGACGCAGTAATCGCTCTCACGGTCACACAGTCACAGGCGGTCACCCAGGGACAGCTACAGCCCCCTCACTGCCCCTCCCCCACCTCGGTCATCCACACTCGCGCGACTGGGTTTAACTTAGGCGTCGCCGCGCACTAAGTGGGCCGTTTACTAATTGGCCGTCACTGCTTGGCGGGACCTCGGATTCCGAGTTGGCAATGGCCAATCGAGGCCTGTCCCCTCCCGGGAACGGTGAGCGGGAGTTCCTCCAGGCTGGGGCTGCAGTGAGGGACACCGCCCACCCCTTTCCCAGACTGCAGCCCCCACCCCCAGCCAGGTCCCTGCTGCTCTGCGCCGGGCTCGATGGAAGCTCGCGTTCCTGGAACTCAGGACAGGAGGCGTCCAAACCCCACTCCCCACGCCGAGCCCAGCTCGGAACCCTTAGGTGCACCTGCGCCGTCCGCGTCTCTTCCTTCGCCCGGGAGGGAACTTTCAAACTTAGTTAGGAGCCGGACGGTCGGTGCGTCCACCCGTGGGTGCGTCGGTCCGGATCGGCTGGAGCCGAGAGCAGCTTTTCGTCACTCGGAGCCCGGATTGAACCGAGCGCGTGGGTTTCCCCGCGTCCCTGGCGCAGACGCGCGGGCTCGGTGGCTCTGCCTGGTGAGTGCGCGTCGGGTGGTTGGATCCGCGGCCTTCTCGGGGTCTCAACCCTACCCCACTGGCTTTTCACCGAGCTCCGTGCTGTGGGGATGCTGCGGCAAGGGGCGTCCCCGCGCGGAACACGGGGCCTCCGGGGCTGGGCCTCTGAGTGGGTTCTCGGGCCCCGGGGAGCAGCTTCTGGAGTCTCCGGACAGGGAGTTGACCCCGGACAGGGAGTGGGGTCCCGAGGCACCAGGGCCTAAGCCGGCGTGGGGGCGGGGTTGGGCGGCAAGTGAGGTCTCGAGGAGGATGGGGGTGATTATCTTTTGTCCGGTGGCCGGCAAAGTTAGGAGCTGAAGAGGGGTATGGCGCCCTCGAGAGAAGGCAGGTTCTGGGGCTGCTTCCAGTCTGATGGAGGGAAAATTGATTAAAAGTAGCAAGTGAAGTCTTCAAGGGAGAAGACCGTTGGGTGTGGGGGCAGCTGCTCTGTCTTCTGCCCTTGGCTTTGTTATTTTTTAAAATATGAAGTCAGCAAGGCTCCAGCCTTTGATTGGTGATTTTTGCCTCAAAATCTGGGTGGATGGATGCCCCTCCGTTGGGGAGAGCTCCTTTTGGGGGTGGTGTTTCTGTAAGCCCCATCAGAGTAGGGCAGTCCCATGTGGGAGCCTTTGGGTGGTGGCACTCAGCGGAGGCCCCTGCTTTATTCTGTTGCTCTGTAAAGCTCTGACTCAGCACCAAGGACCGTTGTGAAACCCTGGGTGGGGAGGGAATGCACAGGGAATGAGAAGCTGGTGATTCTGGTTTCTGTCTGTGATTTAGGACCCTTGCCTGGGCCAGAGCTGAAGGTGTGTCCAGATGGAGGAGAGTGGCCAGCTGGACCACTAAGATAGGTGAAAGAAAGGTCCGACCTTGCACTTGGATATAAGACAAGCTTCTCAATCCTTCAGGCTTGTGGTGGGGCAAGGCAGGGGAAGTCACTAGGCTCAGCTAAGAGTGAGTCAGAGGCCTCTTGGTAGCAGATCCCAAGTGGACAGTGACCTTCATTGGTGGTAGTTGGAGTGTGTGTGTTATGAGGGGTTTGGGGATAGAAATGCCCATACTCCATCCTTATAGCTGATCATTATCAGAACTGGACGGGAAACTGAGGCCTGAGGTGCAGCAGTGACTGCACTTGGTGCCTACAGGTTGGGCTGCATAACTACATTGGAGGCTGGGTCCCTGGAGTCCAGACAAGAGGCTTGTCCCCACAGGAACCTAGGCCTGAGAAACACAAGGGCAAGCATTTGCCCAAGTGATGCCGGACAATCACTGCAGTTGACCTGGAAGGGCCCTTGGAGACCGTTCCCTTGGTGACTGTCCCCTTAGCGATCCTCTGCACAGAGATTCTAACCTCTTTAAACCAAAGTCATGAGCAGTGTCTTTTCTCTCGGTGTCTTTTGTTTGAGAAAATACACAATGGCAAAAAGCTGCTATGGTTTCATTTTTGCTTTGAAATAGATGTGTATTTTATTAATCACAATATTAGCATGCATTTGAAAAATAGATTATTAGATATGAGGCAGGCAAATTACTTATTTCATGAATAACAGTGCTGGTGAGCACAGATGTTTGTGGTCCTGCGGTCCCCAGGATCTGTAGCTCCATGCTGGGAACCACTGATCCCCACCTTTTTCCTTGCTCACAGAAGGGGAAACTGAGTCATGGAGTAGTGTACTCAGAGGTTACATAGCAAGCAAAGAGCAAAGCTGAAGCCTGAACCCAAGTTCCTTAATTCCCAGTTTAACACTCATCTGGCCTCCCTACAAGTCTGTGTCATAGTTTGGGGGTTAGGGGTTTGTGACATCCTTCCTAGGGTAACTGTGAACACCTGTCATTCAGATTTTGGCAGGGCACTTTACCAGGCTGGGGCGTTGCCTGCGGCTTCCCACTCTACTCTGGCAGACCATTGGTTTGGGCAAACCTGGGTTTAAAACTCCATCTGTGGCTTTGTGACCTAGGGCGAATGATTTCTTAGCTCATTTTTAATTGGGATATGATTTACATACGATAAAATGCAAATTTTAAGCGTATAGTTCCATGAGTTTTTATGGTAAACACCATCCCAATCCAGGATATAGAATATTTCTATAACCCTAGAAAGTTCCCTCATACTCCTTTCTAGTCAACACTCCTTTCACCAGAGGAAACTACTTATCTGACTTCAGTATACTAAGTATGTTTAAGTTGTAAAACTTCATAGTCAGTATATATATCATTGTGTCTGGCTTCTTTTTGCTCAACGCAATGTCTCTGAGATTCATTGTGTTGTGTATATCTGTAGTTTATTCCATTTTATTGCTAAGTAATATTAACTGTATGATAAAGCACAATTGGTTTATCTGTTCACCTGCTGATGGACATTTGGTTAGTTTCCAGACTGGGGCTATTATAAATGAAACTGCTGTGAACATTCTTATACAGGCCTTTATGTGGGTGGGGCAAGTTATGTAATATCTCAGAGCCTCAGTTTCCTATTGAGGACAACACTGCCTAGTTTGAGAGGGTTAAGTGAGGTGATGTAGGCTAGCACAGTTCTTGTCACATACAAGCTACTAATTACATAATAATGGTATCAGCCACCTGGAACCTATTCCGGTAAGAGGCTTATCATCTCTGTTCCAAGCATCTATCATCACTGGTCCAAACATCCATCAAGGCCAACGTGGGTACCACTTTCTCCATGAAGTGCTCCATGGCCAACCACCTTCTTTCTTCCTCTAGGCTCTCCCAAAACTGATACTGTATGGGATGTGGCATGTTTTGCCATCCATCATTCAATCAACAAACAGTTATTGAGTACCTCTTTATGCTAGGCCACCGATACTACAGCAATGAACAAAAGTGACTCAAATTGCTGCCTTCTGGATCTCATATATTAGTATGAGAATTCATAAATATATGGGTAAAATCAATGATATTATGACTGATGACAATACAACTATGGAGAAAATGAAGCAGGGAACAGGGTTAAGGGTGCCAAGGCTAGGCTCGGGTTTGCAGTGTTAAGTGAGGAGGTTGGGGAAGGCCTTGTGGTCTAGACCAGTAGTTCTCAAATTTCTGTACACATTAAGAATCATCTGGCAAGATTTTAAAACCAGATTCCTGGGCTCCATCCCCAGAGATTATGATTCAGTTGGTCTGGACTGGGGCCCTGAGAACCTGTATGCCTAATGAGCTCCCAGCTGATGCTTCTGCTTGCTGGTCCAGTGACCACACTGTGTGTAGCAGTGGTTTGGCTGTTTGTGTACAGGTTTCTGTGGGCTCCCAGTGGGCAGGAACCGTGCCCAGCACCTGGCACAGTGCCTGACCCATAATTACTCAGGAAATTATGTGCTGGTGGGTGAATGATTCAACTCTCCACCCACAGAGCTCTGGGCACAGCATCTTGTACATGGATGGGATCTAGACAGGCTTGGTTATGAATGATTGGAGTCTCCTTGTGATGAAAATCTATGGTGTGGGAGTTGCTATTCCCACCTCATCCAGGCTTGAGATGCATGAGGCCTGCTCAGCATCCCTGCTGGATGAGGTCCCCACAGTTTCTTTGTACAGAGACACAGGTGGCTGTGTGTGGGTCCTGTGGAAGGAGCCGTGGGTCAGGTGAGCTCTGAGCTGAGATGGCTGGTCCCTGGGAACTCTGGAAGGATGCCTGCATCTCTGTTAAGAAGCTCTTCTTCACTTTCCACCCAAATGTGTTCCCTAAAGCCCCTCCTCCAGCCTATCCCAAAGAGTCCTCTAGGACCGTGCTTCGGCACCTTACCAATGTCAGGAGAGGCAGCCCAGGGCTGACACTGCTGCCCCCAGTCCACTGGGTGACTGAGCATGACAGTGCCCTTCTCTGGGCCTCTGTTTCCCTCTGTGCAAAGGGAAAGCAAATCAGTGACCATCAACCTAGTGAGATGGGGAGCTGTGCTGTGAAAATACAACAAAATAAAGGCTGGTCATATCCTTTATAACTGTAGAGTGCGGTGTACCCAGCAAAGATAAGGATGATTCTTTTTGAGATGATGAACGCTTATATGCTTCAGAGGGCAGGAACTACTGTGTCTACCTTTACTCTTGTGTTCCCAGAGCTGGCCTGGCACATAGGTGCTCAATAAATATTTACTGAATGAATGAGTGAATAAATGAATTTAGGGATGGCCTGTTGTCCCCCGTGGCTTGAGAAACTTAGTATGTGTTTTGTTCTTATAATCTGAAGACTGTCGTGAGCACATCAAGTCCAGGACAGGGCAGGGACAAGCGTCTTTTGGCCAACATGTCTTTCCTCGAGGGCCTTCCCTGACAGGAGACCCTGGGGACAGAGCCCAGCAGGGGAGCAGCCAGTTAGCCAGGAGGAGCTGCTCTGAGTCTGCGCATGCAGGACAAGACTCCACGCCACAGCTTTGTCCCAAGGATTCCCCTGCAGTGTGACCCTTCGTGTGATTCTGTAGGGCCGTCTGTTTTGCATCTCTGATTTCCTAGACAGTCTCAGGATATGACGGTAGCATAGGTTCTGGAGCCCAGCAGACCTGGGTTTGATTGCTGCCTTACCATCATCGGCACAGGCTGTGCTTCTGTCTCCTCATCTGCAAAATGGGCACATCACTTTCCCCCATATGTGTGGGGTTGCCTGCCAGGAGGGTTGGAGATCAGGCATATACGACATTCAGCCCCAGCAGGAAATGCATTCATTTCTCTTCACAAAGAGCAGCACAATTGAAAGTAAAAATGTGAGGGAGACCTAGTTTCAGCTCAGGCTGCTGAAGGATAGGCCATCCCCACAGTGCAGGGGGAGAGTTTTCCTAGCATCAGGCATTGCCATGCCTTGGTCTCTGGATCGAATTTTCCTGGGGCTCCTGGTTTGAAGAGGGCTTCTGTTGGACTGTTCAGGATCGTGAATTGACAGGGAGCTGCTCATTTCCTCTGTGTCTTTCTGTTTCTCTCTTGAATCTGTGTGGGAGGGGAGGTGGGCTTAGGAGGCAGAGAAGACTGGTTCACATCGCGGCTGCACCATTCACTGGCGTGGGCTGGTGACCTTGTTTAAGCCTCGTTTATGGCTTCCGGTCTCAGTTTTCTCATCTGTACAAGGGACAGTAATGCCTTCCTCATATTGTTGCTAGGAAGCTTGGATTAATGTAGAAGATATGGAAGTTCCCTTTAATCTAGAACGGCGTTTCCCAACCTCGGCACGTTTACACTTTAGATCTGGTAATTCTCTGTTGTGGATGTTGTCCCATGCGTTACAGGATGTTTTGCAGCATCCCTGGTCCCCACCAACTATATGCCAATAGCATCCCCTCTCTCATCATGACAACCCCAAATGTCTCCAGATGTTGCTGAGAATCCCCTGGGGGAAAAAAGCCACCCCTATTTGAGAATCATTGATCCAGAAAGTGTGATGCAGGTAAACTAGAAGATGATGATGACGATGAGAGTGGAAGAGCTTTAGGGCTCGTGCTTCCTGTTTAGTATTTTAGCTCTGCGTCTCCCCATTAGTAAATCCCGTATGCACGTGGTTGACAGTCATCTTATTTACATAGACCAAAAACCTACATAGTGATTTTTCAGCATGGTTTGGGAGCAGCAGTTAAAACATATGGTAAGTAATTATTAACTTAATGAATTGTGGTAAATTGCAATTTTATATCTTAGTGAAAACATGTTGTATAACACAGGACAATAAATTCTGATCAATTATCCTGAAGCTTAAACTTGCTACCAGACAATTGCGATTCCTGGTACCTGCTGGAGTGAGCAACAAGGTTGTAGTTTTTCAGTATGTACTTACCTATTTACTGCTGGGTTTCTCAGGTGTTCGACAGGTTTTTGAGTGCCCACTGTGTGCTGGGAACTTCAGCCCTGTCTTGAAGGCTCAACGACTCAACAGGAAACTCACCTTTACTTGAGGAAAGGCTGTGTGGGTCTATAATATACTGGCTAAAAATGCAGAGTCATAATTAAATATATAATTATTTGGAAAAGTGACAATGCCAGGGGTGTCAGAAGGCTTCACACGGGGCAGAGTCTTATAGGAAATGCCAGCGGCTACACTGGGGTTGAGTGTTGAGTGGTGGGAGGGTGTTTTAGGTAGAGGGAACAGCCATTCCAAGGTGGCTTGGAGGGTGGTTTGGGGACACTATCAGCCTAAGGCAAGGAGGCCCGCCTACGGAAGAGCTGGAACACCAGCACCGATCATCATAAAGCGTGTGGCAGCTCAGCCAGCTGGGTTTTAAGTGGAGGAGTGCCTGGGAGCCAGAGGGATTGTGCAGAGTATGAGATGTTTTCCCTTTCTGGATTCAGACCATTGTCAGCAGCTGTCTCGTGGTCTTCTGCAGATGGGAAAGTTTTATGACTTCCCCCAGTAGTCAGGGATGCTCTGCTTCTCAATCTTTAGTGCAACAGAATCACCTGGAGGGCCATTAAAACACAGATTGTTGGGCGCCACTCCCAGAGTTCTGATTCAGTAGGTCTGGGGATGAAGGGGCCGAAAATGCGCACTGCTAACAAGTTGATGATGCCAGTGTTGCTGGTCTGGGAAGTGCACTTGGAGAACATGGCTCTAGAATAGAATACAGGTGAGTTTCCTCACCTTGGCCTAGGGCAATAGAGATGTACTTCTGGCCTGGGGCATGTAGTCCTGGCTGAGATGTGGGTAGGTGTCCCAGAGACTCCTGTCTTCTTCAGGCCTCTGATAGGTCATGGGGGAGCCCCCATCTTGGAGAAAATCCTACACTGGGTTCCTTGGACACAGACTCTGAAATGGGGAGTTGCCTGTGGAAAGTTTATTTGGGGAGATGTTCTCAGGAAGTGCACTTCTAAGGGATTGAGGGAAGCATGATTGGGCAGAAGGAGACAGTGGCCCAGAATATGGTTACTGATGAAAGCCAACCCACAGGGAGCACTGGAGCTGGCCCCGCTCTTCAGAGCTGTCCCACACTACGGCCAGGGGGCTGCCCATGCTTTCGATTCTTGTACCATCCAGTCATTTGCTGCAGGAAGTCCCCTCATCATTCCCAGTGGCAGAGAGCAGTTCCCAGTGGGGGCTATAGCTGTCACCCAGCCACTGATATTTCTAGCAGTTGGAGGACAGATGCATAGAAAGGAGAGCACCACTGTGTCCATTTCGAGAGATGCATCTTGGAGAGAAAACTCACCTTTACCTTGGTTCCCAAGAGATCAAGGGCCACCTTGTCGATGGTCTAGAATGACTTGGAGTCACTCGCTGACGTTCCTTCTTCATCTTACGATGTGAGTAAGAGCTGCAGGGTAACTGCTTCTTAGGTCCGAGTGGGGTGAAGAAAAATCGTAATTAGTGGAATTTCTGGGGCCCCAGGAGATTCTCTTACACATTCCAGGTTGGATTCCAACGTTCCTGTGCTGAGATGTCACGCATTTCCCCGTGTGGTGGGGAGAATGCCAGATTGATACCTGAGGAGCTTCTGGAATATGCTTCAGGGAGTCACCCCTGAGCAGGGGACTATGGCCTTCTCTTGGGGCTGGAGTACCGTCACGCTCTTCAAAGAGAGGCTCTTTGCCCTGCTACCACCTGGATGTAGGTCGGTGTCCATGGCTTTGCCTTTCTCCATTCCCTTCTCCTTCTCTGAGCTCCCAGAAAGCTCAGAAGCAAATGAGCGGGTCACTTATTGCCATAACATAGGATATCGGGGTGTACCTTTTGCTCGTTCACTCCCTTCCGATTTCATTTCACTGTTCTATCATTTTCTCCCTTTATCTTGAGTCCTGTCGTTCTTTATTTTAAAAATTGTTTTCACTGTCTGTAAAATACACAGAACTATATTAGACTCTAAAGGAAAACAATGAGGGTCTAGGAGAGAGGAGAGGTAAAAAGTATGTGCTCCATCCACCCTCTTGAACAAAAAGTTCCCTCTCGTTGATTTTTATTTTTAAAATTTGTGCGATTTTTTATGGAGAAAAGTCGGGTAGAAATAAGCACAAATGATTCTCTGAGCATTTTATCACATCTCAGGCTTATTTACATACCATCTCATTAAGTCTTCGTAAGAACTATGCTAGGCACAGGTGTCCCCATTTTGTGGATGAGTTCCAAGTAAACAAGTTAAAAAAGGCGGCAGAGGAGCTGGTCGGGAGAACGGGGGTCAGACTGTGCTCTTCCTGCGCCTCTGGCCTGCAGCTTCCAAGGTGCCAGGATCCCCACCCTCTGCAGGGATGGAAGAGTGGGTCAGCTTGCCCTTGTTTTTACTGTTGGTGCATTGGCTCTTCTTGGGGTCCAGAGGGTTCCCAGATGGGCCGCCTGCCTTGGTTTTCGACTTCAAACGTCATATGCTAATAAATGCCTTCACATTATAGCTTATTAAAATGTGCTTATCTCAAAGTTGGGCCTAATTTGCAAGAATGATTTAGAAACTTGTTGGAAATGATTCCAACTCAGTAGCATCACCCAGGGTCAATCTCATGCATAAATTCTCTTGTTCTATTGTGCTGCATTTCAACTTGAACTGAACTTGATAATGTGGGAGATGAACTCTGAGCCTTTTGTTGCTTATTTATTCTGCAAATTTTTGTTGTGTACCTCTTGGGCGCTACCTATATTCTTTAAAAAGTTCCCTCTACTCCACGCCCCCCATGCTTTTTCTGTTCTATAAGTCTATCTGAGCTATAAGTTCATTTTTATGGAAAACCAGAGAGCAAATTCAAATGTGACTTCTGAGTTCAATGGAAGTGCCTGAGTTCATATCCTGGCACTTACAAGCTGTGTGACTTTGAACCTGTCACTTAACCTCATTGAGTCCCTGTTTTCTCACATAACCACACTTGCATCTCAGGTTGTGGTGAGGCCTCTGGGAGATCAAGTAAGTCATCCATCCCCTCTCTCATTTTTCCTGCCAGACGCTATTCAGATCATCGAGGCCCCTTGTAGGACAGCGAGTATAGGCTCCATCCCAGAATTTTATGTCTTTTATAAATAATAGAGTCTAAAGAGCTTTCTAGTTCAGAATAGGTGTAGTGGTTTGGGTTGGGGTGGTCTCTTTTCTCTCCTGTATCAGTTCCCTTTTGTCTCATCGCAGGTCCCACAGAGACTCTTTAAGATTCAATTAAACATTCAGACTCACAAAGCTCAGACAGGTGACACTTGGTACCTGTCTCCTAGAAGGAGTTGGGACAGAAACCACCACCTGCCAGCAGGGCACATGATCTGCAGGTGTAGTTCTTGCGGTAGCCCAGGGAGGTGGCTGGGAGCGCTTCTCTTTGCTAAGTACCCCCTCTGCCACCCCAGGTTCTATTTCAGGTGCCAACTCCTTCAAGACCCACAATGGGTGGGTTTGGAAGCCACCCTAGCTTAGAATAAGCCACCAAACCTTATTCCCCCAAAGACTCATATCTCTTGTCACAGTTTCATAGTCTTCACTTCAAGCATCTCTGCCAGGGACTTGTCGGTTTCAAGAGTCACTGCACTCAGAACAACCTAAAGCATGGCTTCTTTATCAGATGTTTATAATTTATTTATAGGTCCTTCCACGGGTCATTTTTTATCATAAGCAGAGTTGCCTACTTACATAGTTAACATCCTAACTTTGACAGGTTTCCAGGGGAGTTATACTAGATCATTAACAAAGGTGAAATTCTCTTGCAAAAGGGAAAAGAGTTTGCTTAACTTTTTACCCACATTCACATCCAATTTCCCCTAAGGAGTGGTACTTTTCAGCCTCTTTTGGAAGGATGAATGAAGCCCTTGGTATGTTTTGTAATATTTTTCATATGAGTATACATTTTCCGATTGATGCATATAAGACACACACACAAACTCTGGCCAAGAGATATGCTTTTGAGTCATATTGGCCTGGGGTCAAATCCTGGCTTTGCAACTTATTAAGAATTCATTTATTCATTTATTCATTCCTTCAGCCATCCAAAGAACATGCACTGCCTGTTGTCTACAGGGCTTTGTGGTAGATGCCAGGCAAGGACAGGTTACTAAGACCTGGTCCTTGCTCTTGAGAAGCCACTGTCTTATTAGACAGACAGGCAAAACTAAACAATTCCAAATAAGTATGGGACCACCATGCCAGGTTGGGGGTAGTCAGGGAAGTCTTCTCAGAGGAGGGGACACCTGGCTGTGCTTGAAGGAAAATTGGTCATGTGAAGAAGGTAGAGAAAAGCATTCCAGGTAGAAGGAACAGCATGTGCAAAGGCGTAGAAAGAGATGAGAGTGTTAAGGGATGAGGCCGGAGAGGGCAGCACAGGCATTTGGAAAGCTCCCGAATATCACTGGACCTCAATTTCCTCATCCACAAAATGGGATGAACAGTGCTTACCTGTTTATGAAATTAAAAAAGATAACAATGAATATGTAAGCACCTGGGATGGTTAATTTTAATTCCCGTTCCACATCTGTCAAGGGATGCCTGAGAGCCAGGCTTTGATTTTAAATGAGACGGGGAAAAAATACCGAGGGGCCTGGCCACCCACCTGTGCAGTGCAAGCGTTTCCTCTCATGGCTCCTCCGTTAGTCACCTAGCCTCTCTTTCGGATGGAGCGCTAAATGTTTGCACGCTGTCTCGGATTATGTCTCACAGTATCAGTGAAGCACATAATTGTGTTTTCTTAATGGCTCGACATTAACAATAAGCCACGACCCTGTTAAGGCAGTCTCCGGGACAATTTTCCATCTGCCAACACCACGCGTCTGTCTGCTGTCAACATATCCTGTCATTTTGCTGCTTCGTCTTGCTTTTCTCCAAGGTGGCCACCTCCCACCTACCAGCTGGGAATGCTTAGCTTGTGGAGAGATTTATTATCCAGCGACCACAAGTCACACATCAGGATGAGCTAAGGAGCCATCCTGGCCATGATCGAGATCTTTCTGATGTATAAATTGCATCCTGTCATTTCTCTGGGCAAAACTGCTCAATGGCTTGGAGAACTCTCACCGACCCATCGGACCTCTGCTTAAACCCTTTCAGTGGCTTCCCCTGGTGTGTAGATAACATCAGCTCCCTTTTCTGGCCCCTAGGTTCTTGCAGGATCCAGCCCCTGCTTTTCCAGCCTGACTGAGGGCCGTGCTGGGGTGATGGTGTTGAACAAAGCCAGCCTCCCCTGTTGATTTCAGTCTAGCCCCCAGCCCTTCTAGTCGTTTCTCAGACACTCCCCCTCCCCTCCCTTTTTTGCCTGAGGATTTTGCATATGTTCTTCCCTTTGCCTGGAATGGTCTTGCCTTCTTCTCCACAGACCTGGCTCCTGCTTAGCCTGGTCTCAGCTTTATCCTCACTTTCTCAGAGACTCTCACCCCCTCATCTGTGCAGTTACCCATTATTCCCTATCATAGCTTCTAGTGTATTCCCCCGCACCCCGCCATTGCATGATATATCTGTGAGTATCTGTTCTACCATCAGCTCAGTAAGCTTTCGAACCACCGAAGTCATGTTGTTTTCTCCATCACTTAGTCCCAGCACCTTAGCACGGTGTCTGCCATGTAGCAGGCGCTCAATAAAAAGTTATTGAAAGAATGAATGAATCAATGTGGTAGTTGTATTTTCCAGAGATGGCCACCGTAACATATCCTGGGCTGTGTTCCCAGGAATAATTCGCTCACCCGCTCTGGACCTCACTTACTTGGACATTGTTGCCAGGAGGCTTAAACACATCAATGTGAGAAACACAGTGTCTAGGGCCTGCAAGCGCTAATAAATGTGAATTCCCATTGGAATAACATGCCATCCTCACCTCCAGTCCACCCTGAGGAAGAAAGTCGAAATGGGAGTCAAGAGGGGTGACATTCGAAATCCTCATTCTTACAGTTTTTAATCAATGTTTGACTCTCTCGGACAAGGACTGGCAGACATCATCACCCTGTTTTAACCTACTTCTTGTCTCCCTGTGGGTGATGACCTTGCCATTTACAGGAGGAAGGTGTCACTCCTGGTCGCTTGGGTTGGGGTATCTGGGGGCACAGCCAGTGTGGCCTTTGGAGATAACGAATCTCTCTCTAGCCCATGGGAATGTTTCTGTTGAGCAGGCAGGACTTTTTGGTGACTTCTCTTCAAATTCGTCACCCCTTCCTTTTTATTAAACTATAAATTATCAAGACTATATTACCTGCCCACAAGTTTAGGAAACGAGGAGAAATTACCTGCTACTATCCCCCAGGCAGACTCAAGAACAGTTTTATTTGGACACTTTTCCTTCTTAATATTCAATGCTGAGAATCCTCCGCCCCAGCCCCCTCCTCCCGGAAGTCCTTTTCCTATCTTTCTCTTTTCCCTTCTAACATGAATAATTTACCTATTCATTATGATTGTTGTTTATGTCCCACCCCCACCCACCAGCACATCAGCTTCGCAAGGGTGGGGCTTTGCTGTTTGCTCATGGATGTGTCTATTGGAGCAACTCTAACCGCTGTGCCTCTCATGTCTGCATTCCCCACCTATCCGAAAACACTTATGTACATGTCTTTTAAATTTCTGCTCAAGTGTCACCTCCTCCGGGAGGCCTTCGCTGCTCTCCTCTGTGCCACTGTCCTTGCCCTTCCAACACCTGGAACACCATACGCTCCCCGAGAGCTGGGGTGCAGTCTGTCCCCAAGAGATGGGGCCTTGAAGGTCATGTCCAGGAGCTTGGACTTTGTCTCAAAGGTGGTGAGAGTTGAGGCGCGTTGCATTTTAGAAGAATCTTTGTGGCTGTCTTATGGAGAAGACCTTGGGTAGGGGCAAAAGTGGATGTAGGACAACAGCTGGGAAATGATTACTACGGTTTAGGAGAAGATTGATAACGATTCTGGGCTGCAGTATCCAATATGGTAGCCGCTAGCCACATGTGGCGATTTAAATTTAAAATCAAATCAAATCAAATTTTGTCCCTCGGTCACACTAGCCGTATTTCCTGTGCTCTGTAGCCACTGTGGTAGCCCCTCCAGGGCACTAGAGATATAGAACTTCCCCGTCATTGCAGAAAGCTCTGTTGGCCCATTCCAGCCTGGACTGTAGTTGTTGGGGTGGAACGGAGAGACGTGGAGGGGTCTGGAGATATTAGGAGGTAGCGTATATGAGATTTAGGGATGGGTTGTATGTGGGGTGTTATAGAGAAGGGGTGTCAAGGGCGAGACCCAGGCTGTTGGCTATGGGCCAACGTAGAACTCCTGGGTCAAAGGAGAGAGCATTTTTATAGCTCTTAATTCAGGTTGTCATGCCATTTTTCAAAAGGGTCACGGAGAGCATGTTCACCGAGAGCATGAGAAAGTGTCCATTCTATCGCACCCTCCAGGCACGGCTTATTATCTTTTGAACAGCCTTCAAGTGTGTATATACTTCTTGCCAAATCTGCTTTCATTTAGGGTCTAACATGTGGACCATGAGATCTTTGTGATCAGGGAATTATATGTATATTAATGCAGATTTCAATAAAAAGAGTTATGTTTGCCATGGTGGTACAGTCTGATGCTGTTTAAATGCCTTTGGTAATATCTTCAATCAGATGGCAAATAGAAAACAGGAAAGTTCGTAATAAAAAATGAATTAGGGCGATTAGCAAAAGGTGAACCGCTTCCCTCCGCAGGCGACAGGCAGAGTTGACCGAGCTTTGCAGGGTGCCTCCTGTCCAAACACGTGTCTGGATTATTGCAGACTCCTAGGCTGGCCCTAGGGTCTGCTCAGCACATAGGACTTGGTTATTGCATTTAGCTTTGCAAAGGTCATGGACATCCCCTGGGAGGGGGCTCCGAGGGACTCACACCCTGGGGTAAGCTAGAGTGGGGCCTCTTGAAGAGGGGTTTCTGACTCAGGGCAGGCCAGCAGCTGCTGCTTCCCAGGTAGAGACATCAGTGGCCTCGCTCCCCCTCCCAACATCCTCTGAGGCCCTGGCAATCCCATCCACCCCTCTTTCCAGCATCTTCCCCAGGGGGGAACCTTTCCTAGCTGTCTGGTGTTGGGGTAGGGTCCTTTAAAAAGGAGGTAGAGGCACAGGCTTTAACTGACTAATGCAAACACTGGGACTGATTCCTGTGGCATCAGAGAAACAGAATTCTGGTAACTGAGTTAGGTGTTCAGTGTTGGAGCTCAAACCAGAACAAACGGAACGTCCACCTCGGTAATGCTGGAGCTTACACTCCTCAGGGCTGGACCATGGAGTTCACCCCAACCGTGGTCAGGGTGGTTATGTCCATCCCAGCTGGCTCACCTCCACAGTCAATGGTCGGGGTTGTGTGACACCCATGTTAGCTCTTTGATTGTCACAACAGATGGACCTACCTTAAGCCAGCACTTCTCCAACTTCATCGTGCATGCGAATCAGACAGGGTCTGACTCTGTAGGTCTGGGGTGGGGGTCAGAGATTTTGCTTTTCTGACAAGGTCCAGATGATGCTGAGGGCTGGTCAGTGGAGCACGATTTGAGAACTGAGACCTTTGCATCTTGCTTGTGTGCGGCTGAGGACAGTGCGGGGACCTCAGCGACTGCACCATCAGAGCGTAGCAAGCACATCTCTTTACCAGGCCCCGGATGTCCAGGAAGCTGTCTTCCCCAGAATAAACAGACACCATGGCAACCGGGATGTACACGTGCGCCAGCAGCCCATCCCACTGCCCATGGCCAGGACAAAGGCCTGCTACAGATGCCCACCAGATGACCACCCACGGGGACCCCCTTAGCCCTCCCTTCTTGCCTGAGGTCGAACTGAGACGCTCTTTGGGTTTCTACTCAACTTCGAATTTTATTATTTAGTTTTATTTCTCAGTCCTGTCCCGGAAATTCTGTCTTGAATGAGATAAGTTGGAACAAACCTCCCCGCCCTCCTCCTCCCTCTGTTATCTCCTGAGTGCTGCCTTGGAAGGAGCTGCCAGGATTCTGCTCGAGGCTCACACCGAAACGGCGGGAAATCTCGGGGAATCAGGGCATGGGGCCAGTGGGCTCTGCAGTCTCCACAGACGTTCAGTGACATGATGGCATGAATACCCCATTTTCCAGAGACACTTACTCTCACCCAAGGGTCACAGCTAGTCAGTGGCAGAGCTGAGATTCACACTCATGTCTTCATGCTTCGGAACTCATGTCCACACTGCCTTTGGCTGAACTGGGGGCTCAGGTGCCAGTGGGGTAGGCAAGAGCACACTTGTCAGCTCTCCATGTGGTGCAGCTGGCCTGCAATGCCTGCCCCCAGCAGAGAGAGGTCTGGGGTGGAGGGGCAGCTGAGGTGGTCTTGGTGAGTGGCAAGGTTTTCCAGTCTGTATTTCTGACTGGCAACCTCCTTGTGGATCTGTGGCAGGAGTGGACTTGTGTTCTTGTTTCTAGAATCACGGCCTTGCCTTGGCTGGAATTTGAGAGTGAGGCTTCCTAGAACCCCTGGCTTCTCCCTCAGTGTCTGCAACTATACAGACTGCACAGTCAAAGCCCAAACTCTTGGCTCTTGGAACCTCAGGTCTTTATCTATAAAATGAGGGACACGGTGACACATTTGACAGCATCGTGGTAGTGAACATGGATGATAGGGACCAGAACCTTAGTTTCAGTCCTGTCTGTGACGCTAGCTGTGTACATCTAAGGAGTTACTTAACCTCTCCGTGCCTCAGTTTTCTCCTCTGTAAAATGAGGATAATAATTGCACCTACCTAATAGGATTGTCATGAGAACCAATATATATAAACACAGGAAACAGTGCCTGGGCTACTATTAGTCTACCTCATGGAGTTGTTGGGAAGCCAGTTTGAATGGAGCAGGGCCTGCTGTGCTCGGCAGGAAGCAAATGCTCAGAAACTGTTTGCTTTTCGATTGAGGAGGGGAGGAAGGAGATGGGGTCGCAGGGAGAGCACTGCGATAGACAGACCACTGGGCTGGCTGTGGGAACTTGGGCCACCCAGCTAACCTGTCTGAGTCCCACTTTTGGTGGTTGCTGGTTTATTTTTGGTCATTCATTCACAAGAACACATACAAAGACATGAAATTACATATAATGCATTACAAAATGAGAGCCGAGGCAAGTATAAAATTGAACCAATTCTAGGTAGAAAATGAGAACAGATATGTTGATCTTATAGTTATTGATATTGGCCTGTAAATCTGGCTCTGGGCTTCCTGGCAGACAAGTGAAAAGGGAAATAGATTTATTCCATAATTTCTTTGTTCGGGGTAAGAGGCTTGGCAGCTTCTCACGGAAAGCACATTCTTAACTGGCATTTGGAGCTAAAAGAAATTTATTGTACCAGCCTCATGGAAGTTCTCAGACCTCAGTTTCCCCAGATGCAAAAAAGGGGGATGAACCTTGCTTTCTTGGCTCTCTGGCTGATCACAGGGATTGGGTGGGTATAAATTACCTGGTGCATGCCTGGTGTGTAGTGAGCACCGGAGGGCATGGTTCTCATCACTCTGCTCTGTCATAGCTACCTCCTCTCAGTTTCTGAGGAAAAGCTGAAGTCAGCACAAAGTCAGCCCAAACATGCCCAGCTGTGCCGAGAGTACAGTTCTGCTGTCAGAAGCCAGCGTGGCCGGCTGGGCACAGGTGGGGTGGCGCGGGGCGTTGTGTGTGTGCGGTGGAAGCTGCTTAATAATAGGACAGATGCCAAGGCCAATGGGGCACTTTGACAAAATGAGACTGGCACATGGCATTGTGCATAAGCCCCATAAACAAGTAGCGGGGTTGGAGGACAAGTTTAGGGCCCATTTAGGGGGGCATCTCTGCAGTCAGACGTAAGGTTGAATTCTGGGAGGGCCGTGGAGGCAACGTGGGGGATGGGAGGTGATTATGGAGGATAGAGAGAGGCAGTGTTCAGTGTATCCACGGGTGTGTAGCGTGACCCTTTGGTGGTCAGCGTTTTCAGGGAGAAGTCACATGGGATTAAGCAACCATGATGTCCCAGTGGGCGTAAGGATCCCCATGAGGCACCTTAGAGGTGCGAAGTGGCTTCAGTCACTTCCCTTGGGTAAGATTTGTTTAATAGAAGCTTAGAGCTTCTCAGCACTTACAGGTGCTGACGGGGGCATCACAATATTGTGAAATTAAGCAGCAAAGCTGACTTCATTACCAGTTTACCTGGCGAGGAGGCAGCTGCCTTAGTTAGCACCGATGGTTGGGTATGACAGAGCTAAAATTGAACTTGGCAATTACCGCTCGTGAGCGGTTCTCGGTGCTGTGAAAGGAAGGTTCCATGGAAATCAACCCTGGTAATCACAGGGTTTAAAATTAGTCAGTTACTATTAAGGTTGCTCTGTCAGCATATGCTTCAGGGTGATGCAGGGAAGCGGGGTGGAAACTTGGGTTTTGACTGTCTTGAGTTTCTTTGTGTTCACCTGCACCAACTTTTTAATTGATTTTTTTTAAGTTAGTTCCAGGACGAAGGTTTGAGATGTCCGTGTTAATGTCATGGGCAGGGTGGCCGTTTGAATGCTAGCTCCTTTAAAAGTCCTTTTCTTTTTATTTGCATGAACTCGCACCTCTTTCTCAGCTTTCCAAACACCTTCCTGTCTCCCCTTGGGGTGTTCACATGAAGAACTCAGCTTTTGGTTAATTCCTCCTTGTTCCAGAGGAAGGAATGATGTACATTATTGAAGGTTTCTGAGCCTTCTGTGGAATTATTTTCATTAAGCCTTGGCTAGAAAATGTCAACAACCCAAGAATATTGTCCCCATTTTACAGATAAAGACGGTGAGGGGCTGGTGTGCACTTGGCTGCTGGTGCAGAGAGAGTCAGACAAAAGGCAATGATTGTACAGATTCGATTCTAAGTTGGCCTTGGGTGTATGCACTGACCCCTGAGAATGAGAAGATGGAAACTCAAGTCAACTCATTGTTTTGAGCCTTAGTTTCCTCATCTGTAAAATGGGATCTTGTGCCAGGAAGGTTTGAGGATTGCATGAGATAATCCAAGCACAGTACAACCTCAGCACAGGTGCCTGTTGTTATTAACCGTGATATTTATTGTCCACCTACTTTGTGCCAGGCACAGGACCAGACCGGACCAGACCCTCTACATAGGTGATGGCTGCTTTTTTTTTTTTTCACTTTTTAAAATCAGACTTTATTCTTTGGGCATTTTTCTGGCCTTCTATAGTTTTGACATATAAGTTATTCACGATACATCTTTCTAAACATTTATCTGAATATAGACAGACTTATACAAATGCAAAACCCCAAGAGTTACAATATTGGAGTCTTAAGTATATGCAGGCTCAGAGAGGGTGTCACTTTGTCCAGGTCCTCTCAGCAAGTATGGAGGAGGGCCAGGATTCCAACTCAGAGGCAGTCTGACCCCCCAAACCTGGCAGCTGTCCCTGTCCCTCCGTCCGGGCACAATTGAACATCAAGAAAACAAGGCAGTCTGGATGAGCTACCTCTATGGCAGAGAAGAGAGAAGCATTAAAGCAGAAATATCTTTTCCAAAAGGCTGCGGCTCTTTCACAGGAAGCTGAGTCATCTCTTTGTTTTGAACCATAACCACCGAGCTGCCTCAAAATCCGAAAAATTAAAATAAAACTAAAAAAACGCTGACTTCCATCAAGGTGCCGCGGCCCCTCCCTGGCTTCTCCCCAGAAGGAGTTGAGCAGAGGGTCTGTGGAGCTGGGACCCCCGCCCCCCCCACGCCCGCCTGCACTGGGTACCTGGGCCCAAATAGTGCAAAATGAAGAATCTCACACACTGGAGTTTGCCCTACTGCCTCGGTTATCCAGCCTGCCAGGTGGGTGCACTGCCCCAGCCCTGCCTGCCCCGTGAGGCTGGCTTTCTCAGGGTGAGTGAGTCATGGTGGAGAAGCTGCTCTGTCAGTATACACCTGTGACAACACAATCACCAGCCCAGAATGCCTCCTTCCAGGACATGTGGCAAGATCAAGTTCAGAATCTTCTGTCTTCAGGCTCATCTCCCACAGACTCCCTTTCCTGCACATGGCGGCATTCAGTAAGTGATGGAGAATGAAGAGACTCCTTGCACTTATCCCATATTGTCCCACCTCTGCCTCCGAATATGCTTCCTCCCTTCTCAATATCCCCAAACTCTGCCCCTCCTTCACATCCCAGCTCAAATGATACCTTTTCCGTGAAGCCCTCACTCAGCCAATGGCCCTGGGGCCTGTAGTTGTGAGCACTGTCTCCCTTACATCGTAATTTCTCACCTCCATGCTCGAGCTTGGAGGACTTTGATGGCAAGGACACTGTCCTGTTCACACATTGCCCTGGCATCGGTAACTGTGCCCTGCATGGAAGAGAGAATAGGCAGAGGGAACAGAAAATCCTTGTTGAGTGAATGAATGAATAAAAGATAATTGAAGGAATTTTACCTCTACACTTTCTCTGTGATAGTTAATACCTTTTACTTATCAGAGTTTCTGGTTTCCAATCTGCAAGTTTAATATTCAACGAGCAATATGGGCCTCTTTCTATATCAGTAAATGCTAATCATTTTCATGGATGCATAGTATTCCACCATGCAGAGGGCTGTGGTTTATTTAACCAATTCCCATCAATAAGTTTTATTGTCATTTCCATCTTCTTATAAATAATATTGTAATGAAGAAATAAATGTCCATGTGAATTTGGGCCTAGAAAGTCTTTTTCCATCTTAAGCTTATGTAAGTATTCATGGATAGTGTTTTCTAGCAACCTTCCAGCTTTGTGTATGTGTTGCCAAATATTCAGTGTGTCTGAAATTTTCATCCATCTTTCTATCACAGTGCAAAATCCTCATCTCCCTTTCCTTCAGACAAGCTCCATGTGCTTGGATCTCGGCCTTGGATCTACGGATCGTGTATACTTCCTATTCATTGAGCACCTACTGTGTGTTAGGCTCTGTGCTAGGAGCTGGGTCCCAAAGACGCAATCAAGGAGCTCACAGCCTAGAGAGGAAGACGAACAATAAACAGAGAAATAAAAACCATCAAAACAAACAACCAGGAACCATCCGTTAGAGCAGTGGGCCATGAAGAAAATAATTCAGTTGTGGGTCAGATCAGGGGAGCCCTCTCTGGGTGAAGAAAGGAGATCTTTGAGTGGGACACGAAGAACGAGAAGTCAATTGCATGAAGATCTAGGAAAGCACATCCCAGGCGGAGGGAACAGCATGAGAAAGGTACAGAGGCACAGAAGCAAGACTTCTTCCTTTCTGGAGCCTTTTCTCATCACTGCGCCCCGCCAAAACAGCCATGCTAGGTATCGACCTCCTTTATCACATGACATTTGCTATTTCCCAGGCTCTTCTCTCTGTCACGTAGGTTAATATTGTTACAGGTAACAGGATGGTTCCCCAGAACTCCTCTCGCTCCATTTTGGATGCTCTCAGCTCTGTGACGCTTCCGAAGCAGCCTCTGGTGTTTCTGAAATGTCCAAAAGATTAAAATTGGTTGAATAGTACCCAGAGGGCATGGCACTTAATAGGTACCATCATCCCCATTTTACAGATGAAGAAACGGAGGCTCGGGGAAGTTAACCATTTCGGCAGGCAGAGCTAGGATCTGAACCCAGTTCTATCTTATTCCAATGTCTGCCTTCTTCATGGAGCCTTAGTTTAGCCGCACCTGTGTGAGAGCAAAGGACACTGCTGGGGGATCCACAGTTCCAGCACTGTCCCAAGCCCGATCCAGCCTTGGGGTGGGTGACCTTGGCCCTTGGCTAAGAGAACTGGGAAGGAACCAGGGGAGGCTCTTATGTTTTTGTTTTAAATTACAAATGTAATACATACTTGTGGGAAAATTTTTTTTTAAATGAAACAAGACAAGAAGGAAAAAAGCAACTGAAAATACCTCCTTCTCCTACACCCAGGAGAACTATTAACAGTTTGGCACCTTTTACAGTGCATATCCCAACACACACAGAGTTACTGTTTTTATGAAAATGGGATCATGCCCTTGACTTTCTCCCAAACAGTTCCAAGTCAGCAGCTATAGACTTTCCTCATTCCATCATATTCCATAGATGGATGTGTTTCAATCCACTTTACCCAAGCTGGTTTTAGATATTTAGCTTGCCTTTAATTCTTCTCTGTAATAAACAGTGCATGCCCACGGGCATGTATTGTGCATACAAGTACAGGTATTTCTGCAGGAAGAATGCTCAGAAGTCTAATTGCTGAATGAAAAGCATGCAAGTTTCACACCTTGACAGGTGCTGCCAAACTGCCTTCAGGAAGCCCTTCCAGTTCAACACCCACTCCCAAGGCAGTTGCATGAGTGGGGAAGGCTCTTAAGCCACCAGTGATGCTGAGCTGGGCTATATATCTGGGCTGCCTCCCCCTTGCCCTCCCTGAGAACTGGCATGGAGACCGCTGCCAGGAGCTCCGAACACATGGGCCCAAATTGGGATAAAAGATGGATTTTGATAAAAGAGGTTAAATAACAGGTTTTTCCATTTCACCTTACAGGAATGGGATGGGGGGTGGGGGTGCTGGGCCTCCAGCCAATAGAGGACCAAGAGTTGTCAGGAGGCTTATAAAGCTTGCTATTTCTGGCATTTTTTTCTCTTTCTCTGCTGATTATGCAGCAGAATCGCAGAGAGGCTGTCGCGGGTGCGTTCTCTCGCTGCCTGGGCTTCTGTGGAATGAGACTCAGGCTCCTTCTACTTGCAAGACGGTGGTGCATTGCAGGTGTGTTTCAGCAGAAGGTAAGCAGTGGATGCCTGCTGCCTCCTGGGATGGAGGTGCTTAGGCCATCGCTGCGGGGTAAAGACAGACGATGCCTGAGTGGGGGCAGGCAGGGACCTGGACTGGTGCTTGTCATATTGTAGGATGAAGATGTTTTGGAAGGTCCAGGAGGCCTGCCATTGGCAGCTCCTTCTTGAAAAGGAATTCTAGAAGTGACTGGGATTGGCCCCTGGAGAGCAGGGTCTTGGTGGCCAGAGCATCATAGGTGCCCAGAATGCTCAGGGAACTTTTGATTGTTCATTCATTCATTCATTCATTCATCCATTAGCATACTCAGCAGTAGGCCTGGCCAGGTGTGGGTGGGGAGTCTTGCCCACTCAGAAGCAATGGTGGGATTAGCCCGTGGCATGGTAGGAACCCAGAAAATACCTGGGTGAGGAGTGGGAAGGGTCTTTCAAGGCAGGAAGGGTGAGGAGTAGCTGAGAAATGTCACCAGGAACAAGTTCGAGCTGCCTCATGCATTGGATTTTGGAGTTTGTGGAATCAATAAAAATTCCTCCCTAAATTTGGTGAGTGCCAATTTTTCTTTTGTCCACCAAGAATATTGAAAAATAACCAGTTTAGATCTCCATTCACCGTTTTCGTAGAAGAAAGGACAGCAAAATGTGAGGAAGGATGTTATCACAGATTTAAGGGCGAACACATCCACACGTAATGGATGGCAGATTTTGAATGCAGGGACCTAACATTAATGGCATGTCCCAGCTGTCCCTAGTCTTTGTGATGGGAGTTGGCCGAGTTGGGGGCGGGGCTTATTGCAGTTGACAGGGCTGCACCCAGCTGTGCGGGAGGCCTGACCTCTTCTGGTGCTCTGAATTATCACAGTTGTTGTTGAAAATCTGGCTTCATGCACGTGTGTCCCAGAAATGGAAACCACCCACTCACGCCTGCTTTTCCTCCCTTGAAATATCCCAGGTGAACCAAGAGAGACCAAGACACAGGAGCTTCTGTGTCCCCTGTGTGATCTCCACTTTCTCCACACTGGGTCTAAGAGCAAGAGGCCACAGGTCCCCAGTCTGCTGGGGAAGGCTTTGGAGCCAGCCAGCCATTGAGGAAATAACTATTTAGTGCCTACTGTGTACCAGGGTCTGGGTTCAGTGCTAGTGTCAAATCTTAGTTCTGCTCTGAATACAATCCGTGACTAGGGCAAGCTTCCTGAGCCTTGCAAGTCTCACTGTCCTCATCCATAAAATGGGGACACTGATATCTCCTTCCGTGTGTTGTAATAATTGTGCGTTGTGTGTGTACATATACACACGCACATACACACAGCCTAACAGTGCCTAGTATGTAGTAGGACCTCCATAATGTTGAGAGAATGAATGAATGAACAAATGACCCAGAATATCCAGTTCTGCTTGGGAGGAGGGCTTCATGGCTCACAC
>NW_024342471.1:15162482-15204785 GCF_902729225.1 Pteropus medius
TGTGTGTGTGTGTGTGTGTGTTTCTGTGCACATGCGTGTATGTCTTGGGGAGCCTTCCTCTTATGCTCGTAGCCAGAGGCCCTGTGTTCTGGTTCTCTTCTTAGGGAGCTCGACTGCAGGGCCACAGTCAGCTTCACAGCCCTGGCCGATATGAATTTCTTTATGTCTCTGGTCACTTCTGGGAGAGGGATTAACAGGGACTTACTGGCTGTCTTGAAACGGAACTGACTCTTTTATTTTTAACACTTTCTGAACAGTGTTGTGTTGGTGGGGTCTCAGGACAACTGCCAGCCAATAAAGCAGTGTTTGCTGAGAGCTCTGGGCTGGCCAGGGAGGAAGGCCTTCCAAGGGAGGTAGCCTTAGAAGGAAGAGTGTGGCTGTAGTATGGTCAGCCTGCACACCCCCTGAACCTGGAGTACAGCAGCTGAACTTGGCTTTAAGACTTGGCTTTGAGCCTTGGCTCTGTTCCTTGTTTGCTGTGTGACCTCAGCAGCTCACCTTACCTCTCTGAGCCAGAATTTCCTTGCCTTCAAAATGGTGGATTGTTAGGCAGATTAAACGAGACAAGATATGTACAGCACATTGTTGGTACTTAGCAAATAAAAATGTTCTCTCCTTCTGGTGAGGGGACCCGGCGGAGCCTTCGACTGGGGCCCAGGGTGTCTGTTAGAGCATAGCAGGCACCTGCTGAGTAATTATGGGAAGAACGAAGTGGCTGGGGAGTGGGAAGCGGAGTCATGCGTGTGTGCCCTGCTATGTAATTGTTTGGGGGCAAGTTCACCTTCCTTTGGTCTCCAGTTCCCTCAGAACAGTAATTCAGGCTGGTCCCACCAACCCCGACTGTTCAACTCCGTGCTGGAAGTCAGGGCTGTAGGTGGCACTGCCAGAGGGGCGTGAGCTTCATGTTTGAAATTAATTTCCTTTCCGCAGTTAGTGGCACCTGTGACAACTCTCTGCCCTCCGCTGACTTGTACATTCATAAACTAGTAATTAATGAAATTGGGAGCAGAGAACAGCTCAGATGGCCTCACAGGGGCCCAAGGACTGCCCAGGAGTCCCCACCTCTGCCCGGCCTGGCAAATGTTCCTGTGTGTGGACATTCATAAATGAAGCCCTGACATATCATAGGTGGGGAGTGGATTCTAGCCTCTCCGGGACCCTGGGGGCCATTTCTCCAGAAGGGTATGGGGTCTCTTGCTGCCATGTGTCTGCCGAGATGGGCCCTGGAGTAGGAATCAGGCGGATCTGGGCTGGCAGGCTTCACTCTCTTGATTTCTGGCTATGGGACTTTAGGCAACATATTCACCTTCTCTGGGTCCTACTTGCTGTGCAGAACAATGGGGGCCGAAGGAGCAGCAGCCCCTTAAGAATGGGGACGTCATCCTGAGGCTAATATAACATCGAATGTCAACTGTAGTTGAAAAGGAAAAAGAATGGGGAAGTCTTATAGAAAGACAGATTTGATTTGCACTTCCTTGTCCCCAGAGGGTTCATCTGAAGGAGAAGGTGGCTTTAAATGGTCCTTATCTTGATCGACATGCCCTCTGCCATCATGCCCACCTTTGTAAACACCATGACTGTCTACTCCTTGACTTAAGTCATCCTTGACTCGCCTCTCTGCCTCACTCCCCACTGGCTCCACCTTCAGGGTACAGCCATTGTCTCCCCGCTTCCCTATTACCTGTCACCTGGGTGACAGCTGGAGCCTCCGCCCAGGTCTCCCTGCCTCCACCTTCCCCCTTAGAGTCTGTTCTCCTCACAGCAGCCAGTGGGATCTCTGCGAACTCCTCCCCTGCTTAAAGCCTTTTATCGCACGGTCCTAAGTGGCCTCCTGGATCTGTTCTGAGGATACCCTTAATATGCCCCACTGGGGGGCTGGGGCACCGGCCTGATCTCAGTTTTTGCATTCTGCAGGCTCACTTCTGTTTCCTCCCTCCTAGGCAGAACTACTGCCCTGCAGCTTCTGAAAGTCCCCTTCCCCACTGACCAAGCTGCCATGCGTCTCGGTTTTGTATATGCGGACCCTTTTGTCTAGAATATGTTTCCTCTACCCTTTGAACTCCTGCTTATTCATGTAGACAGAGTCATGGCATCACTGTTTTCCAGACCCTTTCTCAGATCGCCCCCTTGTCTGACCCTCCACAGTCTGTGCCAGGGAGCCCTCTCTGTGCCCACCCCGTCAAGCCCTCCCCATCAGTGCTGTGATGCCCTCGAGAGGACTGGATGCACCTTCATCCCCCTGCCTTCTGGAAGGCCAAATAGCGCAGAATATGTGCTTGGGAAACATTTATTTAGGCAGTAAGGGCAAATAACCCCTTGCAAATTCAGTGCCTTCAGACCTAGAAAGACTGGGTTAGAATCCTCAGCCTGTGGTTTGATTTGGCCGTGTGACCTTAGACAAGTCACCTAACCTCTCTGATTTTGGAGGGCCATGAGCAGTGACAAAATGACACCTATAACGAATTCCCTCTTCTTTCCCACTTGCTGGACAGTAGATGTCCCCAAGGACACTTGGGACCTTTAAATGGTCCCTCCGCTTTGCTCCGAGCAGAGAAAACCCAAAGAGGGGCCAGGCCCACTGGCTCCGAGTATCGCGCACAGAGGAGCCCTGCATAGAACCCCAAACAGGAGCAAAAATAGCAACCATGGGGCAACCTGAGATGCAGAAGCCACAGGAAGAAGCCGCAGGCCAAGCGGATGTCAGCTGCTCCGAGGCCCCACTGAGGTTCCTCGGATGTGCCGAGGCTTGCAGCCTTCACCCCTGCCCTCGCTGGCTCTTCTGACCACAGCATCAGATAAGGCCACGGAAAAAGTGCTGGCTTCCTCTCTCTGGGGAAGGGTAATCTCAGTGCCATCTGTGGGGTACACTCCATCCCCTGCTGCCTCTCTGGCTTCTCCTCCCTCCCCCCTTGCTCGTTCTGCCCACCTACCCATCTCCACCGGCACGCTCCCACTGTGGGGCCTTCGCATGGGCTGCTTCTCCCCCGTGTACGTGCCACGCACTCCCTCACCTCTTAGTCTTTGCTCAACTGTCACTTTCTTAATGAGGCCTCCTTGACGACCTTGTTTACACTTATATACCCTCCGACTCCAGGACTCTGGTTCATCTCACCTGGTCGCCTTTTTCTTCTTTCTATAGTTCTTAGAACCTTCTACCATACTATGTAAGTGACTTATTTACTATGCTTCTTGTTTGTTTTCTGTCTCCAATGCAAGAGGGAAGCTCCAGGGATCTTTTTGGTCACTGCTATATCCCAGGGGCCTGAAATGGTACCCAGCACCAAGTGGATGCTCAGTAAACCCTCCTTCAGGACATGGATGCACGAGTGAGGGGATAAGAGCCAGCCCAGCGGGCAGAAGAGGGCCAGGCTGGATTCGTTTGGGTCCTTGTTTCATGGGCACGGACACACATGAGCATGTGCACACACGTCTTCAGCTTACTTTTGGAGCCTCTAAGTATTCGGGACGGGGCCAGCCCAGGGCTGATGCTCGTCCAGTGTTTGTGGGAAGGAAGGGGAGGCTGATAGCAGTGCCAGTGCAGAGGAGGCTTGTGCTCTAGGCCAAGGGCCTGGCTGCGTTTCAGGAGTGGTTCAGCGGGCAGGAGAGTAGAGGTCCGATGGGAGGCGAAGAAGTCAGCAGGAACCGGATCGAGCAGGACCTGGGGACCAAGGGGAAGAGTCAAAGACAAAGGGAACTTCGAAGGAGTGTGAGCAGGGGAGTGACTCATGGATGATTTAGGACGGGCTTCTCCTGGTGTGTGATTAGGGGCAAAAACCCTTCCACCTTCTAGGAGTCAGCCCTGTGCCAGAAACCCCTTGGCTGTGCTTTTCACAAGGTGTCTCGTGAACCCGTTATATAGATGAGAGAACTCAGACTCACAGAATGGAGTCGCACAGAATCCCTCCTCCATATGGCAGCCTGGGTCATATTTTAAAGGATAAATCGGAACATAGTACTCCTCTGCAAAAATTCTCCAAAGGCTTCCTGTTTGGGATGAAATCTAAGTCCCTCCCATAGCCCCAGGACCCCACCCGATCTGGCCCCTGCTGGCAGCTCTGGACGCCTCCTCGTCCCACCTCTCTACTTCCTATGTTCTAGCCACATTATTCCTGCCCCAGGTGAGAGCTTCCTGCCCCCTGACCCCAGGGACTGGCAGATTCCTCTGCCCACAGTGCTCCCACCCCTACTTATTATGTGGCAGGCTCCTTCTGCTCCTTCAGGGGTCCCCCAGTTTAATGGTCATCTCTAGAGAGAGACCTCGTCAAGGAAGTTTCTCTCCGTCTTCTACCTCTGTACTCTCTTGGCCTGCTTCACGGCATTTACCAGAATTGTAGCCACTTTTGTATGCTTGCTTGTTTGTCGCCTGCCTCCCCCGGGGGACTTTGAGGCCTGCGAGGGCTGAGACCATGTCTGCAGAGGATGCTGGGAGCTCTGGGCCTTGAGGGTGGCCACATGCTCCTGGACCTGTCTGAGGAGACAAGCACCTGAGGAGGAGCTGCCCGATTCCCATTACACCTGGTCTTGGCCCAATCCCAGAGACGCCCATATTCCCCATAATGTGAAACGCTCTGCCTGGCATTTCAGCAGCCTGGAGGATCCACACATGCATGTGGAAAGACATTAGATCTGGGTTCGAATCCCCGCTCAGCCACCTGATAGCTGTGAGACCTTGGGCAGTTTCTTTTACTTTCTGAGCCTCAGTTTCCTCATCTGTAAAATGGACGTATAGAGGGATGGTCTTCTAACAAGGGCCTAGCCCATGTGTTCCCAGTACTTGATTCAGCTCTAAACTCCCTTAGCTGAAATCCAGACAAATTCTGAATTCTGAAACCCCATGTGTTCTGGCTAAGGGGGCTGTGGACCTGTGTGTGTACTGCTGCTGCGGACCCTTGAGGGGCATGAAAGTGAGCCAGAAATCTCATTTCCTCTCACTTTTGTGGCATCCAGCGTCTTCTTTGTCACCTGGGGTTAAGTTGGGGTTTGCTCAGGGGCAGAGGTTAAAGCTTGGGCAGAGTGAGCCCAGGTATGCAAGCATTTCTGGTTTGATTTAAAAGGCAAAATTTTTTCTTATGAATCATCAGAAAAAGAAGTCAGAAGGAAGTGTGTGACCAAGAAGAGGAAATTAGGGTTTGCGAACTAACTACGTGAGTCACCCCCTTTCCGACTCCTGGGGATCCCTTGCTCTTGGCAGCTTTCATTCATTTCTGAGACTCTCAGTTCTGTATTTTGGAAAACACACTGGGGACTGTCGTGGTTTTATTCTAGTTCCAACCTTTCTTCCCTTTCTACCATCAATACAAATTTTTGAATCACTGCCATACTGTTTTAATTCTTATTGCTTTATCGACTGTTTCTTCTCTGCCCAGGCTTTGTGATCATCACAGCAGCTTCTGCCTGGCTTCCTAGATAGGCTCAAACCTTACCATCCCCAACCCATTCTCCATCCAGAAGCCAGAGTCCAGTTTCTGAAATGCAGCTCACATTCTGGGCTTCAGCCTCAACTTCCCAATGTAGCCCTGAGCCCCATCGGGATAAAGCGCTATTTGCTGTTGCATCTAAGATCTCGCTGCCTCCCGCCTCCATGAATGGGCCCGCCTCTCCAGCTCTTGGCCTTGGCAAATGCTGTTCCACTGCTCTCTCCCTACTGTCTGGTGCCTTCTGCCCTCACCTGGCTAATTCCACTCAGCCTGCAGGGAGATCTGCTTAGAAGCTACGTCCTCTGAAAAGTCTCTAGGCTCCCATGTACTCTGGTTCCCAAAATATTTACCACCCATATTTTAATTCCTAGTTATGTTCCCCTCACTACACCAAAGCTTCAGGAGGACAAAGACTGTGTCTCATCCATCACCGATACCCTCTCCAGCACACAGAACAGAAGGCGGTTTTAAGCAAGACTGGATGGACTTGAGATAAATGTGTGGTGAGGGGCTGACTCCTGAGGCAGCAAGCAGGGGTCTCGGGTCCTTGTGTACCCTGCTTCTTCTGGCTGGCTCTCTGCCGGAGGGTGGGTACCATGTTGCTTTCCAGTAGGCTGGAAACTGTTTCCAGGACAGCAGTGGTGGGAATAGCCCAGCTTCACTATAGTGTCTGTGTTTCTTGTACATTTCTCTCTTTGTCATGGAATCAAGTATACATTTTTTTTTTTTTTATGTATTTGTTTCTTGGTGGATTGCCACCTGTGTGACTTTCCTGTTTTTGTCCCATGTCTTTTTGTCTTTCGGCATCTTGCTGTCTCTTTAATTTGACTGAGCCGTTTCTACATCGAGTATATTAACTGTCTCATAGTTGGTGCTGATATTTTCTTAGTCTGATGTCCTTTTCATTTTAGTTTCATTATGCTTCCTTCTACAGAAGATATTAATGCATATATATTTGAATCTGTCAATCTCCCTTCCTGCGTGATTGCTTCAAGGGCTGAGGAAGTTATCCTGTTGCAAATCTGATAAACATTCTGTTCTGTTTTCTGATATTTCCCTATAACATGACTTCTAATACTTAACTCTTTAATCCGTTTTAAGTACATTTTGGTGGGTGGCTTGCAGTGGGTATCTAGTTCAGTGTTCCTAAAAAAGAACAGGATAACCCTGTTATCCCCATTCCGTTTATTAAATAATTGGCCTTTGTCTCTTTGTTTCCAAAAGGAGAGACAAAATAGAGTAGTTGTATGAACGTGAGCTTGAGGAGGTTAAGATTCTGGCTTTGCCCCTTTCTAGCTATGTGATCCTCGAGCATGTTCCTTAAATTGAGCTTTTCTCTTCTGTTAAACAGGATCACAGTATCTTCTTCACAGGCTTGTTGTAAAGATTGAGTGTAAATATCACACGTCAAGCACGTCACATGGTGCCCAGCATATTGTATGTGCCCTCCTTAACATAATATGTTTCCATACATAGTTGAGTCTAATTCTGCACTGTCTCGTCTGTTTCAATGATTTAAAGTTCTCCTTTGACATCACAACCACACTGCTTTAATCATTCAATTGTCGCTTCACAGAATGTTTCACTCTGGCCAAACCAGGTTCCCCTCCATGACCCTTCTTTTAGAACTATTGCTTCAAACTCCCACCGTTTATTATTATTATTATTATTATTATTATTATTATTATTATTATTGAAAGTTTATTCCTCATGTCCACTCTGCACTATAACCCACCTAGACCCTGCCCCCGACATACACCACAGTTTTCTTACTCTCCCAGCTGCCTACTGCTTGCTCACTCTGATGGTCCCTGCACCTGATAGGTGTGCATCAACTGCTCTCACCTGGCCTACCTCCACCTGGTGCCTTGGTGGCGATGCCTGGACTTGCTGTGGACCCCAAACTTCTCTGGGGATCACTTCTGTGTTCTTGGTCCCGTGAGAGCCTGGCACAAGGCCAAGTCCATAGTAAGTGATTAGATCAGGGCCTGGCAAAGGTAGGGATGCTGTCTGCGTCCTTGGTTTTTACAGTGACAGGGCTAACTCTGGCTTCTTCTGGAGGCATAGGCTCAGGGAATCGGGTAACCTGGTGGTTGTCACCCTCAGCATGCTGTTGCCAGTAACTGTGGGCCATCTACCAGCCTGAGCCTCAGTTTCCCCAATGGGATCATGGGAATGTCTCTGAGGACCTGAGGCCCGTGATTTGATTTACCCTGGGTTGCTCGATAGTAAAGATGAATTAGAAGAACTCATTGGCACGTGCTGTGCCTTGGAGCGTGGTTTGCTCACTCTGTGTTTTCTGGGGAGAAAAGATCGTTAGGATAAAGCACCCCAGTCCCTGTCCCCTCTGCCCTCCTGGCTCCTGTGCTTCAGGGTTACCAGGGAGAGTCCAGACCTGGGGCAGCGGAATTCGATAGTCAAGAACAGAGGGTGGCCCTCCGCCTGGAAAGGCAGCTGGGGTGGAATTGGGACCCAGCCTTTCTAGAGCACCTCGGTGTGCCTGCACACGACCAGACGGCACCACGAGCCCACTAGTTCCATTCCCATCTTATAGGAGACGACTGTGAGCATCAGGGCCGTGAGACCCCTGCCACAGTCACATAGCGGCTAAGAGTGGAGCCCGGCCGTGAACCCGGGTCTGCGGGCTGCCAGAGCTGGCCTGCTCCAGTGTTCTCGCAGCTCCCAAGTCCAAAGGCCGATTTTCATACAGCATTTAAAAACACATAGCTGCAGTGTTTACAAATACCGTTTCCTGTGTTATCTGGTATTGACAGAAGGAAGCGAACATGGCACTTTGTCTGTGTTAGGTTTTTGGGGTTAGATGCAAAAGTGCCAAGTTCAGCTGCCCTAGAAAACCTTTCTAGGTCAAATTACACTTTCAAAAGATTTTTTTTTTCTTTTCTTCTTTTTTTAACTGCCCTACGATTGAACACTGTCGTTGACATATTTCCCTTCCAACAATACAAGCCCTTTGTGGCATGATTGTGGCTTGTTTTGTAGAGCCGGGGAGAAAATATCTTCCAGCTCATCTGCTGCTTATTGTCCCAGCCACACTCTGCCCCCTCCCTTCCCAATGCCACAGTCCCACCCTATGTATACTCATGTGGCTGTTAGTTAATTGTCTTTGGCGAGGATCTGTTTTGGGACTTGTTCCCAATTGCTCGGATGATAGATAATTGTCAAACACAAATATTGGCAGCGCCGGGCAACCCAAGGCTCTGGACTGCTGACCGCTGACCGCTGACCGCTGACCGCAGCCCAGCCTCTGGGGTTGAGGCTGGGAGTGGACAGCTCTGTGCCTTTGCGAAGCAGCAGGGCAGAGCCGGAGGAGTGGCATAGCTTTGTCATTACAGTCTGGACTCTGGAGTTCTGCTTCCTGGGTTTGAATCCTGACTCTACTACTAGCTGTGTGGCCTTGGGTAAGCCACTTAACCTCACTTGTCCTCGGTTTTCTCATCTGTAAAACGGGAGCCATAGGAGTGTAATTTACCTCATAGAGTTGTTGTGAGGATTACGTGAGTTAAAATTCGTAAACCAATTACGAGTGCCTGGCTTATGGTAGGCGCTATGTAAATATCACCCAAATTTGAATCAATGATCATAACGTTAGTGGACACTGTCATAAGTCACCCAGATCTTTTCCTGACTGAGACACTCATTCTGCCAGCTGTTGAGAATATTGGCTGCTACCACCTCACAGCTGTGTCTCTTTCCAGGTTTTGCCTTTGGTGGAAGTGGGGGTCCTTGGCCAGCGTTATTCATCATCCTCCACAGAGGCAGCGGGGATCCACTGACTGCCCGCTTGGGAATGCAGCGGCTCAGCTCGCTGCTTCAATTTGGGACATCTTTGCAGAGCCATCCCAGCTCCAGACTTGGGACAGGCTGAGGCCTCTGATGTGACTGCATCACAGTCCATTTTTGTCCCTCTGCCCAGTCCTGCTCCCTCACTGTCCTGTAGGGCTCCCCACTGAACTTCCCACCTCACAACTCAGAGTCTGTTTCCTGGGACCCTGACCTAAAACCACAAGTAACCATCAGGTACTGAATGGATCTTGATATCCATTTAAAAACACATGTGTATTTCACTTGCTTGTATTTCCAGAAGCTCTTTGAGGAGAGGCCTTGGGGGTTCTGCATCACTCCTGTCCTCCCATCTCTGGGCGTGTGCCATTTGTGCTCGATAAACATGGCTTGGCGAGCTCCCTCAGCTCTGGAGGGTCCTGGCTGGATGTTTGAAGGCAGGTTGTGTCTTTGGGACACTGTTCAGGCGGGAAGAGGAAGGTCTAGCTCCCAGACAAACCACGAAACTTAAAACAGACAGAACCGCTGAGGGGCCCAGAGAGCCTTGCTCATTCAACTTGTCCTTGTACAAATGAAGAAACTGAGGCCAGACAGAGGATGACCTTGTTCAGGCCACACAGCGAGTACGTACTTCTGTCGATCCTGGGAGGAGATGATCCTTAAGGGAAATAGTAGGGCAGGCTGGTCTTAGAAATGGACACGTGGCAGCCGGTTATGGTATTATGGTTCCATAAATGCTTTTGTAGATGCTCCCCAGCTGGGGGCAGCCATTCTGGTCTGGGAGTGAGTGTCAGCAATGGTTTCCTAAAGGGAGACAACATGATAGTGAATGGGAATTAACTGCCAGGAAAAGAAAGAGAAGGAAGGTTCAGGTGGAAAATACAAAGTTATAGGAGCCTAGACGTGTGGGAGCATGTGGTTCATGCAGGGAGCTTGAGACATCTCAGGCAGAGTAGGGGAGGAGCGTGAAAGGGATGAGAGGCCAGCCTGGATGGTCAAGTTAGCAGGGGGCAGGTTCTCAAGTGCTCTGAATGCTACAGTAAAGAATTTGACTTTTCTCTAGTGGAGAAGATGAGGCTTGAAGGAGAATGACCTGGGCAGAAGCAGACAGGGGCCTTTTCTGCTGTGATCCGCATTGGCCCTGCATCACTTGATTAAGTCTGTGCTCAGTAAATAGTTGTGGAATAAATGAGTGAACGAATGAGGGAGTGGAAGATTGTGCTGGAGAAAGATGGCCCAGCTGCAGTCTGTGGGGTGGGAGGAGGGACAAGCCCTAAGGCTTTGAAGAAGTCAGCTCCCACTGATGGTGAGTTTATCCTTCAGAGCTGGGAGTGTGGGTCCCTATCCTCTCTCCTCCCCATCCCAGAGAGGCCCATCGGCCAGCTTAGATAAGACTCTGGGCACACTGGGGGAATAGGTGGGACCAGCTGAGAACTCACACATTGACATCTCCTGCAGCAGAAGCTGGATGGAAAGCCATCAAAGTCATGAGCCAGCACTGATGGGGTCCTGGCCCTGCCCTTGGATGGCCTCATCTGACCACACCCTGACCCACTTCCCAGGCCTCGGCTCCCTGCAGCCATAGGCAGTGTCTAAAGCCTCCTTGGAATCATTCCCCCTCGGAGCGGCCAAATGAAAATGTTTGTTGAAAACAACATGTGCATAATTAAAGCTTAATGAGCGCTTGTCTGTTTGGAATGTGCAATTAGATTTATAATCGGGGATGGGAGCGAGCTCCAAATGGCTTTAAATGGAACTGAGAGAAAGGATAATTTTTGCCATAAATCTGTGGTAATGCGGATGGCGTGTAAGCTACCACCAGTGGAAGAAACACAGGCCTGCCAGGCGGCTATGCTATGCCCACTGGGATACCCTGCCCATCAGGCCCTCTCGTCAGCTGCAGCTGGATCACGCCCTGTGGTGGGACTCACCAGTGGTCTTTGAGGTATATCTGCTCTGGGTTGGAGCTGGAGTTTCTATCTGCAGTCTACGGGCTCTGTGATCAGAGCCAACTGTGGAGGGATGAGGGGTTGGTGCCAAGTCTAACTGCCCTGGTCTCCAGGGGCACTTGGCCAGGCAAGGAGGCCTGCACCATCACCGCGTCACCCCTGGGCTGAGATGTGGCTCAGTATTCTGTTTTCTGCTCTCCACCACCTAGAACTCAATGAACATTTCTTGAATGAGTGAATGCTTCTGTGCCATCCTCTTGCCTTAAACAAGTCACTCTCCCTCTATGGGCCTCAGTTTCCTCATATCTACCAGGAGAATTGGATTCGACTATTGCTGATGTGGACTCTTCCATCTCTGAGGTTCTGGGTCTGGAGCAGAGGGTCTGGCATCTTGATCAGCACTGTCCAGTAGAATGTTACGCAAATTACGTATGTAATTTAAAATTCTCTAGTAGCCACTTTAAAAAAAGTAAAAAGAAACATAAAATTAATTTTAATAATATATTTTAGTTAACTCTATATATCCAAAATCTTATATAATCAATGGAAATATATTGCTGAGGCATTTTACATTCTTTTTTGTTTTTTTGTTGTAATAAGGCTTTGAGACCAATATGTATTTTACACTTAAACACTTCTCACTTTGGACTAGCTACATGCTAAATGCTCAATAGCCACGTGTGTCTGGTGGCCACCACACTGGACAGTGCAGATTCTACAGAGAGCATGGTTGGAGCCAGGTGGGAGGTGGGAGGGCTCTGCTTCCTCATCTGTAAACCAGAGGCAGTGATCCCCACCTTCCGGAGGAGCTAGTTCACCTGCCTGGTAGCGCTCCACCACCAAGCTGTAGTGATCACTGGCTTTTCACACTGCCTCTCCATGTTTTATTGACTAAAACAAGTGGCAGTGTCCAAGCCAACTCTTCTCAGCAGTGGAGAAGAGGGTCCTGCAGTGGCCACAGCCCGCTCCCAGCCCCGCTGTCAGGCTGTGCCCAAGGTGTTGGCCCCCTTACTGGTAGATAAGACCCCAGGCCCAGAGTCGTGGGATCACCAGCTTGCAAATTGTGTAGTTGGGAAGCCAGCGTGGGCTATTGTGAGGCCAGCTTGGTCATGTTCTGGCTGTGTAGCCTTGGGCAGATCCCCTAACCTCTCTGGGCCTCAGTCATCACACTGGATTATATTTCTCAGAGGGCAGAGTAAGAATGCATGTTATGTCTGGCAAAACAGGAGCTAAGGAGAAAACCATTCTTTGGAAAGAAATTGATATTTGATATTTCAGGAAGAAAGCACAAGTCATCATCGTGGAAAGAAATCAGGCCTCAGTTGGACTCTCTTACAAAGATTTTAATTTATGAATTTTATTTCAAATTATATTTGGTGGCTAGAGGCATCAGGGGTCTTTCCCATGCTCAGGACCTCAAAGGTTTGCACGAAGCCCCAGTTTCTTCATCTTCAGAAAAGAAGCAGTTATGGCATCCTTGTAGGGTTGTCGTGAAGATTAAATAATAATATAAGTAATAGCTAACGATTGTTAAGTGCTTTCCCTGTACCAGGCAATGATCTAAACACATTCTTTGTGTTAACGTATTTAATCCAAATGATAGTCATACCCATTTTCCAGATGAGGAAACTGAGACAGTAACTTTATTAAAAGGGCACTCAGCTTGAAAAGCAAGCCCAAGATTTGAACCCAGGAAGCCTGGCGTCAGAGCCCATGTCTGCAATGACTGTGCTATATCTATCATCCTTCTCTGGGTGATGGTGGGCCTGGAGTTAAACATACAGGACCTGGTCAGAGTTTGAGCCTGGGGCTCTACCCCTGTTCCATTTCATCTGTGCAATGCCTCTCTGCCCCCTCCCCCAACGTCTCCTGGTCCTGACGTGCATCTCTCTGTGAGTCTTCCACCTAAAACCACATTCTCGGCAGGGCCCAGGGTGCAGCTGCCACATTTGCTGCCTCTGTCTTTTTCTTTCTTTTTCTTTTTTTTTAGATGCCTCTATCTTTCGAGCTGTGTTTTATCTGTACAGAACGAGTGCTCTCATGGCCTGATGTGGGGAGCAGTGTATGTGGCTTTGATTGCTTCCTCTTCAGATCTCTGTGAGGCTCATCTCTTGGTGTCTGTGACTGGCTGGCCTAAGGGCTGTGCATCCTTGGTCTTTGATCTGTGTCTCTGTGCAGAGGGGAGGGGCAGCAGCTTCTACAGAACGACTGTTGCTTTGGTACCTGGAGTCAAGGCCAAGTTTAGAACTGACTGGGTGGCTTTGGGCAAGCTCCCCAACCACCCCGAGTCTTTCCTTGCTCATCTCTGCAATGGGGCTGGTCATGTAGCCTTAGAATTTCTGGGAGGGTTCCAATGAGATGACCAGGCACAGCTCTGAGGTGAGGTTTGGTATACAGTAGTTGCTCACTACCCTGTGCTCACAGCAGCCTTGGATGTCATGTTCCCTGCTCTTTACCTGGCCAACTCCTGGTTGTCATACATTCTGGAGCTTCCAAGTCACCTTTGTCAGAATGCCTCTTTTGAAAGGCCCTCCTCCCTGCTTCTACTCCTCTGTGATAACCTTATCCTGCCATGGTCACATTGGTCTAAGAAGAGGCCATCATTCGATATCTAAAACAGGACGCTGAATTCATTGCTATACTTTGCAAAGCTAGTCTCTCCAAATCAAGCAAGAGCTCGTCTTTGCAGGGTTTGGGGAAGCATGGAGCCCTGGGATAGGGGGCCTTCCAGAAGCAGGAGGTTCTGGGACTGGCTGACCCCTGGTTGTGGACATGTGGCTATTGGAGTAAGACTATTACTGATTGCTTGATTTTCAGGGGCTGGGTGAATGCGAAGCTGTCACTAAGCAAGAGGGACTGGCTACAAACGAGTTTTGTGGTTACTTGTTCCTGTCTTGGGACTATGGCCAAAGACTGGCCCATCTTCTTTACTCAGACTCGGAGAATAGGAGTGTTTTCTTCTCCCAAACTTCTCCAAAGGACTGAGGGCTCCTTGAGGGCAGGGGCTGTCGTCATCCTTACGATGTGTCTGGTGTCAATACAATGTTGGCACATATAAGCACTCACCAGATATCCGTCAATGAGCAGTGACCGTTGCCCCCTCTGTAACCTCATAATTCCTTTGGTCTTCCCTCTTTTCAATGCCCTGTGACAAGCCTTATTTATTATAGATCTCCAACGGGTGGGAGCGTGTTACTTAGTACATTGTAGGCGCTTCAGTATGTGATACAAGAAGGACATTGACTGATTTCATATTGGTTCAGATCTTAGACCCAGGACCAAGCGTGAGAATGAATGAGGAGAAGACATGGGAGGGAGGGGGTGAAAGGGAGGTCAAGGTGAAAGGGTTGAACAGGAGGGACATGCTTCACCCATCAGACTAAAGGAAAGGTCAGGATGGGTGTGATTGTGATGTAAGTGATGTGGGGAAGGTGCAAGACTTGGAGGGGATATCGATGGCTTCAGTGACATAGGAGACATGGTTCCCTGCTGGACTGAGGGCGATGGCAGCTGCCGAAGGGACAAGAGTTTAGCACATAATAGCAAGAGCAGATAGCATTTATTAAGCACCTGTCAAAAATCATTTCCATTATTAAGCATTATGTTACATATATTTAACTTATGGGTCAAAAATTAATAACTACCATCAATACCACTTTACAGGTGAGGAAACTAAGGCAAAGAGAGATTAAAGCCGAGGTCGCACACAGCTATTAAGTGGTGGAACAAATATTTCAATTCAGGAATAAATGCTGAAATGTCGCCCAGTATATCACACTATGCGTGGAAGTGGAATTAAGTCCAAAGCTGACTTGGGATGGAGGCTTTAAGGTTGGGCCCAAGAATATGTGTTTATAGAAGCTAGCAAGACTGTTAAGGCTGCAGCGCACAGCCAGAAAAAAGACCTGGGAAGAGTTAGATTTCAGTGGTTAAAGGAAGGGAGAATGGTAACTCCACACTGATGAAGGGACAGTGTGTGCAAAAGCAGTTGGCACTGGAAAATCCTGGAACGTTTGGGACGCTGTGGGAGCTGAGGCTCAGGTCTGGTTGTCATGGAGCCTCCTGGATGCCAGGGTTCATCTGAGCAGCGGAGGCATTGCCAAAAGACAGCTAGTGACAGGCAGGGTGGAAGATGGATTGAGGGGGAGGGGAAGCTGAGCAAAAAGCTTCTGCGGGTGATTGGCTCGGGGGGATGTAGGAGGGAAGGGGACGAGTTGCCCTGGAGGTCCTGACTATGGCACTTTGTGCAAGGTGACACCTTCTCTCATGACAATAGAACCCTGGAGAATGAGCAGGTCCATTGAGGTGACACGAGTTCAGCGTTGGGTGTGTTGTATTTGAGGTGCTCATGGACCAAATGGGGGAGATGTCCAGGGGGAAACTGTACATTGGAATCTGGAGGTGACTCAGCTAAAGATGACCATTTGAAAGTCAGTGACATGTTGCAACCCTGAGAAGTTATGACATTGTCCAGGGAAACCGTAGATAGAGTGAGAAGGAAATACCAGACCCACTTATCCACCTACCTATCCATTGCATCCACCCATTCAATACCTTCCATTTACCCAGGCAGCTCATCCACCCAGACATCTATCCATGGACCCCACACACCCATCCTAACCATCTTTGTTTATCTTACCCGCTATCCCAATCATCTTCCCATCCACCTCTCTTCATACTTATCTAGCCATCCCATCTCATCCGTCCATCCATTACTCCCTCCCATCCCAACCATCCAATCCACACATCCCACCCACCCTTCTGCCCACACATTTATCCATTCCACCCACCCATCCCACTTTCTGATCCAGCCGTGGTGTCACCTGTTTATCCACCTACTGGCCCATTCATTCCCCAGACCATTCATCTTGCCTCCAACTCCCCATCCCTCCATCCCTCCATGCCTCCATCCCACCCGTATACCTACCCACCATACATCACTCATCTTACCATTCCAACTATTCTCTGCTCTATTCATTATGTTAAGCACCAGCAACGTGTGACTTTTGGCTGATTATTTGCTAAGTTTCCTTAAAGATTTCTCAGACATTACCAAAAAATGTAAATCATCTCATTCATAATTTTTCTACTGATTACATGTTGGAATCATACTATTGTGAATATATTGGGTTAAATTTAAAAAGTCATTAAAAATTAATTATACCTGTTTATATTTATTTTTTTAATGGTGGCTACTATAAAATTTTAAATTACGTAAGTGGCTTGCATTATATTTCTATTTGACAGTGCTGATTTATACCATCCATCATCCATCCATCCATCCCATCCTTTATTCCCTCCCTTCCATCTATTCATCCTCCCACTTATCACATTTGTCCATTCCACAGTTATTTAATTTACACTTTTTATGAATCAGTGACTCTGTGGGTCATAAGAATGAGGAAACTGAGGCTTCAAGCAGTTCAGGAGCTTTCCCGAGGTGGCACAGATGGAGCCAGCATCATCTGCCTCACTTAAGATCAGGGCTTCTCATCTTTCACCTTGGCTGCCTATTTGCTAAGTTCCCTTAAATATTAAAAAAATAAAGGGTCTAGCTTGGGGAGGAGGCTGTTGGAATAGGGGCCCAGGAGCCCCTCTCGCCAAGGGGACCACACTGTGTGAGGAGAGACAGCCCTTTTAGAAGCCTCTGTGAACTGAGTCCCCGGTGGCCGTCATGAAAGGGTTATCCCCACACATTCGGTATTTGCAAAAATGTGGGTTCTTTCAGATTCCAAAACTCATTTCCATGACAAAACTCTTGGGAAGAGAAGATGAAGGCCTGGCTTTTGCAGAACAATCTTCCAGCTGTAATGAGGACTGAAGATGGTGATGGGAAAAGGAATTATAATTAGAATATGAAATGGGGAAAATTAATCTATTCCAGTCGGTGGTAAGAGGACGTTCTGGCGTTTCATGGTAATTCTTAGGCCGTTGTTTCCTCCCGCATTTTTTTTCCTTCATATTTTAAAGCATATGAAAGGTTGTGTGGTGTGGAAAGAGGATTTTTGACCGAGGGACTGATAAATGGTGAACTATGCGCAGAATTTAAGTTCATGTGCATCTTCGCTTTGTATGTCTGTGCATGCTCACGCCGCATATGTTTGTGTGTGCATTTACATGCGTTACGTCTATACGGTTGCGGGTAGTGTATTTATACACATCGGACCTCCCCTCCTTTCCCTGTGTGCGTGCTGTGGATATTGTGTACTCAGCCCTGTAAAGAGTCTGTGATATATGCACACTCATCCTTGTGCTGTGGACCCATCTGTTCCTGTTGGTCTGTGGTACCCATGGATGTGGTACATGTGTGACTAGGTGCTGCCTTGAGCACTGTGTTGTGTGTGATCATCGGCCCCCATTGGTTTGTGGTGCTTAAGTTGTCACCATGCTTGGGCACACTGCATATGCCGTATACTTTTGGGGTCACATACACACTCAGCATTTGCTATGCAGTGGGTATAGATGTGGGTGTTTTGATCTTGTTTGTGCACATTGAGGAGGAGGTGGTCCTGCTGTGCCTGAGCACAGAGGCTGGCTTAGTGACATCTCCCGTTGGGTATGTTCTTTCCTCTAGAAAGGGTCCCCCAAGTGGAGGGCGGAGGGGAAAGCTCCAGGCCTTAGTACCACAGACTGGAGGCCAAGCCAGGGGAAGTCTGGGAGCCCTCAGGTCCCCCTCCCTCCCTGCTTTCCCCCTCCAAGATCTCTGACATGGTGGAATCCTGGGCAGAGGTGGACAGGAAACAGGTCGCACCACCACTTCAGGGCCCCTTGTTCACGGCCGCTCAGGAGCCAGGTCCCCAGCCCGGTGTGCTCCCAGGGCCCAGGCCAGGCCCCCAGGGATAGCCAAATGGAGGCAGACCCAGGCCCTGCCTCAAGAGCTGCCACCAACGTCTTAGGGCCTCCTTGAAAGCAGGAAGCAAGCTTTACCCCAGCTTGTGGCAGCTCTTTCTTGGTTGACTAAACAAATCAATGAATTTCAAGCTCACTCGAGGCAGGCTCTGGTGACTTCAGGAGGACCCACTGCCCAACCCCATTCCTACCCCCAGCACACAGACATCAAGATCCAGGGTCTCCTTTCCTCGCATCCCCAGTGCCACTGTCCACTGCTCACTGTGGATGAGTCCTCCTGCCCCAAACCACTAACACATCCTCATCGAACGTCTGTTTGTGCCGGGCTAAGTATCGATTATACAGGGAATGGTGCAGCAAAGCCCCGATCCCTGCCATCGAGGTGCGTAAAGCCGGGTGGGAGAGACCAAGCCCAAGAGGCAAACAGACCATTCTGTAACTAACTGTCCAGCTTCTCCCTAGCTGCACCATCTCGGACATGTCTGCCTGTCCTCTCAAACGGTTTCTTTGGTTTTAAACAGGGGTTTTGTGAGGGTTAAATGAGATCTTCTGTGGAAAGCATTTTGCTCGGTGCCAGGTGTGTTCACTCATTCACCAGATATCCGTTGAGTGTCTGCTCTGTGCATTGGGGGAGATGGCAGACAAGGCTCCTCCTTTTGTGGTGGCTCCATTCTAGTCAGCGTTTAATAAATGGGCTGTGGCACAGTCCTTTTGGGGACATCTTGTCCTCTCCTCCTTCGATATATATTCTTATATTTTTAGCCTATACTATATTGTTTGATGACTGTCGCTTTATCAAATGTTACAAATACCTGGTTAAACTTAGCCCCCTTCTATTTCCTATCTTTCTTTCTTTTAGAACATACTTATAAATTATGTGTGTTTTTTTAAAAAGTTTTCTTTTTACCCAAATAATACATGGCCATGGTGACACATCGAATAGTACCCAGGAGCTATTCTTGAAAGCTCCCTGCCCTGCCCAACTCATAATCCTATTCCTGATACCAGCCTGTGCCAGGCACTGAGAGATTTGGAAATGACCAGGACACTGTCCAGCCTCCATGTTGCCCCACACAGGGTAGAAGACAGATGTGGAGACAATCTATTTGTTAAGAGGGACAGCCAGAGGGTGGGACAGCATGGCAGGCTTCTTGGAGGAGGTGATCTTTGAACAGGGCCTTGAAGCATGAGCTCAGGGTGCAATGTGGTGGTTGGAGCCCTACATTGGGGTTCAGTACCCAGATCCTATGCCTGGCCTGGCCTTTACTTTTGCTAATTCAGCAGTCACTGAAGGATTCTATCCCTCCCTGGTCTGATCAGGCAGTTGGATAAAACCACCAATTCCACTGCTTCGATGGGAAGACTGGCTTGGTAAAAGACAGGGAATGGTGCAGTGGTGGTTTCATCCATCGATCGATCGATCGATCGATCCATCCATCCATCCATCCATCCATCCACAAGCATTTATTGAGTATCTTGTCTATGCCAGGCACTATTCTAGGTGTTTAGGAGTCTCCATTTTAGCAGAGGGAATCCAAATATAGGCAAAGAACTTGGTAAATTATATAGATGCTAGAAGGTAAAGAGCCTATGGAACAAAGAACAAGGTAGAGCGGGGAGTGGGGAGTGGTGGTGGCAGGGGTGAGCTCTCATAGTCCACAGAGGTGGGAGGCTGGCCTCTGAGCCAGTTGATGAGGAAAGCCTCTCTGAGTGAAGCCTCTGTGAGAGATGAACTGACATCTTGTGCCTGATCGTGGGAGTGTGGCTTTTTACAGCCTCCATGAGAGCCGCTCGGCAATGTCTATCAAAGTTGCAAATGCACACACAACTGGACTCAGCGATCATACAAACTAATCCTACAGTAAATTCACACCCCTGCGAAATGATGGATGTATAAATCTATTCATGGGAGCAATGCTGGACTAGTAAAAGACTAGGAACAAGTCAATTGCTCATGTGCTCGACTAGTTAAATATATATGTTTCATTCATCCTGTGGAATACGAGGTACCGGAAGACAGAATTATGTTCTGATATAAAAGACTTTCGCAGATGTGTTGCTATGAGGCAAATAAGATGCAAAATGGTATGTATAGAATGCTGTCATTTATGTGAAAGAAATGACTATAAAATGTATATATTCAGACCATCTCTGAGAGGATGTAAAAGAAGCTGGTAAACTCAGTGGTTGCCTCTGGCTCTGGAGAGGGGTAATGGATGGCTAGGAGGTGGGGTGGGAAGAGATTTCTCACTCTGTTGCTTTTTGTACTTTGGGAATTTTGAACCACGTGCATATAACCTAATAAAAAATAAAATTTCCAATTAAAATAGCCAGCTGCCGTTGGTACTCCACCCAGATCTTTTTACTAGCCAGCACGGCCATCTCCCATCTGCTGTGAGCACTGGCTACACGTGGGTCACAGCTGGCACAATTCTCAGGAGCACTGTCCTTGGTCAAAAGGGGCCACCATGCTCAGGTTATGCCTCCCCCTGTCTCCCAGTGGCTGACTGACCTGGGCTACAGAAGTCCTGCCCCTTGCTTCATGCTGGGATTTAACTCTGTGGTACGGTTCATACCCAGAGCTCCCCATGGGATCAGGCTCCAACAAGTCCCCAGCCGAGACCACATCCTTGCTTAGCTCCTTCCACTGCCCTGTCCTGCATCCCTCCCACCCTGTAAGGTTATTCCTAAAGAGCACTTCTCAAAAACCACATGCATTTGAATCCTTGTCTCAGGCTCTGCTTCTAGGGAATGCCATCCCAGACACCTGCCTCAAAGGGAACAGGAAGGGAACTAACTGGAATTGAATGAACTCCTTGTTTCAGTGCAACATCTTGTAGAGAGGGAACCATGTCATTATCCCCATTTAACAGATGAGAAACCTCAGAAGTTCAGATACCAGCTCAAGGTCACCTTCAGGGAAAAGGGCAGCCACACTTCATTACACCTGCTCCCTCTTGCGGGCAGCTCTTCCTGAATTCAGAATTGGCAGCTTCTCAGAACACAGGACTGCAGTTCCTGTGCATGATTTCTACCACAGGATGGTAAGGCCTGTAGGACACATCCGGGCAGGCTGTCATGACTGCAAGGCCTTGGGGGTCTCGGCCTCCCTCCATCATGTGGAATTCCAGCTCTAGCTGAAAAGGGTCCGAGGTCATTTTGGCCGAGAGAGATCTTTGCACACTTCCAGGGGTGGGGAGCTCCGTATCTGACGAGGCAGCCTGGCACATTTATGGACAGGGTGTAAAGGGCAGAAAGGTTCTCCTCTCTTCCTCCTAAGTGTGATGATGGCGCTGACCCTCAGGGAGCACAGAGCCCCTGCTGCAATGGGAGCCTGGGCATCCTGGGCTCCATCTTTGCTTCTCCTTCCCGCTCAGTGCATTCAGTCCCCCGGCCTCCTCTGGCTCCTCCTCCCGGGGTCTTCTTGAGAACATTTTACTCAGAGCTGCTTCTCTGTCTTTCTGTTCCAGTTTGATGGTGACAGTGCCTACGTGGGGATGAGTGACGGAAACCCAGAGCTTCTATCAACCAGCCAGGTAAGTGCCCCATCCCTTCTGAGTGGGGGTCTCGCCTTGGGCCGGCTGGACCCAGGCTGCTCCTGGAGTGAGGAGGGATGCCGAGTGGGGGTGACATCCTACTACTGTCCTCTCTCAGAATGATCAAGCCTATCAGTTGAGTCCCCTTAAAAGGGACAAACTAACACTACGGTGTTCTCGGTACAGGCCTGGCTACTGTTGGCTTAAAATGGGCATCATTAAAAACTTGATAAAACTCAAAATGTGTTGCCCATGTTCCCCACGAGCTGGGGGGACATTTTCAGCGGCAGTGAGTAGAGATGTCATACGCTCCCTGGGGCGCCAGCCTCCGGCCACCACACAGCACCCTGGGGACGTACATTGGTGTGGAGGTGCACACTCCCGTGCAGTCACACAGGGTCCTCCTGCCCATCTGGAGTTGTCTAATGCTACTGGGGAGGGTGGTGGACTTGGTGCAAAGAGATGACAGCAGAGGCTTCCTGTGCAGTCCTCCCCGGTGGTGGAGGGGTCTGAGTCATCCCCGGGCAAGGCTGTCCCCATCCCCACTGGGAGTCCACATGAGTGGGAATCTGATTTTCCACTGAGAGCCTGGTCTCCAAAAAATTAAGGTTTCATTCAGCTGGGAGCATCCTCACTATAGACTCTGACGCCAGAGAGAGTTCTCACTGTAGGCTGGGAGGCCCGGGTGGCCCTTACTGAAGGCCGTGGCCACCTGGAGGCTGGCAGCGGTGCCCGCAGGGTGGCAGCAGCTCAGGGTGCTGGATGGAAAGGCAAGGAGTCCCATAGCTGCCGAGAAACCTGGAAAGCTGGGGGTGGCCTGTCCGTGGAGCTGACCTCCACCCTCTGCCTAGGCAGTCGTGATGGGTGTGACAATCCAAGCTGGGTGGCTGGGCCTACACTTTCTAGCTGGGGAAACAGTAGCCTATCATTTCACAAACATTTGTGTGTCCTACTATATGGGGGCAGAATGAGTAAGACATGGTCCTCAGGGAGCTTCCCAGTGAGGGAGGATACGGTAGTCCCAGCTACAGGTGTGGGAACTCTACTGCAGGACGCTGCACACCCCTGCCCTGCCCTGCCCTGCCCCGCTCCACACACACACACACGCAGGGGTGTTCATGCCGGGGCTGCCATTGCATTTCCCTTCTCTAACCTGCTGCAAAGCCGCCTTAATATTGCACGGATGCGTGCCAACCTGCGAGATACTGCTGGGCAGGACTCCAGGTCCTGGAAACGCTCATTTTGGAAGAGACCACTGAAGTCATTTAATTGTCCATAATCAGCCTGGAAATGTGCTTCAGGGGTAAAGACCAGAGCTTACCCATGAACATCTCATCTGAGCCCTTTCACAGTATTTAAATTGAATTTTGTTAACACCCTGAGCCCTGGCTCACAGACCCATCATATGGGGGAGTCGGCTGTGCCTCAAAGCCTGATGGAGAGTGTTGGCACTGCACTTCCGCCAAGAAGGGGGAGTGGGAGTCGGTGGCACTCTGTGTCTGCTCTAGGCCTTGGAAGAGGGGGGCACAGTCCTTTAGAGAGGAGGTACCGGGCAACCTGTTGACAGCAACCTCAACTGTTCACCCACCACTTTACAGTTTGCAAAGCCCTTTTCTCACTGGTTATTTCAGCTGATCTTCATAACAATCTTGAGAGGTAGATGTTATCGTCAACCCCATTTTACACATGAAGCAACTGAAGTGGAGGATGTTAATTGACTAGTCAGGGAGCAGTACAGCTGGGATTCGAACCTGCACAGCTGGGGCTCAGAGCTCTACACATTACCTTGCCGTGTTTGTGGAGAGCTCCATTCCCACCTCAAGGCTGTCACCAACTTGCTGCAGCCTAAATGTCACTTCCTCAGAGAGTTCCTGGCAACCGCAAATCCAAATTAGGTCCCTTCCCTGTGATTCTCTCTCATGGCACCATGTCTTTTTAATTCACGGCATTTCTCAGTCATTGTTTGTGGTCATCTGCCTAATTGTGTGATGACTTGGTTAACATCTGATTTCCACTCTAGACTGTGACCTCCATGAGGGCAGGGTCTGGTCTCTCTTCTTTACTGTTGTGACCCCCATGCAGCACAGAGCCTGGCACCTAGAAGGCACTCAGGGAATGTTTGTGTAATGAGTGAATGAGGCTACTCTCTTCTCTGACTTCAGTTTCCCTAACAGTGGAATGAGGTGGTTGGATTCCCCTAAGGGACCTTCCAAGTCTCTTGTGCCATCACTCAGAGAGGCTCCCTAACTTAGAACTTTATAAAGAAGACACCACGATTCCTTGAGATTGACTAAGTCCACCTGGTAGCATGAGCCGAGCTTGATAGGGGCAGATTTAGCAATTACAATCTAGACTTCTTATAGTGTATCAGTTAGCTTTTGCTGCATAACAAGCACTCCAAAACTTGGTATCTTAAAACAACAAATATTTATCTAGTGCATAATTCCATGGGTTAATAGTTGGTTGGGTTTAGCTGGTGGCTATTCTGGTCATGACTAGGATCATTTAAGTGGCAGCAGGAAGCTGCCAGGTCAGCTGTGGACTGATTGGGTTGGGGGACTCACTTGTGCTCTAGATGGTTTCTTGTTCTTCAGCAGGCTAGCCTGAGGTTCACACAGTGAGAGAGGGGTTCCCAGAGCAGCAAGAGCAGGAGCTATAAGGTTTCTTAAGGTCTGGGCTTAGAACTGGCATATGATTATTTCCAGAATATACTATTGGTCAAAGCAAGTCACAGGGCCAGTCTAGGTTCAAGGAATGGGGAAATAGAATCGACTCCACCTGTTGATGGGAGAGGCTGCAAAGCATTGTGGTCCTTTAACAAACTAGTACATATGGTAAACATGTGGGATGTTGTTCACGCTGATTTTACTGAAGAATATCTTAGATTCTTCTGGGACCTACAGCTCCCACTGGCTTAGTGGGGCTCCACAGGCCTCTAGTTCTTAACGGCAAAAGTTCTGAATGTTTTCTTTCAGTCTTTCCCCTGGAATGCTTGCTTGAACTCACATACACACATACACACATGAACACCCTATCATGGCGTGTTGCCTCATCAGCTGCAGGAATTGTATTGTCCCAATTACTGAAGGATTGACATAAACAGATGGACAAAATGAAGGTCTCATAGTCAATAGAAGATTCAAAGGATAAACACTCTAAATGATATAAAGTGTATTTTATAAATACAGTTAAATACAAGGCTCACCCATTCAACAAATGTTTATTGGGCACCTATTATTTGCAAAGCTGTGGCCGGAAGCCATTTCTGGAAGACATTTGCTTCTAGAACATCCATGTTCATCATGTTGAAAACCTGCTCTTTAATGTAACCTCCTGAAACACCACCTTCTTTATTTAGAAACTGCAGCTAAGACAGTTTCCTACAGGATATAGATCAGCCAACTGTGTCTCCTTTGAAAAACTTTCAAAGCAGCTCTTCTGGGCTTGAAGTTTCTTTTGCAAATGCATCTTCTGTTGATTGCTTTTTGCAAGTCTCTAACAAAATTCCTGCATAACTGCCTTAGCTTTCACAAATTATCACTTTTTCACCCTCCCTGGACCTTGTGTTTCTTTTGTATGAGACACCTGGGTGGTCTGAGACAGATGCAGGTCTCAGGCATGGCTTCGGGCCCATCTGCAGCTGCTGGGGGTGGAGGGCTTGGTAGATATCAGCTCTTCCCTTGTGGGTAGAAGACACGGCCCAAGAGTTACAGGGGTTGATATTTCCTGGTTATGTGACCTGGGAAGCATCTCCCTCTTCCTGGATAAGGGAGCTGTCCTAGGGTCTCAGCAGACCTGGATTCAAATTCCAGCTCTTCCACATCCCAACCGGATGCTCTTATGCAAGTTATGTCAGCTTCCTGTGGAAAGGAAAGATTAAGGCCTGTCCCCAGGGTGTCGTGAGAGGTACATGAGATGTGTATTGTGGATTCTGTTGGTGCCTCCAGGGCACTCATCATCCAGCTGTTGCCTCATGCACTATTACTGCTAACTATTCACAGCTGCCTCTTCTCCAGAGAATTGGCCTCTGCCAAATGGGAACCATGAGGGGCCAAGGTGGTGATGGAGGATGGTCTAGAGGGCCAGGCCCCTTGTCTCTAGGCGGGACCAAACTCCGTACCTCCCCGTGGGGCTCCAGCTGACTCCAGCTGAGACCACATCCTCGCTCAGCTCCTTCCCCTGCCCTGTGCTGCTCCCCTCCCTTCCCATCCCCTGAGTCACTTCTCAATAAGTCATTCTCGTGGGACTCTATATCTCAGGCTCTACTTCAAGGGAATCTAACCTAAGATAGTGTGTAAAGTACCAGTGTTCCATAAAACTAGCAATGACTTATTTCTATTGTTTTCATTACCATAAATAATGCTTCGGTTACACAAGATGAATCTCTTGTCACCTCTCGTGCTCATTTACAACTCTGCCTTTGTATGTGCTGTTTCCTCTGATAGTAACCCCCTGGCCACTTTCATCCAACAAATGCCTATTTGTTCTTTCAGGGGCATTGCAAATGTCACCTCCTCGGTACAGACTTCCTGGCTGTGGGTGGAGCTCTTCCACTCTCATGGTTCTAAATATTACTTCTTTTTTTTTTTTTTTAAGAAAATATTCCATTATATTTATTTATTTGTGTATTCCTTTTAAAATTTATTTATTTATTTTTTGTAGACATTTGGTTAATGAAATCCAGTGTTTTCATCTGTACTAAATATTATTTCTGCTCGAGGTTTCTGACTTTGTCCTAAGAATTATTGTGTAGTGTGTGTGTGTGTGTGTGTGTGTGTGTGTGTGTGTGTGTGTAAGAGAGAGAGAGAGAATGAGAACCGGCATATGACTATTTCTAACACATTCGATTAGTCAAAGTGAATCACTGGGGTTTGTTATTGAGAGAGATCAAGATTGAATGACATGATCAAATTTGCAGTTTTAAAAGTTCTCAATGGCACAGGTAAATACAGGGAGACCACACGGGAGGGTGTGTCATGGGCCGAACGAAGGATGATGATCGTGGTAGAGGCGGAGGAGATAGAAGGAAGTAGATGGGTCTGCGATATGTTTTGGAAGTGAAGTCGTTAGGTCTTGACAGTGATAGATGTCGAGGGAGAGAGAAATGGAGGAATAAAGGGATGACTCCCAGGCTTCTAGCACGAGCCCATTTGTCAGCGTGGCGGTACTATTTTCTGAGTTGGGGACAGCTTGGGGCTGTGCAGATTCAATGAGGTCAGATTTGGATATGTTACATCTGAGATGTTCATCCAAGTGGAGATGCCCAGGTAGGTAGATGGCTGTAAAAGTCTGGAGCTCCTGGGGAAAGCGAACTTGGAAACCTTTAGCTCCAGCTATTAAAACTTTGAGAGGATGAAACTTGAGAGAGAGAGAGACAGACAGACAGACAGAGACAGAGAGAGGACAGAAACAGACAGACAGACAGACAGACAGACAGAAACAGTGAGAGACAGAGAGAGAAAGAGAGAGAGAGAGAGAGACAGAGAGAGACAGAGAGAGACAGAAACAGAGAGACAGAGAGAGAACAGAGGACCAGTGACTCTTGAATATTGAGCTCTAACATTTGAAAGCAAAGTTGGGAAGGAGAAGACGGCTGGGAAATAGGCTGAGAAGTAGTGGCCAGAGAAGTTGAAGAAATGGAGCCTTAGAAGCCAACGGCAGAGTGTTCCAGGAAGGAGGGAGGGGAGCTGGGGGAAAATGATGTTGGATTCACAGCTCCCTCCCTATCAAAGGGTGAACTTGAAATAAGTCAAAGGTTTCAATGTCCCCAAGGAAACCATGAAGGCACCGGGAAAAAAAAAGCCTTTAAGGTATACTTTGCAACTTCAGAGTGGGAAAGACATTTGTATGACTCACAGTCTTAGAAGAAAAGGCTTAAAAATTCGACCACAAGTTAAAACGAAAAACAACTTTCAGGTGGCCAAAACAGTAAAGTAAATAAAGTCAAAAAACAAATGAGAAATTGGGCAAGAATATTTTCAACTCACAATATAGTCAAAAGACTAATTTTCCTAATATATAAAGAGTCCCTAGCAATCAATTAGCCAGGTAGAAAAAACGGGCAGGAGATACGACCCAGAAGTTCACAGAAAAAGAAATACAAATGGATCTTAAATATATGAAAAGATGCTGAAAATAGTTCATAAGAGAAACAGATTAAAACTACCATGTTTCACTTCTTAGACTGGCAGTAACCCAAAGGTCTGATAGCACACTCTTGGAGCCTCTGTGTGGAAAGAGGCATTTTACATCACTGAAGTAAATTGGTGTGATCCCTTTGCGGGGCAAGTTGGTGACACTCGTCAAAATTACAAATGCATTAACCTTTAACCCATCAATTCCCCTTTTGGAAATATATCCCACAGACGTATTTGCACACATGAGAAATGACATATTCAAGATTATTCATTTTGGTATTGTTAACAGTGACAAAAGATTGGAAACAGCCCAGTGTGCAATCATATGGGACTAATTAAAGAAATTATGTACATCTATCAAGTGAAATACTGTGTGGCTGTAAAGAATAAGGAACAAGCAATATAGAAGTTCCTTAGATACGTTATTTACTTGAAAAAAAGATAGAGAACAGTAAATGCAGTATGTTACCATTTGTGCAAAAAAGGGCAAGAATGTATGTTTCTATGGGCTTATATTTCATTAAAGTGAGTCTGGAAGGGTATATGGAAACTAATAACAGTAGCTTTGTACATTGTGTGTGTGTGTGTGTGATTGTGTGTACATGTTTGTGTGTGTGTGATGGAAACTGGGAAGGTGGACAGGGATAGAAAAGAGACTTTTCACTGTACCTTTTTGTATGTCAGGGATTTTAAACCATGGGGGTTTCTTATAATTTCAAAAAGTTAAGTAAAATTTAAACAAGAGGGTCAAAGGCTTTTGAGGGGTTGCTTGGGATAAGAGTTGATATGTGTCCAATAGTTTTAGGAAAAAAGGAAGCCATCCTGGACCACAGAAAAAGCAGTTTTGATATAAGGGATACTACGCAGGCCCCTGGGTCAATCAAGTATGAGGTGAGGATGTCGACAGTAAGTACGGGCCAGCTGTGTGAGAAGTCTGGCTGTGAAGGACACGGGCAAGGGCCTGAATGCAATGAAATGAGGACTTCTTAGAAGGGATTTTTTTTAAAAGACCAGAGAGTCTTTAGAATCTTTAATTGTTGATGGAAGGCATCTGGAAGAGAGGGTGATGCTCAGTGTTCAAGAGAGGGAAGGGTTAATTGATGGTTTAAGTTTGGGAAGAAGGCGAAAGGGGGTGGGTCCTGCCCAGAGATGGAAGCTCTGGCTTTAGCTAGGAGCAGGGACAGAGGGGTAAAGGAGTGTGGCTTTGTAGATGGGATGGCTGGGAGCAGAAGGTGTCTGCACCTGAAAGCATTTGCCTTCTCAGAGAGGTTGGTGGGCGACTCACCTGCTGAGAATAGCGCTGGAGGTCTGAAGGGTGGAGAAGGTCTGGGGTATTTGTTGCAGTGCGTGGTGCAGGTGCTGTGCGGGCAGACAGTTGAGTGAATCCAAGGTATGGATTTTCCAGGCAAGGGTATCAGAAGGACACTCAAGCTCTTTTGCCCCAAAGAGAAAGCGGAGTGAAGGACCAGGAGTTCCAAGCTGGGTAAGGAGAGAGAAGGGGATCCTGGGGTCAGAGAGTCCCCGAGGGAAGAGCTGGGTGGTGAGGACACCTTGGTCACCGAGTGGGAAGTAGGTAGTGATTCGAAGGTGAGCAGCCGTGGGCATCGATGGGGTCCTGGGTGTGTGCGGGGAGTGGGGAGCTGCCACAGAGTGGAGCAGGAACTCCTGGGAGGTGAGGAGCCAGGAGCCCAGCATCAGCATGGTGGCTGATGACAGCCGAAGGGACCCAGGATGACTCTGGGGTGGAGTGGATGAAAAGCTGGAGCCCAGAGCCAGAGGCTAAGAGAACGACGAGGGAGAGAGACAAGCAGGAGAAGTGTGGGCAGCATGAGTGGCTGAATGCTGATGGAGCTGAGTCGGGTGGGGTGGGTTTGTAGGGAAGGTGGACAGTAGTCTGGATGGGGCAGTGGAGAGGGAGGAGGATGTCAGCCCTGCCTTTCCCCAGTCGGGGAGTGGGGGAGTGGGCGAGTGGGCAGCTCATCCCCAGAGCATGTGGAGGAGACAGCTTCCCGCTCAGGCAGGAGACAGAGGGCACTAAGAAGTGGCTGGGGTAATGGGGACTTTGTCGTTCTTGGAGTGGGACTCCCAATGGGCCCAGCGCCTATTTGCGAGGGGAGAGGTTCCTTCACAGTAAGGCGTGAAGGCGAGGGGACTTACTCCCCCTTGAGGTGCTCCTTGGGGAATCTTGGGGCCTGTGGAGCATGGTGAATACCACGGTTATGAGCGCTGCCAGGTGCGAGCAGCGCTCAGTGTGGGCCCTGCCCGTCCGCTGCCCCTTCAGTGTCCCTTCCTAGATGGACCAGCAGAACGGGCGCTGCAGTGGGGCTGTCACATCGTAAAAGCGAGATTCCCATACTATAAAGCGAGGCCTCCCAGTGCCTCACACCACTCGGCCGTGACAGGCACGCAAGTTCTCGTAGTTAACACGGATTCTTGCTCTTGGTTCTAAACACCACTGTGTTTGTGTGGCGGCCTTTCTTCACAGATCCTCAGGGATGCCCGGCCTGTTTTCCTTACCACTCGCCTCAAGCGTAGACCTAGAGTGGGTTGATGGTACAACCAGGAGTCCAGAAGACCAGAAGCTAGTCAGGCCCAGACCTGCAGGCCTAGACCTGCAGGCCCTGGGCACTGTCCTTATGGCCTTGAAGGCACAGCCTCCTTCCAGCAGGGGGCAGTGTAGGATGCCTAGAACCAGGAAGGAGCCAGGAGCCCTGAGTTCCAGGTTCAGCTCTGCTCTGTACCCTCCTCCTGTGTTGGTATCTCTCTGAGCCTCACTTTCCTCATGTGAATAATGAGGGTTGGTTGGCTTTTCCAGTCCTAAATAATGACGATGCTAATGACAGGGACATTTACCGTGTGATTCTTTGGGCTCAGGCATTGCAGCTAAACGTTTTGCATGGCTGGTCTCATTTCGTCTTCACGTGAACTCAATAGGGCAAATACTGTTGCTGTCCCATTTTACAGATGCGGAAACTGCAGCACAGAGACAGAGAGGTGGTTGAGTCTTTTTGATACAAACAAAAATGCTTTCCAGTTAGTGCACTGGGAGGCAGGAGGCTTTCCTGCCATTGGTGAAATCTAAGATGCTAGGCTGAGTAACTCCGGCCTCTGGATCTGTGTGTACGTCGTCGTAAAGGGCAAAGACGACATGGCTTTTATTGCTTTAATTAAAACCTGGGTGAAGAGCTCGCGATTCATATTAAAATGAAATTGTGTCTCGCCTGCTGTGGTGCAGAGAAGGGACCAGCAGTGATTACTGCTAAGGTTACAAACAATCAAAAAGAAAAGGCCTTTTGCAAGCATTTCTTATTAAAGCCACACACATCACACTTTAGAAATAATTATGGTTGTGTTATCGGAACATGATTCGTGAATTCTGAATAAATATGAGAGGCCTTAAAGGAAACTGTTTCAAGACCATAGATTTTGTTCAAATCTGATGAAATTTAATATCGTCGCACAGCTGGAGAATAAAATGCAAGGAGGGGGAAAAACCCATCCTGTGTATATGGAAAGAATCGAGTGTGTGTCAGATCGAACTAATGAGCTTTCCCACATCAGTCCTCCGACACGTGCTTGAAAAAAATGGACTGGTCTCTCTAGTTTTCATTGAGAGAAAACTGCTGAGGAGGAGTTGGTACTTACACCTCACCGATCTTAATTTTGCATTCCAATGGCTAAAAATAGATTTATTTTAAAGGTCTAGATTTCCAGCTGTGAGATGTTTAAATATTTGAGGGCACAGGCATGGAGGCATTAGGAGGCAGATTTGGGGTGGGGAGACCTTCGTTTGCATGTATTGCACCTCCCCTGTAATAAAGATCTTTTTCATACAATGCAGTGAATGTTTACAGCATATAGTTGTGTTTCCTTCCAACTATTATGAGAGAAATTGAATCCCTGGAAACATTCACTCGCTCTAAATGGGATGGAAACAATGAAGATGCCGGAAGTTTATGGGCTGGGGGAGGGAATAGCAGTCGGTTGGAAATGTGATGATTTCAAGGATTTTCTGTAAAATGGCATCCTTCTCCTTCTCCCAGCCCCCTTGAACTTAGCTTCTTCTGTAGGGCCAGAGTCTTTGCTGGCGAGAGTGGGCGAGTCCCTGATTTAACACGTTTGTTCACACTGCATGAGTGACAAGAAGTAGAAATGAGGCCAGATATGGGACCTTACCAGAATGGTGCTGGGTCCTTAGCTTTGGGCGGGTCAGGAGCCTCATTGTGTGTCCTTGAGTGGGTTTGTTTGCCCTCTCTGAGTTTCGGTTATTGAATCTGTGAATGGGGTCTAAATGGGTGTCTCTGAGAGACCCTCTAGGTTATGTCTTGTGGCCAAGGGATTGGCCTCCTCCACCCCTTGCCTGAGTCTAGAAGGGAAAGTGGTCTGTCCAGCAGGCCAGAGACTCATCTCCCCTACCTGGATGAGTCGTCCCAATGCTGAGGGTGCCCCTGAGGCTCTGCATGAGGTTTCAGACCACCACTGGTGACAATAAGAGGTGCTCTTGGTTGAATGGGTTATAAGGGTAATGACATGAGAAGACAGACAGACCTGGGCTCAAATTCTGGCCTTGATATTTCATGCCTGTGTGACCTTGGACAGGTCGACCAACTTTTCCGAGCCTCAATTTTGTCTTTAGAAATTCCTCAAAGTGCTCCAGGGAGAAGTAAATTAGATGCATTTATACCCAAAGTTCTTATTATAGTGCTTGGTACATGGCAGATGGTAGTTAGCATGAGGTACTATTAAAGCATCCATTTTACAGGTGTAAAAACTTTTTCAGGAGGGCAAAACAACTTACTTAGGTCACCCACCCAGGACATGGTGGGTGCCGGAGTCAAATACAGTATCAGAAACATCAGCAAAGAGTAAGCCACTTAGCTATTTTACCTAATGCAAATCATATTATGTTAAGGGTTGAAATTGAAAACACAATATTGGAACTACTATCTTGCTTTTCACATGTGCCAAAAAATGCATCCCCCGTAATAAAATTAGTAAAAGACACCTCCTGATGATTTCTGGCCCGTTAAAGATGCAGACTCTTCCCTACCCCGCTCCATGTGACCACACTCCAGCCCAGCACTCAAGGAACAGCTGGGTTTGCCAGGCCTCCTTGATTCACATCTCATTAATATTGAAAGGCCTTCCTGGGGTCCAGACAGCCAATTTCTCATCTCTCATATACTTAAAGCCCGTGGCTCTGATGGGGAATAAAGGTCCAGGCATGAGGTTGTTGCCTCTGCCAGACCTGGCATCCTTCATCCTGCCAGCTCCTGTGAGAGTATGGAGTGTGCGGGACTCAGGGTGGCAGATCTCTGCTCCGGGGGGCTCCTTGTTCTTCTGCTTTGTTCTTGCTGTGTGACCTTGACCAAATTATTTAACCTCTCCTGGCCTCGCTTTCTACCTCTGTAAAACGGGGGGCTGTTAATACCTCCCTTGCAGGTTAGTTAAAATCAGAAGTGGGTGTAGTTTAGTTAAGTAATTTAATTTAGTTAGACTAGTTAAGTGGGTGTAGGTTAGTTAAGAGGACTAGTTAAGTGAGTATAAGGTAACCAGTTCTACCAGTGCTACTTATGACAGAAGGTTGATAAAGTTTTTTGTTATTGTTAGAATTTGTAATTTAGAGAAGAGAAGCAAAATCATGAAGGAGCTGGGAAAATGCCTGGCGGCTCCCATTTTCTGTGAACATTTTAAGTAGGACAGGGGCGGGGGGAATGAATAAGGTGAGGCTTGTGTTTCAGGTAAACAGAAACCCAGCCCAGAAGCCCTCAAGTCAGGCTAGCACTGCGGGTCTCTGAATTGAACCTGTTTGCCTGGTGACAGAGTCTGAACAACCAACCAGGGGCCCCCAGCTAGGTGTCTGGAGGGTGGCTCACAGAAGCCTGGGATAGCTGGGGTGCATGGCCTTGAAGGAGGGTGTGCAGACTGGAGAAGGACTGAGGGAGGGGCCGTGGGGCTTTGGAGAGGGAGACGAGGAAGGAGGGCCTGATGGAAATGTTGCTTTGCAATATGAGGGATTGTCTCTTCAAAGTCCCCTCAAGGAAACCTTAAATAAAGTTCTCCGTAACAGCTCAGGGCCTTTGGAGCGGATCTGTGCTGCTTCTGGCTGTTTACTGTGCCGAGATAGTCCTCGAGGGCTGTTGTATTGTGGCTAGAGGTTGTACCTGTGTGATGCGTAAACTTGGAGCAGTTGTAATTTCACTCCTGCTGCTGGCTTCAATCGACAATGGCCAGACATAGCAATGGGAGAGAAAGGGATTTTGAAATTTATGAAATATTCTCCCCAAAATGTAGAAAATGGAAAAGACAGAAAACTTCAACAAGTCGGCAAGGATGCACAGGAACTGGTACCCTGGTACATTGCTGTCTAAATTGATGTGACCACTTGGGAAAACTGTTTTGCAGCATCTAAAGCTCTGTGACTCTGTAATTCAGCTCCTAGGTGTTCACTCAACAGAAATGCTGTCATCTGTTCACCAAAATACAGGTAAAAGACCATTCATAGCAGCATTTTTCATAAAAGCACAAAACTAGAAACAACCCAGGTGTCCATCAGCAATAGACTGGATGAACAATTGCAAAATATTCTAACACAATGGAATACTATTCAGCAATGAGAGTGAATGAGTGCTAACCACATGCAATAATATGGTGAATCTCATAGACACCAGGGTGAATGGAAGGCACCAACGCAGATTATTCTGTATGATTCCATTTACATAAATAAAGTATATGAATAGGCAAAACTAATCCGTGGTGATAGAAATCTGATTCGTGGTTACCCTGCTGGGCTTGGGAGTGAGGGGCCTCGAGGGGCTTCAGAGATGCTAGGTTTTGTCTCTTCGTTTGGGTCTTGTTTACACAAGTCTGTTTGCTCTGTGGAGATTCATTATTGAGCTGTGCACTTATGACATGTGCACTCTCTGTTTGGTGTCCTATGCTTCAATAAAGAGTAAAAAATGTTATCAAGGTATTTGTACAAGTAGTGGGATGGGAAAGGGAACCTAGCCAGATTTGGTCATTTGCATCCTGTGTCAATCAGCTCACAAGGGTAGCATGTTCTCCCTGGTAGTGTGCACGACTAGCCCTTTACAGCCTGAGCAATTTATTTAACTTCCTGGGAGGGGAAGAATTATTTTGGCCTCATAATGGATGATCAGCTGTGAAATTGCTCCAGCCAGTGGCTCACCCCAGGGAAACAGGTGTTGTGGGCTTCCCCAGATCCGCTCAGCTCTGCGGGCTCCAACCTTCACTCCTATTTCTCCATGGATAGCTTTAGATGTTTGAAAACATGAACATCTAAAAAAAAAAAAATGTGTGTGTGCGTGTGTGTTTATGATGCAATGTTGTGGTGCCAGAAAAATCTTGATTCTGGGCACACATACATGCTTGCACGCAGACACATTCATGCACAAGTATGAGCATATGTGCATGTAGCGCTCACACAGGCGTACATACTTTTTCTGTAACTCTGGACAAGTTACTTAGTATTGTTCTGTAACTCTGGACAAGTTACTTAACTTTTCAGTGCCTCAGTTTCCTCAGTGAAAAGGAGATAATGATAGCACCTGGCTCTTGGGGCTGTTGTGAGCAACACACACACACACACACACACACACACGAAGGAGATTTTTATTTGTGTTTATTTGTTTAATGGCTGCCTCCCTCCTAGACTGTTAGTTTCACAAGAACAGGGACTTGGCAGATAATAGAAGCTGAATTAATATCTGGTGAATGAGGGAGAATGAACGACTGAATGAACAGCTCTCACAAATCCACTGGCACACTGACACCTTCACGGACACATTTGCACAAGCGTTTGTACCTATCTGTAGACTCATTCATTCATGTGTGTAGACATATACAGGGATATACACACACCCGCAGACAGACGTGTCCAGGCCCAGAACTCAGAAGGTGGGTTTAGCTGTAGTTTCGAGACTCTGGACTGGAAGTCAGAGCACAGGGTTCTGTTTGTGGTTCTAGGTAACTCTAATTTGTTATGTGACCTTGGGTGAGTCTTTCCACCTCTCAGAGGTAAAGGACTCCTAGCTGGGATGTGACAGAACTAGAATATGAATGATGGTTTTTCTGGTCAAAGTCTGTGCTTTTAGTGTCTAAGGCCTTGCTGTCCACAGTGTGATCCATGAACCAGCAGCATCACCTGAAGCTTCCTTGGAAATGCAGCATCTCAGGCCCACCCCAACCTCCTGAGTCACAACCTACATTTTAACAAAGACCCCAGGTGATCTGTCTTAATCATATTACAGATTAAGAAGCATCGCCTACAGTACACTGCCTCTCCCAAGCATTAAAATGAATTAGGGTTCATGCTCAAGGGGTTCATATGCCGGGTGGGACGTAGGTACACACCCACCCTGTGGACAACTATAGAGGAGCAATCAGAGAACAGGGGAGGAGGCGGCCTGGAGCCGTCTCCTTCAGCCTGCGAAGACAGAATCCATGCGGAAGCTCAGCAACACACAGGAGGAAGCCCAGCCTCTCCTAGTTATCAAGAGACAGAATCACACCATCATAAAGAGTACCAATTCATGCGTAGACTTTTAAATTTAAAAACGATATGTATTAATTATCTTGTGTTTCCCGTGGGTCAGAAATCCAGGCATGGCTTAGCAGGCTACCTCTAGCTCAAGATCTCATCAGACTGCAGTCAACGTGTTGATCAAAGCTGCGGTCTCATCCACAGGCTCGACTGAAGGATTTGCTTCCAGGCTCATCTGGGAGTTGGCAGAATTCGGATCCCCTAAGCTAGACTTTTGAGTGGGAATCCTGGCTCTGTCCCTTCCTAGCTGTATGACTTTCATCAAGTTTCACATCTCGGTGCCCCCATTTCTTCCTCCGTGAAATGGATATAACAATAGCACTTGCCTCATAGAGTTGTCGTGAAGACTAATAAATTTATGTATGAAAAGTACATAGAGCAGGAATGCACCTAGCACATGATAAGTGCTATATAAATTCTTGATGTCGTTGTCATTATTTGAACAAAGCTGCAGAGAAGCAGGATAGCGCAAGCCAGGCTCACAGAGCAGGCTTAGATTGCTGGACCCAGTCCTTGGTGCCATCACCTGGGAAGGCAGAAGGGTATTGTGGCAGTCCTAAGGATAAGTGGGTATCACCTTAGGGGACAATGGCCCGAGCAGAGAGGGCCCAGGGCACCCAAGAGCATGGTGATACAAGAGCATGTTGCTGCCCAGCTCAGAGGTGTCTGGGGGCTGTAGTGGACTCACTGCGCCTGGTGTCAAGTGACATTGCAGGACCCGATCCAGGAGGCCTCGGATGCTGGACAGATGCTGGAACCCCACTCCGAAGGCAATGGGCCTTGGAAGAGTCTGAGCAGGGCAGTATCTCCGGAGCAGTATGGACTTGGGGACTTCCCAGCCCAGCCCAGCATCGCAGGACCTCGGTGCACTCACAAAGGCCACTCTCTGAGAACTTCCATGCCTTCGTCCCCAGGCAGCTGGCTTGGCCTATTTTTAGGCAATGCTACTTCTGTAGTTTTCAAAAGGTAGAAGTGGAAAAGAAAAGAAGCTGCAAATAGACATATTTTTTTCCAGAAGCTATTTTAACACAGAAACAACTGGAGAGCCTACTCATCACTTTAAAATGCTTTTAAAATCAGCATCGCCTCATCTCTGGCTGTGTACCTGCAAGCCAGTGGCGTATACATGAATTAAATATGGTTTCATCAAGTCTAATTCCTTCTTGGTCCAATTCCTTCTTTTCACAAGTTGTGTAACTGAGACCCAGAAAGTTTCGGTGACTTTCCCAAAGTCACACAGCCTGTCAGGAACAGAGCTGGGACTCAAACCTTCATGGGAAGATCATTTCCACGATGAGGACAGGGAACCATGAGACCCTCCGAGTTCAAGTTAGAATTATTTTATTCTAAGCAGCATCTCTTAGGGAGAGGCCACTTCAGACCTTTGTTGACTTCTTAGAACTTATAGGGAAGGTGGTATAGAGCCTGCCCAGCCCTATGCCATAGCAGCCATCAATAAGTTCATTTGTGCATTCATTTATTCAAAAAATATTTACTGAGAACTACTGTATGCTGGGCAGTGCTCTAGGTGCTGGAGACATAACTATGAACACAGCAGTTCAAAACCTGCATTCTCATTCATTCATGTATTATTTTATTCAGCAAATGTTTCCTGAGGGCCTACTATTTGCAAGGCACTGTCCTTGGCCTTTGGAATAATCAGTGACCAAACAGTGAAATTACATTCTAGTGAAAGGAACTGGCCATAAATATATTTATTTTTAATTTATTTTTATTTTTTTATTGTTTATTGGGATAACATTGATTAATACAATTATATAATTTCAAGTGTACATTATAATTTGACATCTATATATTCTATTGTGTGAATAAATATATTTTTTAATCAAGTATATTGCATGTTAGATGGTAAAAGTTCTATGAGGAAGAAAAACCACTTCTTGGTCAGGGTTCAGCAAACTATGGCCCGTGTGCCAAATCTGGCCCTCTGCTTGTTGTTTGTAGATAAAGCTTTATTGGAACACAGCTACATTTGTTAGTTTAAATATTGTCTATGGCTACTTTCATGCTACAAGGCAAAGTTGAACAGACTGTATGACCCACAAAGCCCAAAAGATGTGTTATCTGGACCTTTGTAGAAAAGATTTGCTGACCTCTCCTCTAGGACATTCAAGGGAAAATGTCAGAGAGGCAGCTGGATACTCTGCCACTTATTGGCAGAGTGAGCTTCCTATCTGTAAAGTGGGGTACTGCCTGGAGCTCAGGCCACTCCCCGTCACGCTAATTCCATGGCCCCATGTTATCCCCAGCCTCACCACCTTCAGTTCTGCTGGGATCACTTCCTCCTAGAGAAAGAAACCCACCACTAATCACTCATTTTCCCAGAACCCCACCCCCTCCACAGTGTATCAGTTTGGAAAGCTGCCTGAACCTTAGAGTGTCTCAGATAATTTTCTGAGCAATAACACCTGGGCATTATCATGTTTGTTCCAGGTATGGTTTTAGTAAACAAAACTCATGTTAATGTGACTGGCTGTCATTGTCCCATTATAATGCCTCTGTCTGCTCTGATCCAAGCATGTCAGAATTATCCCAACAATAGGGAGGTGTTAGACCCCCTCCCTCCACGCTTGGAGGTTCTACCTTTAAATAAAGGCTTAAAAAGGTATGACAGTCCCCCACAGCCCCCGGCTCCCCAACCGCTCTCCCAGAATCCACATTTAATTTTAACAGTATGCTTTTTTCACTCCTATTTCATTTATATGTGGTATAGCCTTATTTTTTTTTTAAGAAGCATTTTTAGTTCAGGAAAATGATAGCCCAACAAGAAGGCATAATTGTACTGATTTTCAGAAGTATGGCAATACTCTAGATCTGATGCACTACGAGACATGAATCAGAAAGATTCTATTAAACATCTGTGGGACGGGTGACACAGGGGTATTATCCAAGATGATTAATTTGACTCGGTCATTATGGACACAGACAAGCCCGACAAAATTGCATTTCGTTCCCCACTGAATTCATAAAATCACTGTACACATAATAAGTTACAGTGAGGGGTGCCCTGCTCCAGTTACCAGGGCTTCGGGTTTGGAGATGGTATCATTTTCCTTGTTTTGAGAACAGATTCAGGAAACACTGAATTGAACAATGGTCCTTTAGCTGAGATGTTCTTAGGATGTGTGGATTTTATGTGTTCATAGGATAAAATGGTAGAGTGGTCATATCACTTATTGTCCAAACCAAGATGATTTTAGAGTGAGAGAGGACCTATTAAAAATTCTCCCGGGATAAGAGGCATAAACCAGGACCGTCCTGGGCTGGTCATTAATGTGTGTGTCAGGGGGGGCACGGATAGTGGCAGAGCACGAGTTGGCTTCACATAGTCAGGCCTTCTGGTCCGTGTTTCCGTAAATGCTATTCGTATGACTTTGGATAAGTCATTTTGCCTTTTTGAACCTCAGTTTCCAAAATGAAAAAGAGTTTTAACGCTCGTTCTACTTATTGCCTGAGGTCTGTTTTTCCCTCCTTGGGTATAGGGGAGGGGATGATGTTGACTTTCTGTTCATGTGTTTTCACATCTGTTTCCTTATGTAATTCTCTCAGCCGTTAGGTGGGGTTTCCTAGATAAGGGCACTCAAGAGTAAGCCGTGGGCATAAATTGCCAAAAGTCCCTCAGCAAGTAAGTGGTGGGACTGGAATTCCTCCAGGTCAGTCTAAATCCAGAGCCAGCATTCTGCAGATGAAAAAAATGGTACTCGCTGATTATGAATTCCAAGAATCTTCAAGCTCTTGGGGGGAAAATATTTGAAATACATAAAATCATTTGGAACCCCAAGGTCCTATGTCATCATAAGGTGTGGCTGTTGTCACTCTGGGCCCCACAAGGTACAAAAAAGCAGAGAGCCATCTCATGTTCTTTCCTCCCTGGCTGATGGCCTTGGAAACCTGTCGTGGGGGTGGGGGTGGCCTGCCGCCGCTCCCTCCACTCCCATTTCCTCTGCTGCTGCCGGAGACCCTAGGCTCAGGACCTGGCGAAGTGGGGTTAAACGAGTCGGGGCAAACATTTTGCGACTAGTAGTGTTGATGGCCTGCCATCTGTGCTCACTGCTGTAGCAGATCTTCATATGCTGGGTCTTTTCCATGAGGCGCATTGAGCTGGGGATTCACGCTGCAGCTCACCTCTTGGGACCTGCTATGTAGCTAGTACACCTTTGTTGATACTCTTGCTGCTGCTGAGGTCCCTCTGCCCTATCAGGCTACTGTCCTGGGTGGAACCCTTTAGATGCCTTCAGCTGGTTGCCTCCCTTAGCTTTCACTTGCCCTCAGGAACTCACACATCTTTGCTTTGCCAACCCACTTATGTTCAGATTGCTATCGCTATCTCTGTCTCTGACTCTGTCTCTCTGTCTCTCTCATTCTCTCAATCTCTCCTGGCTCTGCCATTTCAGGCAGCTCCAGCTATCTGCCCATCTTCCAAAATCTTCCAGTGACAGTGTCCTCCTAAGCCTCTCAACTATGGCCACACAGTTGGGTCCTCCTGAGAGCCCTTACCCACTGGGCTTCACCAGGGAGTGAGGTGCCACTTCCTGTTTTGTGCTCCACTCCAAGTCCCAGCAAGCTGTGTTGCTACTGGGGCCTTTCTCACTTGATGATGGGGGCTCAGAATGGGAGAAAAGTCAAGTCACTCTCTATTCCTATAGTTCCCTCTCAGTGGATCTTCTACCTTTCTCTTCTACAGCGTTGGAGTGGGTGATGGAAATGGGTAGTTCAAGTGTCATTTGGAGAACACTGTGGTAATAATTAACTGGGATAAAGTAGGAAACCATCAAATAAGGAAAGGTACACTTCCCCCAAAAGATATGATAGTCATTAATTTGCAAATATTTTACAACCTAAGTCCGAAATATATGAAGCAAAAAAAAAAAAAAGGACAGAAATACAAGAAGGAATTGATAAAATCACAAACGTGGTAAAATTTTTAACATAATTTTTCACATAATTCTCTCTCAGAAACCAATGGATCAAACATAAAAAGAAAACACAAAGTTATTTAGAAGATTTAAAGAACAGAATTAAGCTGAATATAATAAACATTTATGCAAATTATCCTCATACTGTGTTACATAGGAATTCTCAATGACTTTCAAAGACTTGGTCTATTTTTCATTCCTTTTTGGATACCTTTTTTCTTTGTCAGTAGTTTACTATTTTGTTAGCCTTTTCAAAAAAACAAAAACAAAACAAAACAACCAGTTCTTCCTTTTATTATCTGAAATTTGTTTTCTCTTTTATTACTCTTCTAATGACTTTTGGTTTATTTTGTTATTCTATTTCTAGCTTCTTCAGTTGAGTGCTAAGTTCATTTATTTTGTATTTCTTGTCTTCTAATAAATGTGTTTTAAGTAGAATTCAGGGCAAAAAGCATTAAAGAGACCAAGAGGAATACTTAAGTTGATAAATGATACAATCCACAAAAAGTTACGATTTTTCCATTGTTCAGCTCTCACAGGTTTTGCCAGGCAGTGTTTTCATTGTCTGTAATTTCAATTGTGTTTTCCTCTTTAACCCAAAAGTTATTTAGCAGGTTGCTCTTAAAGCATCTAAGTATTTAGGAGTGTTTGCCTCTCTCAATTTTTTTCCTGCTCCTTCTTTTTTTTACATTCTTTGTTTTTTTTGTTAAAAACTAGGATAGTACATTTAGATCTTAGAGTGTGGTCTATATCATTTCTACCTTTTGAAAAGCTTGAGATTATTTGCGTAGCTAGTATATGGTCATGTGTTTTAAGTGTTTCATGGACATTTGAAAATAACATGTATTCTTTAAATATTGGGACACATTAAGAAGGTGAATTGTGTTATTCAACTCTTCGATCCTTTCTCATCTGGTTGATTTGTCCAGTTTTGCAGAGATGTATTAATGTCTTATTATGTTTATGGTTTCATTAAATCCTCTTTGTACTTCTAACAGTTTTTTACATTTTATATTCCTGTGGTTTATCAATCTACATAAAAGTTTATGTTTGTCATTTCTTCTTAGTGGATTGTATCATTTATCAACTTAAGTATTCCTCTTGGTCTCTTTAA
>NW_024342471.1:15204796-15301817 GCF_902729225.1 Pteropus medius
AAAAAAAAAAAAAAGGACAGAAATACAAGAAGGAATTGATAAAATCACAAACGTGGTAAAATTTTTAACATAATTTTTCACATAATTCTCTCTCAGAAACCAATGGATCAAACAGAAAAAGAAAACACAAAGTTATTTAGAAGATTTAAAGAACAGAATTAAGCTGAATATAATAAACATTTATGCAAATTATCCTTATACTGTGTTACGTAGGAATTCTCAATGACTTTCAAAGACTTGGTCTATTTTTCATTCCTTTTTGGATACCTTTTTTCTTTGTCAGTAGTTTACTATTTTGTTAGCCTTTTCAAAAAAACAAAAACAAAACAAAACAAAACAACCAGTTCTTCCTTTTATTATCTGAAATTTGTTTTCTCTTTTATTACTCTTCTACTGACTTTTGGTTTATTTTGTTATTCTATTTCTAGCTTCTTCAGTTGAGTGCTAAGTTCATTTATTTTGTATTTCTTGTCTTCTAATAAATGTGTTTAGGTAAAAAGTTACAAATTTTCCATTGTTCAGCTCTCACGGGTTTTGCCAGGCAGTGTTTTCATTGTCTGTAATTTCAATTGTGTTTTCCTCTTTAACCCAAAAGTTATTTAGCAGGTTGCTCTTAAAGCATCTAAGTATTTAGGAGTGTTTGCCTCTCTCAATTTTTTTCCTGCTCCTTCTTTTTTTTACATTCTTTGTTTTTTTTGTTAAAAACTAGGATAGTACATTTAGATCTTAGAGTGTGGTCTATATCATTTCTACCTTTTGAAAAGCTTGAGATTATTTGCGTAGCTAGTATATGGTCATGTGTTTTAAGTGTTTCATGGACATTTGAAAATAACATGTATTCTTTAAATATTGGGACACATTAAGAAGGTGAATTGTGTTATTCAACTCTTCGATCCTTTCTCATCTGGTTGATTTGTCCAGTTTTGCAGAGATGTATTAATGTCTTATTATGTTTATGGTTTCATTAAATCCTCTTTGTACTTCTAACAGTTTTTTACATTTTATATTCCTGTGGTTTATCAATCTACATAAAAGTTTATGTTTGTCATTTCTTCTTAGTGGATTGTATCATTTATCAACTTAAGTATTCCTCTTGGTCTCTTTAATGCTTTTTGCCCTGAATTCTACTTAATTTGTTATTAATTTTACCACTTCTGCTTTTTATTTGCCTGATATATTTGCTTATTTTTAACTTCCCATGTCATTTTAATTTAGGCATGACTATTATAAATGTCGTATGCTAGATTTATTTATTTTAATCAAAATATTAATTTTTATCTTTTAATAAGGAAATTGAGATCATTAATATTTATCGTGATTATTAATGTTTACTCTTAGTACTGTCATTTTATGAAGGTTCTTTATTATCATGTTTCAGAGTTCATTTCTATTTTGTTCTTTTTAGATTTCTGTTAGATTGATCAGAGTCTATTTTCTTTTCCTCTTTTTCTTTTGTTCCTCCAATGGTGTGGAATTTCTGCTTTTTCCTAAAATTATAATAAATAGCTAATAAACAAGTTCAGCAAAGTTTCAGAATGTAAGATCAATACACAAAAATCAGTTGTGTTTCTGCACATCAGCACTGACCAATTGAAAAAGGAAGCAAAGAAAACAGTTCCATATATTATAGCATCCAAAAGAATAACATATGTCGGAATAAATCTAAGGAGGTGAAAGACTTGAACACTAAAAACCACAAAACATTACTGAAATAAATTAAAGAAGACCTAAATAAATGGAAAGACATCTGTGTTTGTGGATTGGAAGATTTACTATTGGAAATACTACCCAAGTGATCTACAGATTCAATGCAATTCCTATCAAACTTCCAGCAGCCTTTTTGGGGCAGAAATGGAATAGCTGATCTTCAAATTCATATGAAATTGTAAAGAGCTTTGAATAGCAACAACAATCTTGAAAAAGAAGTACAAATTTGGACGGCTCGCACTTTAGAATTTCTACAGAGCTATAGTAGTCAAAAGAGTGTGGTAAAGGATAGATATTTAGACCAAAAGAATAGAATTAAGAGTCCAGAAATAACCCCCTACATCTATGGCTGATTAATTTTCAGCAAGGGTACCAAGACCATTCAATGGGGGAAGGAACAATCTCTTCATCCAACAGTACTGGGACACCTGGATAGCCTGCAAAATAATGAAGTTGGACACTACCTCATGCCATATACAAAGTTAATTCAGAATGGATTAATGATCTAAGTCTCAGAGCTAAAACCATAAAATTCTTAGAAGAAAACATAGGGGTAATTCCTCATGACCTTGGATTTGACTATGCATCTTATATATGACATCAAAATCATGAGCAACAAAAGAAAAAATAGACTGGACTTCATCAGAACTAAAAACTTTTGTGCTTCAAGAAAGTAAAAAGACAGCTTACAGAATAGGAGAGAAATATAAAGGGTCTAATACCTAGAATATATAAAGAATTCTTACAACAAAAAGACGAACAACCCAATTTAAAAATGGGAAAAAGACTTGAATAGATATTTCTCCAAAGAAGATATGCAGATGGCCAAGAAACATGAGAAGAAGCTCAACATTATTAATCATTAGGGAAATACAAATCAAAACTTCACACCCACCAGGATGGCTATAATGAAAACAATGAATCCTAAGTGTTGGCTATGAGGATGTAGAGATATCGGAACCCTCATACATTGCTGGTGGGAATGTAAAATGTGTAGCCATTGTGGAAAAGTTTAACAATTCCTCCAAAAGTTAAACATACAATTACCGTATGACCCAGCAATTCCACTTCTTGTTATATACCCAAAAGAACTGAAAACAGAGACTCAAACAAATATATGTACATACTTGTTCAAAGCAGCATTATTTGCAACAGCCAAAAGATGGAAACAGCTCAAGTGTCCATAAATGGATGAATGGATAAACAAATTGTGGTATATACATACAATGGAATATTATTTAGTCATAAAAAGGAATGAAGTGTTGATTCGAGGATGAACTTTGAAAACATTAGGCTAAGTAAAAGAAGCCAGGCACAAAAGGCCACATATTGTATGGTTCCATCTATATCCAGAATAGGTAAACTATCCAGAATAGGTCTATCCACAGAGACAGACTGCAGATTGGTGATTACCAGGGCTTGGGGGACCAAGGGAGTAAGGAGCAATGGCTTAATGGGTATGGAGTTTCTTTAGTTTGACGAAAATGTTTTGGAATTAGAAAGAGGTGGTGGTTGTAACATATTGTGAATGTACTAGATGCCACTAAAGTGTTTATTTAAAAATGGTAAAATTTATGTTATGTAAATTTTACCTTAATAAATTTAAAGAAACTGTAATACATATATTTAGACTTACATGTTCCTTGCAACATAAATGATCAGGATCTGTAATTTTCTGTTTAGGAAAAACACAACTTCTAGCTAAAATCCTCTAGACTTTTATTTTGTGATTATTATTAATTTCACAATCCTATGCCTCTTCTATTTTAGGACTCCTTATAAAATCATCGCATTAAGTCCTGCAGTCACTTTATGAACAGCTATTTTGAATTAATATAAATTGTAGTGGTTTTTCAGCTCATCACTCCTAGAATCTCTTTCTTAGGTTCGCTTTTCATTATCTAGGTCCAAACTTTGAGTATTTGTTTCAGAAAGAATTATTTTAAAAAAAAATTATATATATATGTATATTTACTTATATATATGTATATTTACATATATATATAAATTATATATATGTATGTATATTTACTTTCTGTAGTTGACTTTTCGATTCATTGGTCATGTTATTTTATTGTGGTGAGCAAATGGTTTGCCAATCCATTCATTTGCTTTCGCTATTTCTTCAGGCATTTCGTGAGTAGATAATTTGTTCATTCATTCATTCATTCATTCAGCAACTACTTTTTGAGCACTCGTTGCATGCCAGACACAGTTGAAGAAACGGAATACAGCAGTGAACAAACCAGATGAAAATCTCCTCCTTCCTGGAGCTGATATTCTAGTGGGGTGAGACAGGAAGTAATTAATGAACATAATAAATTGACAACATATATAGGAAGTTAGAAGGTGATCAGTGGCAAAAGGAAACTATAGAGTATGGCCGATGGCTTATGATTTTAAATCGAGCAGTGAGGGTAGATTTCGTTGAGAAGGGGATGTTTGAGTCAAGACGTGAGGGGGTGAAGGAATGAGCTATGTGACTACTTGAGAGAAGCGTGTTCTAGAGAGAAGGAACAGCCAGTGCAAAGGCTCTGAGGCAGAAGCATGCCTAGTATGGCCAGAGTGGCATGAACAAGAATAGCAGGAGATGATGTCAGGGAGGTAAAAGGGACAGAGGTGAGAGTGGGGGATCTAGACCAGGTAGCCATTGCAAGGGCCCCGTTCTTCTGCTAAGTGAGAAGGGGACCAGTGGAGGGTGGTGAGCTGAGGAGTGACATGATCTTACATTTTCTCAGGATAATACTGGCCCCTGAGTAAGAACAGACCATAGCAATGGTGGAGGCAGGAGATTACTGCAATCATCCTGGGTAAAGAGGATGATGGTTTGGACCATAGTGGTCACATCTTGTATTTATTCTGCAGGTGGAGCCAATAGGATTTCTTGACAAATTTGGTGTAGGATGTCAGAGAAAAAGAGGAGTCGAGGATAGCGCTGAGGCATTTGGCCTGAGCAACTGGACTTGCTATTAGTTGAGGAGAAGATCATGGATGGATATGTTCTCTCTGGGGCATGTTAAGTGTGAGATGTCTATTAGAATCCAAATAGGGGTTTCAAATAACAATGGGCTATATGAACCTGCAGTTCAGGGGAGAGGTGAGGGCTGGAGATATGAGCCAGGGGTCAGCAGCAGGTGCGTTTGCAGAAGAGGGGTAGAATCTGAGCTCTGTGACATGTCAGCATTCATCAGTTAGGGAAAAGAATGGGAACTAGCAAAGGACATGGAGAAGAAACGGTCTGTGGTTTAGCAAGATCAAAATCTGTGATGTCCCAGAAGCAGGTGAAGAAATTTGTTCCCAGGAGAAGGGGGTTGGCCAACTATGTCAAATGCTGCTGAGAAGGTCACAGTGGTCAGGTGCGCACTGACATCTATCTGACCGTTGGCTTTAGTAACAGGTTGTTTGGTGGATGGTGGGATGAAAATGTGATTTGAGTGGGTTCAAGAGAGAATGGGTAGAAAGGAAGAAACAACTCTTTCCAGAAGTTTCCCTGTAAGGTTTTGCTAATACTTCAGCTTCTAGGGCTCTTACAACTTGACATCTCTTTCTACATTCTCATGTGGACACTGGTGCCAGATAATAAATTAGGCACCATTGAATGCCTGTCTCTTACTTAGGGGGAGTGAGAAATAAGAATCTCGAAGAGGCCTCAGACTCAGTGTGGGAAAATGCTGGATTCGGAGTCACAAGACCTGAGTTTGAATCCCACCCAAGACTTACTAGCTATATGATGCCTCTACTCTCTAAGCTTCATCTGCTTAGTCTACAAAAATAGTTACTACTTTGCAAAACTCATAGGGATTAAATGGAGCATGTGTGTGGCAAAGCCTGGTCCAGTGCCTGGCACACAGTAGGTGCTCAGTATGAATAAGTACAGGATGGGTTGGTGTTCAGATGTCATGCATTTAAGATTTGATTGCATTCAAAGAAGGTACGTGTTTGCATGTTTAGATATTTTTAAGTGTGCTAATTGCCTCTTTAAATGAATTGTCATAATTGTGTTATTCCAATATTTTGATACAACATATGCTTATTTTTGTAAAAGGCTTCTGGTTGATTGGGCTGGTTCCAGTGTGTTGAGGTTTTGATTTTTAAGAGAAAGGAATGGACTCGTATCGTCATTTCGTGTTCACTGGGCACACGCTACGTGCCAACACCTGTTCTGGTACACTGCTGGGCAGAGAGGAAGGTGGTGGTTGACTGATAACAATAGGTGACATAGGTGACTGAGGAACTTATAGTCTGGAGGGACAGATATGGAAACACCTAGGTGAGGTCTTAACCTAAAGCCTGACACATTCATCCATTTCATGTGCTCATTCATTGTATTCTAAGTACCTACTGTATGCCAGGCACTGGTGACAAGACAGCCTTACCTCCTGCCCTCATGGAACCTTGGGGTCTGGGGGAAGGGGACACAAGCAGAAGGTAAGTGAAGAATCAGAAATAATTGCAGGAGGTAATGGTACTGTGGGGGAGCGCGTACAAGGGGCCGTGGAGGGAGAATGGGGGGGAGTCTCGCTGTAGCATAGGCAAGGGGCTGGGGGAGGCTTCCTGGGACTCTGCTTTCTGGAGAGATATGATGCCTGTGGCTGAGTCCCATCTAAAGGCCCCCAGCCCCCAGCCCATCTTGTGGTCAGGCTGAAGACAGACATCGCCCCATGGAGTACAGACCTGTGTTGTGAGGAGTTAAGAATGTTCACAGTGGGGAAAATGAGTGAGGATACTGAGTGCACGAGCTGCTGTTTACTCGCTCCGTGTCCTTGGGGGAAGTTCTTTAATGTCTCTGAGACTCCAGGCAAGGACAACAATGACAGCAATAACAACTGACAACTGAGTGGGCTGGCTGAGTGCCAGGCAGAGTCCTGAGCAATTTGCATGTATCGATTCATTTATCCTTTATAGCAGCTCTGTGGTATGTACTGTTATTACCTTCTTTTCACATGCGAAGAAACTGAGGCACAGAGAGGTTAAGTAACATGCCAGAGGTCACACGGCTCATATGTGGAAGAGCCAGAATTCAAACTCAGGCTCTCTGCTCTTAACTGCTTGCACCATGCTGCCTCCTAAACTATAGGGACAGTAACGCCCACATCCAGGGCAGTCACAAAGATTGAATGAGATGCTGAGATACGGGCTTATGCTGTCTGCCCTAGGACCTGGCTCATTCATTCATTCAACTAATTATTTTTGAGCTCTTACTTTGTGCCAGGTTCTGGAAAACAAGACGTACAGGGGCTGTTCTGTCAGAACTCATTAAACATTAAACAAATAATTGTACAAGAAGTTAGTTAACTGCAAGGTCGATGAGTACTTCCAAGGAGAAATGCTTCCAAGGAGGAAAGCAGGGCCATCTAGGAGTGTGTAATGGGATCTGATCTACTCTGGAGAGTATCAGGGGAGACATTTAAACCAAACCTATCGCTGAGGGATGAGTAGGATTGAGCCAGATGAAGGGAGAGCGTGTGGGAGGCAGCACATTCCAGCAGAGGGGCCGCTCACCATTTCTATTGAGCATTGTATTGAAGCATCCTGGTCAGAGCAGCGAGGAAGAAAAAATGAACAAACAAGGATTGGAAAGGAAGGTGTCGAATATGGCTCCTAGCTCGTGCTCCCGGGGGAATGTTTGCACTGTTTACCAAAACGAGAAAGACCGGGAGAGCACCTATCAGGGCTGGGTGTTGGGACCACATAAGAGAAAGTCATCCAGCTGCCCTGAAAAGCACCAGGCGGGGAGTCGGGATACGTCAGCTCTCTTCCCAACTCTTATATTACCTTGGATGAGCCCCTTTCCTTCTTGGATCAGAGTAGTCCTCCCACCAGTAAGGTGGGTGGATGTGGGAAGATGGACTCGTGGTGGACTGTAGTGGCCAGATCTGGTGGCAAAACAGAGAACGAGTGAACAGGAGCTGGCCCCACTCTCCGGGGGGGGTGGGTGTTTGGGTGCAGACCCTCTAGTGGGAGGAAGCACCATCTGCGGATGGAGCAGGAGGCTGACCAGGTCTCGGGACCATTTTGGCCATCTGCCTTGCAGAAAGTTCATCCCTTTTCTCCTTGGCCAAGTGGTCGCCATCACTATCGATGTTGCTATTGGAGCTGCTATGTGTTCTGCAGTGGTAAGACCCTGACCTCTGACAGCAGGCCCTTTGATGTTCTAGACCTACAGCAGCCAGAACGAGAGCAACGAAGACTATGAGATCCCCCCGATAACACCTCCCAACCTCCCGGAACCATCCCTCCTGCATCTGGGGGACCACGAAGCCACCTACCATTCGCTGTGCCACAGCCTCACACCAAACGGACTCCTGCCTGCCTACTCCTACCAGGCCATGGACCTCCCGGCCATCATGGTGTCCAACATGCTGGCTCAGGACAGCCATCTGCTGTCAGGCCAGCTGCCCACGGTGAGTCTTTGTCACCTGCCGTGGTTCCTGCCAGTTAAAGCAGGGAAGCAGGTTGAGAGGGAAGAAGAATGCGAATGCCTCGCGTGCAGGGTCTGGGCTGGGTTGCTTGCATGGGGGTCTGCAGAATACAGGGGGCGGGGAAGGGGGTAGCGGGGGAGGGGGCGGAGCTGTGGGCATAGAGGGAAATTTATGTCTTCACACTGCTTACTTCCAGAGCTCTGTTTACAATAGCTTGGTCTTTGTTTTAATATTATTTTTAATAGTATAACCTCACCTTTTTATTTTTACTTTTAACAGCTTGATTGAGAGCTAATTCATTTGCCATACAATTCACTCATTTAAAAATGTACAATTCAACTTTTACAGTGTATTCACAGAGTTGTGTGACTATCAATATAATTCATTTTTAGAACATTTTCATCACCCCAAAAAGAAACTCTGTACCCTCTAGCCATCATCCCCGCCTCCCAATCCCTAGCCCTAGGCAACACTAATCTCCTTTCTGTCTCTCTCTATTTGCATATTCTGGACATTTCCTATAAATAGAATCATATTATTTTTAAAATACTATGTCTTGTTTAAGCTACTAGGGGATAGGGTGATTACTACGTTCAGGGTAGGCAGAAATTTGGCAGGCAGGCAAGTGTAGGAAAGGGCCTTCCAGGCTGGGGGAACAGCATATACAAAAGCAGGAGGCAGGAGGCCCATGTCAGGCTTGGGAACAGCATGTGGTTTATTCTTTTTATTGGGCTGGAGAGAAAGGACCTGGAGCCAAAGAGGGAGAGAGGAGGCGAAAGAGCTGGCAGGACCTGGATCATAAGGGTCCTGAATCCCATGCTAAAGAGATGTATGATTTTTTAGCATAAATGGCTGATTTGATCAATCAAGACCTGTAGAAAACCGGTAGGGCATTTTTTTTTTTTTTTTGTATCATAGAAAAAGCTCTTTAACAGAATTTTAGTTCATCTCCTGAATAACTGTGATTTATTTTTGCTTTTTTTCTTCACAGTTACTATATAGTAGTCAACATTCTAACTTCATTCCTAAGTGACAGGAACCAAACTGGAACGAGCTTAAGCAAAAAAAAAAGGCTGAAATGTCCAGCGGTGGACAAAGGTTTTCAGACATGGTTGGATCCAGGAAGTCCAGCAGTGTTTTTAGGGTCCTGTCCCACCCCACTGCCACACAGCAGGCATGACGGCTGCTGGCAGCTAACGTCTCCCCTGACATATCTGGCAGATGGCAGTTTGGGTCTTCCAGGAAGGACCATGGTGGAGCATGGCTGGACCAGCCACTATGTCTAGGAGGAATCAGTCCTCAATTTTGTCAGCTTGGGTCACAGAGACACCTGTGGCAGGGGAGGAAGTGCCACTTAGTGGATTTCCTGTGAGGATCGCCTGGTGTTGGGTAGATCGTGTTGACCTCTGCAGACACTGCTCAGAGGCCGCATCCCAATTCTAGCAGATACCTGGGACCTTCAGGCATACAATTTATATTCTGATAATCTTGACTAGTTTATTTATTGTTTACTCTTATCACCACCAAATTTCCATGCTTAAAAAAAACCGATATACTCTATGTGTTTTTATCACTTTTTTTTTTTGTAGCTAGGTGAGAAATAAAAGGAGAGAAGCGGGGTGGGGAGAAAGTCAACTTAAGACCCACATTTTATGCTGCTCAGGGTCTGACTAAAGAGCTCAATGGAAATTGATGCCTTCTTTCCTAAGGAATGCTTTTCTTTGGGCCCATCAATAATGTAGGTCCTCAGCTTCCTCCTCCTCTCTCTAGGAGACACCACGGCCATATGGTTTTAATTCCACTGTGTTAGAATGCTTGTATCTTAGCTGCTTGCCCAGCTAATTTCCTAACGAAAGCTTCACCACTCCAGACTGTCCCAATCTGGAGTTTTATGCTAGCACAAGCCAAGGCAGGGTCGTGAATGCAAGGGTGAGTATGGCTGCAGTTCTGGGCCACAGTGTCACTGGGCTTTGGTGCTGGTGATCAATGGCGACCATGTGGAGTAGTGGTTGTGTGTGGGCTCTGGCGTCCCACAGACCTGCGTTAGAGCTTGGTTCCACTTCTTGGAATCGTAATAGTACCCACCTCCAGATTGTAGTGAAGTACATCCGAGGTAATGTATGTAAAGTCTTTGCAAATGTCTGGCACAGTGTAAACAATTGGAGTATATTTGCTATTGTTATTATTAGTAATAAAAATGAATCCGCCCTGTAGCCAAATGGCAGTGTTTTCCAGTAAGTCTCATTTAGCTGAAGGAACGGGCAGCAGAGGCTCTCAGGTACCTTTTTAGGGCCACCTGGTTATAATAGCTCTGATAATTACAAAGGATGCTATCTGTTTATCAAAGATGACCCCTGATCACTCCGTCTAGGAAATGCTTTTCTTGGGCTCGATCCAAATAGGCACTTTGCAGTCATTTTCCAGATTCCTTTAAAACGAGCTCATGTTAAAGATGCTTCACAAATTCAGATAGCTTTAATTCTTCCATTAGACAGAGTTTTCAAGAGTCCGCTGAGTTTTATATTCCCTCATTATGTAATGAAAAGTAAGCCAAACCATTTTACCCAAAGAAAGGCTACTGGACCCACTGGGAAACCAGATAAGAACGTGGTCATTCATTGGGACTATTTGGCAAAGAGAGACAAAGCGCCTTTAAGGACAACTTTTAAAAATTTGTCTGAGCTACAGGGTGCAGGTGCGTTATATGTGCGTTTTTGGATGTGCACGCTATGTGAGTGTTGTTGGAATTTGTGTCATCACCTGTTAGGTATCAAGCACCATGCACAGGGCTTTACAAATGATTTCTCACATAAGCTCTCCAAAACCGAGTGTGGCAGGTATTACTGTAATGACAAATAGAGGCTCAGAGCAGATAGGCGACTGTATTAGTTTCCTGTGGTTGCTCTAAAAAATTGCCACAAACTTAGTGGCTTAAAACAACCAGAAATTGACTCCCTCACAGCTCTGGAGGCTAGAAGTTGAAATCAGTATCACTGGGCCCACCCAGCTCAAGGCGTCAGGAGCAGTGAGCTTCTTCCGGAAGCTCTGGGGAGAATCGGTCCTTGCTGCTTCTAGCTTCTGGGGGTTGCCAGCCGTCCTTGGCTTGTGGCTGCATCATTCTAATCTCTGCCTGTCTTCATGTTGCCTTCTCATCGGTCAGTGAAAGCTCCCTCTGCCTTTCTTATAAGGATGCTTATGATGGTATTTAGGGCATTTGGGGATAATTATTTGGGGATAATTCAGGATAATCTCCCCATCTCAAGAGCCTTAACTTAAATGACACCTGCAAAAACTTCTCCTCCCTCAAATACAGTAACATTTATGGGCTCCAGGGATATCTTTAGGGGGCCATGTTTCAAACTAGCACAGTGATCAGCTGTACAGCAGCCTTTATTAAGTACCTGCTGGGTACCAGGTGTTGTTCTGAGTCCTGGCTTCACTAATGCCCTTGAAGAACTCCCAGTGCAGATGGAGAGACAGGTGAAGACTTCGTTTCTGAAAATGTAGTAAATGCTCTGATAAAATCAGTGTCGGCTGCTGCATGCACCCAGAAGAGGCGCCTTTAGGAAGTGAGGGCCTGGCACATAATAGGTTCTATAAGTACATTATGAATGAAGGAATGTCACATAGCTATTAAGCATCAAAACCAGAATTCGAGCCCAGCTATGTCCCCTACCATGCACTGCTCGGTTTTATCAGGTGCTCAAGGGCTGGAGCAGCTGTGCTGCAGGGCCACAGGTAGTACAGAGCTGACCCGATGGCCAGGATACAACGGATGCTGTGTGGACAGACCCAGATGCATAAGGATATCGTCCCTGGAGAGGTGGGTGAGGCCAAGGCATCTGACAGTCATCTCATTAATGCCAAGCCCGCATGGCTCTGATCCCAGAGGCCACCAATTCCTTCTGGTCCCCTGCCCCGGCCTGTGGGGCCTCCTGACATGTCCTGGAGTTGGCCCTTCTGCTTTAAAGGTATGGCTGCTGTCAGGAATCCTGTGCAGTAGTGGGATTGGGCCCCTTTTATGAAATTAAATATGCTTAAGGCTTCTCCCTCGACTTCGGCGTCTTAACTGATTAAACATTCATTTCCAAGACAAAAAGAGTCAATTTAGTATGAAAGATATATTTTGCTGGTTTAATTTAAAGCACTGCACCTCCATCTGACCCCTATTTTCATAACTCAATAATTTTATCCTGTGTTGATTGTCTCATTTTGAGAGAGATATTGTATGTATAAATCAGCTTCTAAAATACCCAAAGAAACTAGAAGAGTGGAATTTATTAAGCAGCCTCTGGTAAGTCTGAAATAATTTATTTTGGAGTCATCCTTGGGAAATGTTCGAGCTTATGGTCCTGGTTTACCACAGAGCAGTTATCCTGGGAAGGGGCAAAGCTCGATGCTCTCACACCAGTTCCCAGAGAACCTGCACCTTTGGCAAAACCAGAGAAACTCCTGGGAGAGCCTCGTACAGGTGAGGACAGACAGGGCCTGATGGGAAATAAGTTCTGGCAAAGCTTTCCCCACAGCAACCATGGGTTCTGGTGATTCAGAGAATATGGGGTTTTCCTAGGCCAAGCCCTGTGGGTGACTGGGGCTGTGTGGTCCAGTCTCTGGCCTTAGCACAGGGCTCATACACAGCAGTCATTCAAACATTCTCCTTCAGCTTTGACTCTTGTTTGCTTTCTCTGGGACCCTGCACAAGTCCCTTCTCTCCTAGCCTCAGTTTTCCCATCTACGGAATGGAGATTAGGATTCCAGCTCTGGCGAACGCACAAATAGGAAAATGGAAATAATGGCTTTGTCAGCTATGACACGCTGGATGAGCATATGGGTTTGAGGTTAGACCCTCCACTGCTGCTGTCGCACAGGCCACTGGCCTGGGGGCTCAGATCTTATTACCCTGGTTCAAAATCCTGAGTGCTAGACTGGTAGTTTTAGATCTTTTGTGCTCTAAGTGTCTGTCTCAAAGCATCTCACCAGGAATGGTCCTTCCCCCGACATAGAGAGAGCTAGGGGTCTATGGTTCAGGGACCACCCCCCCATGCTATGAGAGGGGCCTTTCCAGGCTAGTATCTTGGGGGAGGCTGTTGGGGAGGGGGCTGAGCAGTGCCTTAGCCGCCACTTCACCCCTTATTTTAGAGCTGGTTCCCATGAGACGGCCTGCAGCCCTGGGTTAGGGTTGGGAGCCTCAGGGCGGAGCTCAGGGCTCAGGGGCGGGGCCTGTGCATTGACTCCTTGCGGTCAACACACATCCCCTTCTCGCCCTGTTCTCTGCTTTTCTCCTCTGATCTCTTCTCTTCTTCCTTCCCCTGCCTCATCCCTCTTCCCCCTACCCCAAGGAGACTTGGTCTATCACTGTTTGATTCTCAAATATTGAGATTCAGGGGATCCCCTCCTAAGCCTGAGGTAAAGATACCAAAGACATCCAAGCCTTGAGGGAGGGGGCAGTAGGGACCCGTCCCCGCCCCCACCCCAGTCCAACCTATTCATTTTATAGCTCTTAATGTATAAATGTTTTTGTTGTTTTTCTGATTAAGTCGGTTAGTTTTTACCATGTAATAAACTACCCCAACACTTAGTGGCTTAACGAAAACGATGAACTATTACTATTTCTCATGATTCTGTGGGTCAGCAAGGTAGTTCTTTTGACCTGGACTGGCTTGGCTCATATCTGGGGTCATCTCGCAGCTTGTCTGGGGCTCCATAGTCTAGGATGGCCTCGTTCACGTTTCGGCAGTTGGCCCAATGTCGGCTGGGGCCAATGGAGGTGACTCAGCCACAGGTCTGTCATCGTATGGGCCTATTCACCTGGCTGTGGTCGTAGGGTTTCCAAGAGCATCCATAAAGAGTAGGCCCCAATGTGCAAGCACTTTTCAAACCTCTACTTGCATCACATTTGCTACTGTCCCATCAGCCAAGTCACATGGCCAAACCCAGATGAAGGGAGAAGTGGCAGAGGCACATTGCAGACGGGTGTGGCAGGGAGGGCAGAAATCGGTGGCCATTTTGTAATCCGTTGTGATAGTTTGGGGTTTGTGTGTTTTTGGTTTTTGACATATAGCAATACATAGTTAGGAATATCAACTCTGGGGTTACGCTGATCTAAATTCAAAACCAGCTCCGGCATTCGTTACCTTCTGCCCTGTGACTTAGAGCAAGGGGTTCATGGCCCCCAAGCCTCAGTATCTTCATCTGTAAAACGGAGCTGATATTATTTGTCTCATAGGAACTTATGAAGATTCAACGATCAGATGTAGGAAAAGTAGTCAGCCTAGTGCCTAGCACACAGTAGGCATTCAATAAATGTAAGCTACTCTATTAATTTATTCATTGTACTGATGGGTTTTGGGTGGCGTCAGCCTCATATCTATGTTTGTTCAGACTGACTTGCTGGGAGTTGGCTTTTCTGGGGCAGTGTGGTCAGGCTGGCTCACCAACGGGCTGGTCCAAGAGATGGGTGTCAGAGGTGGATCAGACACCGAGATGGCTGGGAGTAGGGAGAGGTCCCCCTCTGGGAGTGGGTAGGTAGGGAGAGGGCATATGAATTATCCCAGGACCTCGGTCAGGTCCTAGGGTTTGAGAGTAATATCAAAGTGACAGTTCTGCCATTTGCCAAGAAAGAGAGGGTCCCAAACCCAACTCTTCTTGGCTGCATGAACGGGCTCCTACCCTCCTGGTAAGTGTAGGGGGTCTACAGAGTACTTTCAGCCTGGGCTTTTCCTGGGTGCCATGCTGGGAGTGGGAGTGGGGTGCTAATCTCCCAAATGGGCCTCTGAGGATCCCAGACGGGGGTAACCAGAGGCCCAGAAGTTTCTTAATATTCAGAAGAGTCTGGATGAAACGCCCTCCCCCTGTTTTTCAAAGGCAGTAAGCAAAAGAAATATATCTTTTACATTTTATAAAACTCAGAAAAATGGCTTTAAACAGCTTTTGCTCCCCTGGTATAATTATTTATTTTCAAACACTCCTGCAGGGGACTGCTTCGTTTTCTTATCCTGCACTCCTTTTTCTCATAAATGAACCATCACTTCAATAAATCATTATGAAAACAGAGACTAACACCAGCTCTGAAAGGTTGAAAGATTTATGTAACACATTTATGTTTCCCATTTTCTCATTCTGGTACTCGGCTGCAAAAGCTAAGCTAATAAAAGCTGCTATTAATATTTCTTGTTGCCTAGCAACCCCAGAGCGGGAGTAATAGCTTCAGCTAGAAAAATAGATGACCGATAAGGAAAAATTCAATTCTTTTATTATCTCAGGGGGAAATGGCCTTTTACTGGAACATTATGATGTACGAGTTTGAAGTTGAACACAAAAGATTTTTTTGTGTGTGTTTGTTTTTCTATTTTTAATGAACATTATTTTACCTCCACTAACTCTTTTAGGGCACTTCTGTTTTCCTTCGCACTAACCCACCTTACCCCGTCCCTCATGCTTAATTTAGCAGCTATAGTAGTGAAGAACCCGTCAGCATTTTTTCAGTTTAAAAACGGTTTTTGCAAAGGTTTATAACTCGGTCATAAAAATTCACTCCCTGTTAAAACTCAGGCCAGTGATAAGCCAACACATGAGGCTAGTTCACTGTGAACAGGCTCATGTTTGTTGAGAGATAAGACTCAAGGTTTTCACTAAGAAAAAGGTCAAGAAAGAACAAAATGTGTCCTTTTCTGTGTCCCTGTTTTCTTTGCAACTTGGGGATGCTATCTCTTGTAAGAACTGTTTGCTCTAAAGTTTGAAGTGTGTTCGAAGTGGGTAAAGAGGGAGCATTTATTGAGCACCTTCTGTGTACAGATGTGGCGCCATTGCCTCTTTTCAACCACCCTCTGAAGTAGGTGCTATTATTATCCCCATTTTTCAGATGCAGAAACTGAGGCATAGAGAGGCCAGAGAATCACCTCAGAGTAGCCTGATGCCATGAGGTTTCACATCTTTGTGCTTTAGTATTGGGTTTCTCAGCTTTGCACTGCTGACTTTGTGGGTGGGATAATTCTCTGTTGTGGGGGGCGGGGGAGAGCTGCCCCGTGCATTGTAGGGTGTCTAACAGCATCCCTGGCCTCTACCCGCTTTCATGGCCTCTAATAGCACTCCCCAAGTCAAAATCAAAATTAAAAATGTCTCCAGTCATTGCCAGATGTCCCCCGGAAGACAAAATCAGCCCCATTTGAGAACCACTGCCTCGCTGCTCTCCTCTGCTTGGAAGGCTGTGCCCCCTTGTCAACCCGCTGAACTTCTATTCGTGCGTTAGGACTTAACTCTGGGGCTGTCTGGATCCTCTGGGCTGGAAGTAGGGAAGTGAGGCACTAGCCTCAACCACAGAAATTAAGGGAATGACAAAAAACTCAGTCATCGAGATAAATAATATTTTCATGTAAAGTTATTTAAAATCAAAATGACCACAAAAATGATGAACAGTAAATCAAAAATTTAAATAAAGGTGGGATCAGTCTGAATTCATGACAATAGGTGGTCGTTCATTTAGATGCCTGTCTGTGTTCCCCCACCCTGGGACAACCTGAAAACTGGGTCTGTGCTTTATGCCTTTCTCCGGCACCAGCATCTAGCAGAGGGGCCTGGCCAGCAAATAACCTGAATGTCTATTTATTGACTGAATGAATGGAGGAAGAGAGAGGTCTTGTCCAAGGTCACAAAGCAAGAAAAAGGCTAGAGCTGGAATTTGAATCTGGGCCTCGGACTTCAAGCCCAGTGCTGTCTGCACCTTCCAGGCTGTGCTCCCGGTGGCAGAGTGGTGCCTAAGCCATGAAGGATTCGGAGATGCCCTGGGGTGCTCACAGCCTTGGGGAGGGGGACAGGCAACAGCAGCCATGATTTCAGCTTGGTGTCCATTTGGGTCTCCCTGAGGCTCTCTCGTTTCATCTGCACAACCCGCACCAGGCAACAGCTGTCAGCTCCCTGATGCAGAGCATCTCCAAGAACAGAACCGTTATACTCGCCGCGGTCACGGTTTCCTTATCTTGACTTCTGGAGGGCAACGGACTATACCTTGTATGACCCCATGTCTTCTCGGTGAACTTTTCCTAAATGAATGGATGCATTATCTGCACCTGTAATCTGCTAACATTTATTTAGCACTTATTATGTGCTCAGCATGCACGTAAGCCTTTTATATTTGTACCTCATTTAATCCTTCACCCCAAGAAGCAGGTACTATCATTGTTGACATTTCACAGATGAGGAAACAGAGGTACGGGGATGTTAACCACTTGGCTACATGACTATCATGGTGGCGCCAAGATTCGAACCCCGACAGGCTGATTTCCCAGCCTGTGTACTCAATATCTAACCTGTACAGTCTTCAAATGAATGAGCAAACGAATAAATGAATGAGTAAAAGAGTGAGTGATCCAAGACTGCGATCCAGTTTATCTATCTGATCCCAAGCCAAGCCATTCACATTCATAAGTAACCACAGCATGAAGTGTGAGGTGCTCATTTAGAACAAGGAACAGATGGGTACAGAGGTGCTCAGAGGAGAGTAGTAGCAAGGAAGACTTCCTGGAGGCGGTGGCTTCAGGGCTGTGCCTTAGAAGCTTGAGAGGAGGAGATTTCACACTTGCCTGAACTTCCCTGTTCAGACTCAATCGCCACCCTTCTTCTGGAATTCGCAGAAGAGTTGTGATGTTTTAGCATCGCTTAGGCGCCCTCTGGTGCCCATCCTCTCAACCCCCCTGCCAGGCTCCTAAGGGGAGCCATGACACTCTGGCAGTGAAGAGTGCAAAGGCCAGGCATTTAACTTCCATTCCAGGCAAGATGCCAAGCTTGGCAAAGTACCTCTCCCTCCGAGACCTGCTCCCGAGTCATGAAGGAGCATTCAGGAAAAGTCACGGCAACATCCATCAGCTGCAGCTTCGATATTACCTGATATAATGGCTCTTTCCCCCAACTGAATATTCAGTACCATGTTTGGGAAAATGAGCTTTTAATGTACCGTCGGCATTGCTGAGAAACCATCTCTGGCTCCGCGGAGTGTCTGGCGCACATAAAACTTGAGATCTATTGGAATCATTTTCCCTCTGCTCTGGCTGGAAAATAAAAAGTCAGTCTCAGGCGCTCTTTCTCCCATTTTGCAGCTTTCCCCATGTACAGCTGGGAGTCTTCATAAAAGGAGGCAGCAAGACAAATAAAACTCATCGAAATAGTAAAACTCCAGAAGAGAGTGTCGGTGCACTGTTGGGCCAGGAGCACTTCTAGGAGAGGACTGCCCCGTGGGAGACTCCAGCACACCAGTGGGGTCGGGCTATGGCCCCGGCCATGATGGTGACAGCCTGGCGTCCAAGCCATGACACATAACAGGGAGTCTGGAGTCCTGGGGTTCCTTCTCTGCCCTGGTGGGTTGATCTTGGGTGTTAGTGTCTCTTTCTGAAGCCTCACGTAAGATGGAGCTGAAGCAAATGTGCTGATGAAATACTCCCAGTGCTTAGCTTTGTGTGAGGGTTTAGCAGGTGCCTGATAAGAGTTTGTTGACTGACTGACTGACTGACTGAATGAATGAATGAAAAGTGCTGCCTGTGTAAATACTTCACAAACTGTAGGGTACCATTACATCACTATTGGTGAGAAAGCCAGTGGGGACCCTGTAGCCTATTCTTTCTTACAATGCTGACCACCTTATCTCATCTAGCCCTCTCATCAACTTTGGAGGGAGATGGAATTATCCTCAGTTATGGTTGTGTACCTGAGATTCAGACAGCAAGTGGCCTGTCCAGAGACACACAGCCAGGAAGTTGTGGAGGCAGCACGAGCACCTCACTGTCTTGACCTTAAGCATTTTATGCCCTTAACGTGGTAGAGAGCATCCCTCATTCCAGCCCGCTGCCCCTGTGGGACTCTCGCCCCTGTCCCTCTGTCCAGCGTGGGTAGACAGAGCTCTCACTAAGACACAGTTAGGTGGGAGAGGCAAGAACGTTAGCCTCAATCGCTATTTCTCCAAGCCCTTGGTAGCAAGGAAAAAGGAAAGGAATTTGGGATGAGTAGTGAGAGCGTCACTGGGCTGTGTCTGTTGGATGGAGCTGTGGGTCTGGGATGCTTGAACCCTGAGGACTGTCTTCTGAATCAGCTATTGCTAATTCTTCCTGTCACCCCAGAAACGGATGGGGAGACCCAAGTCAGGAAACCTGGGTTCAGGTCCTGTCTCTGCCACCACTGTGTAGGGCAAGTCACGTCCCCCTCCCCCGCCCCAGCCTCACCTCTTTCATATGTTGATTGTACAAAGCCCAGATTACCATAGGGAGCAGTGCATTTTATGGATGGGCCCTGCAGAGGGTGGCCTTCACTGGGGTGGCAGATCAGAACCACAAGTCTGGAGAGCCCAGTGGGTTGCAAAGGAGTGCTCTGGAGCCAGACAGCTGCACCTGTAACCAGCCGTGTGACCTCAGCCAAGCCACTTAAACTCTCTGTGCCACAGTTTCCTCATGGGGCTGTTGCAAGGCGTAAATGTGATATTGCAGATGGTGTTCAGATCCGCACTAGTGGAAGGTCTGTCAGCCTGGTCCCACGGGGAGCTCTTAAGCATGAATTAGACCACAGAGTTGCTGGCATTTGTATCCCGGTGTGTGTCAATCATTGGTGACAGGCTGGAATGGGGGTGTGGCTTGTGCATAACTTGGCTCCCGTTTAACCTGGGGCCATTCTTGGAGAAAGGCAGCTGTGAGCCTTTGGCAGCTCACACTCTTGAGAATGGATCTGCGGAGGCGGGTAGTCCAGCAGTGTCTGCATCTAGAATGAGGTGCTAAGGCCAACAGGCTCAGTGTCACTTGGGAACTTGTGAGTCTCACGCCCCACCCTAGGTTCTCACCCTGTGCTTAGCCACCATCCTCCGCTGAGTTCCAGATTCCACAATATTTTTAGGGGCACGGAGCTGTTGCTTGTGTTTCCTTTTGCCTCGAGGGTTTCATCATATCTGTGACAGCTGCTAACATTTTCCCCCAGACAAACAGGAGGGTCCACACCTCTGTCTGTGATTCCTAAGCCTTCCACTGGCTCAGGCTTTGAAGTAGACAGCCTGCCATGAGGACCATCCCAGGCTGTGATGTGAAGGGTGCCAGGCCTGATCTCCCTGGTCTGTAGATTGTCTCATCCGTGTGAGGCTTCATGGGTAATTGGACAGCATCAAGGGCCTAGGCAGGATTAGAAATGGAATGAAATAGAGGGAGAGAAAGAAAGCCCAGAACAGGGGAGATCACCGGGATCTCTGCGTGCCAGTGAAGTGTGGGTACCCGCCGGAGAGTCTGGGCCCGAAGGGTCAGCCTGAGATGGTCATTTGCCATCCCCCCGGACTCCTCTTTTCCCTTGGGAACCCAGACCTTGGGCCCCCATGCCTTTTCACTGGAGACCCCTCCTCCCTACTCCCTTTGTCTGCCCGGAGAACTTGATATATTCTTGCTTGCTGGAAGAAGCAGATTAACTCCAGCCCCCAAATTGGCCACGCCCTTCTACACGTCCCCACCATCGGGACCTTGATCACACTAAATTAAAATTGTATGTTCTCATAAACCCCTGCAAAATGATTCACAACTGTGGTAAGGACCAGGTTCACTCTGCCCCAGCACATGGCAAAGGGCTGCTACCCAAGCAGGTGTCCACAGTGTGAGTGACCAGAGGCTGGCCACTGGACACTGGAGACAGTACTCTTTTGGGCTCGACCTCTGCTGTGGCCCCTTAACGTGGACACTCACACTGTGCCTCTGTGCCCACTGCCCTGCCGAAAGGGGGTCGGTACTTTAATTAATGTCCCTGACCTTGGACTTCAAGAGACCCAAATTTAAATCTGAATTCCTCCAGCTACTTATCGTGTTGGACAAGTTACCTGCCTCCTCTGAACTTTAGTTTTCTCGTTATGTAAAATGAATATGTTACTATTCCTTATGGGGTTGTTTTGAAAATTAAATGCTGTAATGCTTATAAAATGCTCAGCACGGTAGCCATAGCAGTGCTATTATTTGTGTCTAAGCACTTGATGTATGAGCCGCCTTTGTTTTTCTTCCCTGACAACCGACATGGAAAACTCTGTATCCTTTCTAGTTTCCTTAAGAAATCCACCTGCCAAAGTATTGGTGGACAAGGTCGGTTCCCTGGGAGTTTTAGGGGTACCCACCACAGACGTGTGCTCCAAGTCCCCTTTCGGCCACACTGACTTTGTGATAACCTCACTCTTATCCCTGCCCCCCAACACTCACACACACACCTGTTCAGCGTCAGGCTGCCTTCAGTTCTGTCTTATGCTATAATTTCCTCCGTCTTAACATCTCACCCCGCACCTAAGACGTACCTCTGAGCCCAAGTAAACAAAGGCACCTCCGTCGATGGGACCTGCCTTTCTTAGAGGTTAGTTTAGGGCCTTTTTGGCTTTAATTGAACATCCTTATGTTCCACCCTCCACTCCGAGCAGAGCATCAGTGTATTTCTCAATACTAGTCAAACCAGTTTAGTTTTCCCCCAAAGAGAGATTTGGTCGCATTAGTTCAAGTCCACCAAGAAGCAGCTCTAGACATGTAAGAGATTTGTCAAGGAGGGAGAAAGAGAAGGCAGGAAGTGGAGGAAATTTCAGACCAAAACGCAGGGAGGAAGGGAGGATTGGGGAGGAACAGTCTCGGACTACAGCACAGATCCAAGAAAGGTTTGGCCAGGCCACAGGGAGTCCTCGAGCCAAAGTCACCCATTGCAGGAGCTGCATGTCTTACCAGATGGCCCTGCCTCAGTACCCCTGGTATGCTCAGTCAGTGCGTAGAACCCCTGGGGTGGCCCATGGGAAGTGTGGCTTCGGTGAGAGCATGTTCATGGAGCCAGAAGAGTGACCGCTGGGGCTCCCAAAGCAGGAGCGCCGAGCATGTTGTCTCCGTGGCCATCACAGTCCACCCCTCGTGGCCACAGCTCCACTTCTCCATGCAGGTGAGGAAGCAGCATCTCCATGGTGCCCCAGGCCCGTGTTCCCGGGGGAAACTTGATGGAGCAAATTACAGCCCCCATTGCTGCCTCGGGCCTTGGGACCACACCTGGTGTTGATCCTCTCCCCCCACACCTCCTCAGCTGAATTCCCCAACCCTAACCTCAGCTATCACCTTGCTGCCAAGGTGGCGTATGTGTCTTATCTGCCCCCAAGAGGCCCGAGTCTGTGGCACTCACACACTTCTCAGGTCGGTGTTACTGCACCTGTCCATTCCCCGTTGCAGTGGGGAGGAAGTGGCAGGAAGTGCCTGAGTGGATCACCTGGGTTGCACACATTCATCTTTGCTCCCGTTGAATCACGGCAGCCCTCCCTCTTCCCGGTCTTGGGGAGCACTTCCCCCTGCCATGATGGTGAGTCCTCCTCTGTCCTGCTGATCCCCAGACATAAGTCCAAAGGGCCCTGACAACGGCCATTCCTGTTGGGTCCCTCGGGGACCAGGTCCACCAACCCAGCAGAGCCCAGAATTGCAGAGTCAGGAAGCACGAGAGCCCCCAGTGGGTCATCAGGAGTGAGGATGAGCAGGTGCGCTCCTGCTTCTGCCCATTGGCTCCTGGGCCCCTGTATTCTTCACATTTTCTGAACGATGGCATTCACCCTTTCAGAGGGATATCTCTGAACTAGTGTGTCACCTGTGCCTTTAGAAGGCCACTCCGCCATTCTGTGAGTCCAGCTACTGGTGTACTGTGTGATATGACCAAGAGATCCCATGGTGATGGGCCTATCCCCATACCTCTGTCACTGTGAAGTGGCCCCCTTGGATACCATGCCATGTGGGATTCCATGCCTGTGGTCCAGGCTTTCTATTCATCGTCAGAGAGTGATGCTGACTGAGGCTCTGCCGATAGGAGAGGCGAACCACGCCCAGAGTACCTGTCCCTGAGAGGGTGAACTGCTGGCCCTTCTATAGTGGAAGGGGCCTGGTATAGTCACCTTTGCATCCATGGTCCGGCTGGTTCCCTTAGGAAAGTGTGCCACGCTGGCAGCTCGGCATTGGTCTCTGTTGCTGACAGATGGGACATTCAGGGGCAGCAAAAACTAGATTGGCCTTGATAACTGGGAGTTCCTGTCATTCCATCTTCACCACCGTGGCCACTCCACGTGTGTGCCCAGTGTGAGATCTGGAGTGGCCAGTGATGATGATGAAGGCTGGCTACTGACACCGGGCTGAACCATGTTGTCCACTTGATTGTTCAGTGCCTCTTCCGTGGTGAATGCCTCTTAGTTGACCAAGTGTGACTCAGAAATCGCGTTTTATGTCCACTCCCATGTCTCAGTCCATGTGCTTCTACCCTCCAGAGAAGTTTGTCCCCAAGCCCACAGTCCTTTTCCTCCCAGGTCCCCTGACAAGACAGCCAGGCCGTTGGGCCCTGCTGTGAATTTATATACAATCCGTTCTTATTATTGGCAGATTTCTGTATTTGCCAATTTAGCTACTAGCTAAAATTTATTTATAACCCCCAAATCAGTATTTATTGTGCTTTTTTGGTCATTTGTGGACAGGCACATGGCAAAAAATTCATGTCAGCCAACGCACAGGTTCGCAGCTGAGGTCAAGCAAGGTGACACTCTGCCTTCTTGATTCAATTCACACTAGTAAGTGCCACATTTTTGCATTTTCATGTTCTTTGCGGCTGATTTCACTGTTTCAAATGGCCCCAAGCATAGCGCTGAAGGGCCATCCAGTGTTCCTAAGTCAGGAAGGCTGTGATGTGCCTTACAGAGAAAAGAGTTCTATATTCAGGCGTGAGTTATATTGCCTCGAATTCAACGTTAATGAGTCAACAATGTATATCAAATAAGGTGTGAATGCCTCTAATTTGATATACATTGTTGACTCATTAACGTTGAAACAGAAACACACATAAAACAAAGCTACACATTGATCAGTTGATGAAAATATTGTGCCCAGAGGCTCACAGGAAACTAATCCTGTATTTTCTGTAGGAGCAATGTTCATGCTAATTCAGTGTTCACGGTGACATGATAGTACTTTCTAGAACTACCATGAATAATGAGAATTGACTGTATAGTCTCACCTGAAGCCACCTTTCCTTCCACACCGGATGGATGGCTGGGTGCAGTGCTCACAGCTCCACCCCTGGGAAGATTTTCCGCCATGAATGTCTCTCAAATAGAGTGACCGCCCACTTTTGACTTGTACCCATGTAGAGAATTGACCTATCTGTAAATCATACTTGGGCCTTTTCTTTTTGTTTCAGCTGGTTGTACAAGAGGTCCCCCTCCCCAACACAGCCACAGGTTTGAGCTGAGGGAGGTGCATTGCTGTGACTGTGGTATGTGACATGAGAGTCTGGGCTCTCTCCCTGTTCAGCGTACTCATGCCTTCTGGTCCTGCTCGGGTTTGGTCCTAGATATGCCGTTTCCATCTGGGCCCATCTGATGCTATGACTTGGTTAGTTCAAGAGAACCCAGCTCTTAATGGGCAGTTCTAGCTGCATGGCCATTTGGTGGCCCCTCGTTGAGCATTTCGTCTCTGCTACAGCGCAGTAACACTCCAGGAGCTGTTTCTTGAAAGGAGTATAATTACATGCTGTAAGTGGTGTGGCTCCACTCAGAATTCTGGGAGCCTGCAAAGCAATTTGAAATGCCAAACTGCGTGTTCCTGCCGCGGACATGTCCAACACCATGGGCCCTGCTGGATGAGATGGCCTAAAGGTCAAGGCCCCTTGCATTGAAGCCTGGACTCTTATAGGACCCTTTCCTGTTCTGGGCCCCACTTAAAGCGGGCGCCATTCCCCATCACCCATATATGGGCTGAGCACATTCCTAGGGGTGAAACGTGTAATTCCCAGAATGCGATGAGGCCTGATAGGCCCTATGCTTCCCTTTTTTGCGGTAGAGAAAGCAAGATGCAGACGTTCACCTTTCACTTTAACTGTCCCCCTAGAAAAGTGCTCTGTGGTCTGTGCCCTGCCCTCTAGAGTATATGCTGGACTTGGGCATGTGCGCCACCTCTGGCTTATCCTGTCTGATCGGCAGGATGTCATCAATGTAATAGATCGGTGGGGTGCCCAGATAGCTTCAAACTATATTACAGCAGAGGGCAGGAGAGGTGGCACACCCTTGAGGCAAAATTGTAAATGAATATTATCGTCTACCCCACGTACATCTGGACATTTCTGATTCTCTTTTCTAATTGGTGTAGAAAGAAACATGTTTGCTGAATCGGTGGTCACATACCATGTATCCAAGGCCTTATTAATCTGCTCTAGCAATGACACCACATCTGGCACAGTAGCTGGACATTTTAATTTATTCTCTCGTGATTTGTCTTTTCTTTCACACTGTCCAGTCTTCCACTGGGGCATTTGTGAATTTTTATTTATTTAGTATAGCTCTTTATACATTAATAGTACCCTTTTTCTCATGTTCGTTGCAAATATTTATTCTCGGATTATTGTTTCCTTCTCATGTCATTTTTTCTTATGTTAATCCTTTTTTTTTTTTACATTTTCTGTGTACCAAAGCTAATCATGTTCTCTTTTCTGGTTCTGCCTTCAATGGGAAACTTAGAAAAGCCCTTCTCCAACAAAATACCACATTGGTTCTAATATTACTTTTTTCAAATGCTAGATGGTTACCTATATGATTTATTTAAAAAAATCCATCCTTTTCCCCACTGACTTGAGTTGTTACTATTATTATAAGCTAGAAAAATAGGCTCACAAGTTTCTGGGTTTTCTTTTCTATTCCATCATCTGATCTGTCTTTTCTCATGTGCTCACCGCACTTTCTAAATCCCTCTGGCTCCATAGTATGTTTTAATATCTAGCGATACAATTTTTCCAAAGTCCTTGCTCTTCTTCTCACTATTTGCTGACAAATCTCACCCATTTCTTTATTCAGGTGAGTTTTTAAGTCACTTTGATAAAACCATGGCTTTTTTATGTTGGAACTTTATTATTTCCACTAATTAAAATGGGTTGTTTTTCATATCATTACACTATTGAGTTGTTCCATTCAGAAACACGATGCGAATCTCCATTTATTTAAATAACTTAGTCTCTCTTTATAGTGTTTTATGTATGTGTATATACGTATGTGTATATATATGGATCTAACATATTTCTTATAAATCTTATTCTTTAGAATCTTATATTTTTGCATTGCTATTATGTTTAGAACTTTTTAAATTATGTTTTCTAACATAATTGTTTTTTGTGGGTAAGTAAGAAATTGGTATATTTCTTATATTTGTTTTTATCTGGCTGTCTCATATGCTAACTTCTTAGAACTTGAGGTTTGGGGGATTTCTAGAAATGCTATTGCATCTATAAAGAAGATGCTTTCCGGTGGTTGTAACACATTTCTTTTTGTTTCATTGCATTGAGTCTAACTTTCACTAAATAGTGATGATCAATGACCGGTGATCTTTGTCTCACCCTCAGTTTAATGGAAATGAAACTCACCCTTAGCATGAAGTCAGTTTTCTTCAGCATAGTTTTAAAAAAGATCCTTTATCTTTCAGTTTACTTATAATTTTTGTTGAGTTTTATCAAATGCCTATTAAGTATGCATTGAGATGATCCTATAGTTTTTCTTCCTTAGCATATTCGAGATGATGAATTTTATTAATAGATTCATCAGTATTATATTAATTAGACTTGGTCACGGTATACATGTATATGTACATGTTAAAACATACATTTTTTAAAAAATATGAGATGATTTAATGTACTATTCTTTTACTTGAAATTTTATTTTTTATAGTGAAATAGGTCTGTCGATTTTTTTACAACAAAGCTTTCTCATATTTCTGTACCAAAGTGCAAATTATACTATAATCTCCATAACCATTGTACAGATTATGCCATCTTCATAAAACAAATAGTTCATTACACTGAGGTCTATACAGTTATTACCATTGAATTGTATTTAGTATTATCATTTAATTTTTATAGGCTTTGTACCTGTAATGATCCCTATTCATATTCCTAAAGTTGTAGATTGTAGTATCTCTCTCTTTTCCTGCTCATCTTTACCAGAGCTTTATCCGCGTTATTGGTTGCTTTACTTGGTTTTATTCATTTTATTCGGCAAACTAATCATCAGAATTATGTTTTAATTCTATTACTTTTCTTTTTCCTTAATTTATTCATTTCTCTTTTTATGTTTAATAATCCCTTTTCCTGTAGATGTTTAAATTTTTCATTTTAGATTCTCTAGTTCATTTACTTTTATTGTTTATTGTTCAATAATAAAAAGTTAATGGCCGTACGTTTTTTTCCGAGTATGGCTTTAGCTGTATCCTATACATTTTTGCAATGAAGTAGTCTTACATCTTTTACTTTTGTCTTCCAAAAACATAGCTTTATTGGTTTTTCTAAAAATAGCATATGTTCATTGTAAAAAAATTAAACACAAGTAAATACAAAGAAGAAATAAAAGATGATTAAAACTGCACCAAACACAAATAACCATGACTAACCTAACCATTCGCTAAGTATCTTTTCAAGTCATATCTTTGTGAATTGTACACATATAATTTACATAAATGGGATTATAATGTGGCGCCTTGTCCTGTACTTTCTAGTCTGTTCTAGACCTGCCAGTTTTCTGCAACAGGATTTCCATGTGGATGTATTTCTGTGTCCATAGTTATAGGTCACGCCCTTATTTTTAGTGGTCGCGTCACAGTCCTTCGTCACAGTGGATGTTTCATTGTAAATATGAGCGGTGTTCTGTTGACAGACATTTAGGCTGTTTCTGACTTTTCCCTATTATAAAACGCTTGGGAGATTCGTTAGGAGTTGTGAAAATGAGTTTTTGAGGGTGCAGGTGTCAGCAGAGGGAGGAGAGGAGAGCTCTATCCTGGGCAAACTTCTTAACCCTCTGAGCTTCAGGCTTCTTTTCTGTAAAAAGGAGACTCGTCCTGGTGCCTGCCTCAGAGAAGGGATGTGAGAAAAAGTGAGGAGCCATTTTGGAGCCTTCAAAACTATTTCTGGCTTGTAGGGGCTCACAGCGGGGAAAGAGGTTACATATTCTTCTGACCTGGCCATGGAGGGGTGGGAACTCTAATTTTTAGGGGTGGAGCCAGCCTGGAATCTAAAATAGCCCGTAACTGAACAGCTGGACCTGCTTTGGCAACATCTGCCCTTAAACATCTGGGCAGCGTAGAATACCTTCCTCTATGTTCCTGACATTGTCTCAGAGCCAGATGTTCCCAGGCCCCTTCCGTCAACTAATTTGTGGCTGAGTAGCAGCAGGAACCTCCCCAGAACTGAGTCCTGTCTGTGCCTCGGACCTACTGTGTGACCTCAGAGCCAGTCCTTGCCCTCTCTGAGCCTTTCATCCCTGAACCCTTCCAGCCCAATCACCTGGAACTCTTCTGAGAGAGATAGAATATCCGAAGCTTTGCCTGCAGCCTCCAACCCTCTCCTGGGCATTTCAATCTCGGCTTAACCAGGGACTTCAATAGGCAACGCTTTTCTCGAGGGTTCATAAAAACATGTAAACATGGGTGAGGATACAAAATATTGAGCAGCAAGGCAGTAAAACACACCAGTATTTGTTGTGTTAATTGAATATTCATGAGCTGACTGTTTAAATTACAGTTCACAACTGTTGCCGGGCCTGATGAATAATTTAAACGAGGGTGGCCAAAGAGATTTCAACACTGCATTAGCCAACTGCTCAAGAACAGCTACAGAGACTTTATAATTAGCTCGGAATACCCTATAATAAATTCTTTGAAAGATGGTTTTAATTAGCAACGTGTGCTAATTCTGAATGTAGAGTGTTAAGCGTTAAGGGGGTGTGTAACCCTTCCCTTTCCTTGTGTTTCCCTCTCATGTGGGGTCCCACCACCTGCCAAGAACCTCTGCGCCATGCTGGGCCTGCCTCCTGAATCCCTCCCCGCGCCAGGCCCACTGCCCCATCTCAGCTCAGACACCCCCTGCCACGGCCTGGACCTGTGCAGAAGCCTCTGACCTGGTCTCCCAGCTTCTGTCTTTCTCCCTCTGTGTCATTCATGAGCTAGTTCATTCCCACTGGAGCAGCCAGTTCATTCTGAAATACGAGTCTGATTCTACTTCTGCTCCTTGTACAGCCCCTCAATTGGAGAAGCCCAGAAGAAGTGGCTTGTCAAAGTCATTCAGGTCTCCAGGGGCATAGCAGGACCAGCTGACTTCAGCCAGTCTGTAGGTGTGTGGAGATGGGAGAGGCATCACTGGCAGAAGGAACAGCATTAGCAAAGGCAAAGCAACAGGGGGTGTCTGAGCTGAGATGGGGCAGTGGGCCTGGAGCAGAGAGGGATTCAGGAGGCAGGCCCAGCGTGGCACAGAGGTTCTTGCAGCGTGCGGACTGGCCGTGAGGAGCAGGATGAGGAGAGGCATGAAGGAAGCCGGGGCCTGGCCACGCCATGTCAAATGCTTGAAGAGGGAGGGTGGAGGAGACAGATCCCACTTAGGGCCGTGGTACCCACTGGGTTGACCTGGAGCTTGGGGAGGCTGCCACTCTGGGGCCCCGAGCTCCCAGGCCTGCCTGGCTCGTCCCTTTAGCATCCGCTGAGTGCCTGCTCTGTGCCAGGCCTGGCGCTGGACGCCGGGGAAACAGCCCCAAGCATAGCAGATTCTCGCCTTCGTGAATGGAGCACACAACCAAAATCCTCTACACGTGCCAGTGAATGTATAATTGCAATCATGGCAAGGTCAATGAACAAATGACAAGGTGCCAAGAGAGGCAATCACCTTGGTTTAGGTAGGAGAGCTTCCTAGAGGTGGTGACATTTTTTGCTGAGTTCTGAAAAGAGATCAGGGGTTAGGGAGGTAAACTGAGTTCCAGGAGGAGGGAGCCGGGCCACCGGGGTATCAGAGCTGCCCCGTCCCCAGACAGTGCTGAGGACAGGGGTCTGTCTAGTAGGGTCATTGGCAGTGGCCTGGTGTATATCTGTGTGGGGGCAGGTGGGTTGGTAATAGGAGTGGAGCCTGGACTGGTGATGGGAAAGGGGTGTCTGTGTATGGGGACCTCATTGCTGGAAGGGAAATGACCCCCTTTTCTGAATCCAAACCCTGGCTCCGTGAGCAGGACATGGAGTTTCTCAGCTTCGGTTCATCGGGATTCACTCATGCACTTTTTAAATTCATTCTAGAAACGTTTATTGAGCCCCTACTATGTACCAAGCACTCTCCCAAGCCCTGAGCAAATGACAGTCCCTCATCCACCGAGCTTCCTTGCCAGTGGGATAAACCAAAAAATGAGAAAAAATAGTAAAATACAGCCTCCCTACCCCACAGATGCAGAAGCAAAGGATCCTGCCAGATAAGCAAATGCCCCTTTCCAGAATGTGGCTCAGCCCTAGTGCCGTGGGCAAGCGCATCAGGCCCCCTTTGAAATAGGAACTGAAGGTCAAAATCAGGAAGATGGAGGATTTGCAGCTCAACAGGTCCTTTTGGTTATCAGCCTCCTGTGACCAAGCACACTGGCTCCATCCACTTCCTCAGCCTCCCTGACCCCCGCCTCTGGCCTATGACTCAGGAGGAGACCTGCTGGGCTGTCCTCCTCTCACTGGCCACCAGGCTCCCCAGAGCCTGCAGGACCAGTCTTCATCCCCTGTGATCTGCCCCTTGGGGCTCCACTAGCCTTGTCCCTGCCTAGACCCCAGTGTACCCTGCGTCCTAGCAGCCCCCTGACACATGGGGACAACCGTCATGCTGATTCTGGACCTCAAGCTCACCTCTGGTTCTAATTTACTCAGCAGTTTCCTGGTGGTTTATCATTGTTTTTGTCCAGCAGTTTCCTCTCAACTCTTCACAGAGATACAGAAGAATTCAGAAGTAGTCGAAACAAAACGGATAAGCTGTGCCCTCTCCCTGTGTGGTGATAACAAAACCATTCCCTTTCCGGCACTCTGTCCCTGAGGGCCAGCCGAACCCTTCTGTCCTCAGTAGTAAAAAGAGCTCAGACTTTGGGGTCAGGGAGACCCGGGTTGGGATCCTGGCCCTGCTCCAGGTGAGCTGCAGACAGGGAGCAACTGACTTCACTTCTCTGGGACGCCATTTGCTTATCTGTAAAGTGGGAAGAGCAGCATCTACCTACCAGGGCTGTTGAAAGGCTTGCTTGAGACCAAAGCTGAGAACGTGGCTCATGAATGTCACAGCTGTGCTGTGGCACATCAGTTCTGCAGCTAAGGTCCCCATGGGGGCATCACTATGACAGGAGGCCCCGCCTTCCACAATTGCACGTTCCCCTTGGCCCCTGCCTACTGTCCCGCTTTTCGTCTCACGGTCCCAGCGAAGCTTGCAGGAGAGGTCACTGACCCTGGATGGCTGTATGTCCTCCCCTCCCATTCACTCTGGCCTCTACCTCCCCCTTGACTACGAAACTGCTCCACTTTGGGGCCTGGTGGCCTCCTTATTGTCAAGTCCCTTGGGCACATGCTGCCTTTATCATACTTGACACTTGGCTATATTAGACCAGCTGGGCCACCCCTTCTTCCGGAACCTCTCTCCCTCCTCTGCTCCCTCAGTGTGCCTGTGTGACCGTGATGCTCCTGCTGGCCTCAACTGCTCAGACCACCCTTTCCTGGCCTCCTTGCAGGCTCCTCCTGCATCTCCCTCTCTCTCTGCCTGATTCTCCGCTGTCGTGGCTGGGTACCACTGGTGGCCCCAGGTCAGTTTCCATCGCTGCATCCCTCGTCTAAGCACTAGGCCATGTAACGGACCATCCCCACCTATCCATGCCCAAGCTCGGCCTGTCCACAGCTGGCCACTCACCCTCACCTGGATGGTCATGTCCCTTCTCCCCTGTGACCAGCCTATGAATGTCATTGGTGATCTGGCGTCATCTTTGACCATCTGCCATGACCAGTCCCGAATCCTCTCCCATGGCATCACTCACGCCCATCTCACCTTCCACCTATCCGGATTCCGATGGCGTCTGTCACTTCTCACTCGGAAGCTCCACCTCCCACATAGCAGCCATGGCCGTTCTAAAATTCAAGTCACCGCTCTGCCTAAAACCCTTCTGGGTTCCCAGGGACCCTCGGGATAAAGTCCAGATGTCTTCACCTGGCATTCAAGGCCCTACCCAGCCCGGTCCTGCCTGGTTCTCTAACCTCATCTTTCTCCCTCTCCTCACCTGTCCCCATCATTCTTCACTCCAGCCAGACTGAGGCCTTTCCAGATCCCCCGTCTGCATCTAACAACCCCATGGTGGCCTACGGCTTTCCTTCCAGCATTCTTCATCCCTGTTACTACATATCGATGGGTGTGGAATTGATCGATATCTGTCTCCCACGGGTCAGGGACTGCACCTGCGGTATCCACTGGAGTCCTCAGTGCTTGGCACATAGCAGATGCTTAGTAAATACAGATATTTCTGCTATAATACGCTAGATACAGTCCTGAAAAGACTTCAAAATCCTAATATTAAGAGTTTGTGAGAAAAAAATGGAGCTGAGGCAAACCTCTCAAGGTCTAGGCAACTTCGTAACCAGAGCACCAACAGAAAACCGTGACAATCCTAATGCACGTTCCAGCGCAGTTAAAAAAAACAAACAAACGCACGTGTTAAATTCTTACTAATCTCTCAGTAAGAACTGGGAAGTTAGCTTGATGGGAGCGGGTGTAAAGACACCTCTTTGCTGCTGAGTTACAGAGACAAGGACGAGCACACAAAGATCGGGGAGAAGTGTGCACTTTCACACCACAAGTGCCCAGACAGGATGAGGGGAAGGAGGTGGTATGGAGGGGCAGGGGAAGAGCATGGATTCCTCCACTGCCTGCTGAGTTCAGCTGGACTAACATCCTCAAGAGGCTATTCCTTAGTGGCACAAAACAGTAACGTGCTGGAAGGGTCGCCTGTGCCTGAATGGGACTCCCCTGTGGTGTGACCTTCCCCTGTTCACCAGATAGTCAGTGTCCCAGGAACACAGGCTACAGTGGAGCACACTGAGCGGGCGTGTCTGTATTAATGGAGAGCGTGTTAATAGCGTGTGTCCCGGTGTGATGACGTGGTTGGATCACTCGTCTCTCTGTCCCGCTGGACTAGGGGGTCCTGCCTGAATGACTGGGCCTGTGCCTGCCTTCTTTGTGTCCCAGGGCCTGTGACTTACAGGTTGTTACCATGTGGGCCCTCTGTCTTTGATCACAGACCTCACCTTCTGCCCTCAAGAAACCAGGAATGTGCCATGTGGCACTTGGGAGTTACCCAAAAACACTTGCTGTCCATTAAGAGGCTTTTAGTTACCCAGGAAAAAGAAATGGGCTCTGTATTAGTCAGGGGTCTCCGGAGAAACAGAACCAGTAGGATATGTAGAGACATAGGTATAAGAGGAGATTTAATATAGGAATTGGCTCCCATAGTCACGGAGACTGAGAAGTCCCACGGTGTGCTGTCTGCAAGCTGGATTCAGTTCAAGTTCAAAGGCCAGAGAACTTGGAACTCTAATGTCCGAAAGCAGGAAAAGATGGATGTCCTAGCTTAGGAAGAGAGAATTTGCCCTTCCTCCCCCTTTTTGTTCTGTTGGGACCCTCGGTGGATTGGCCGGTGCACACAGTGGTGATGGCATCTTCCTTACTCAGGCTACTGATTTCTTCTAGAAACATCCTCCCAGACACACCCCAAAACAATGTTTTACCAGCCAGCTATTGGGCATCCCTTAGCTCAGTCAAGTTGACACATAAAATTAACAATCACAAGCTGTGAACCATGGCAAGAAGGGGTGGCTTTGGAAGATCACGAGGAGGTGACATGTACCCGACCTGGAGGTTGAGTAGACGTGGGAGGTGAAGGAAGGAACAGTCCAGGCAGATAATTCATTCAACGAACATTCACTGAACCTCTGCTATGTGTCAGGCGCTGTTCTGGGTGCTGGCAATACACCAGTGAACAAAACAAAACTCTTTGCCCATGTGGAACTTAATCCTAGCAGAGGGAGCAAAATAAGACTCAATGAACAAATAAATAAGTCATATAGTGTGTTCCCAGGTGATCAGTGCTTCGGAAAGAAAGGACAGCAGCACGAAAGGGGTTTTGAAAGCAGGAGTGGTGGGGGAGGGGCTGCTTGCAGGACTGGGCAGGGTGGTTGGGAAGACCTCATAGGAAAGGGGAGATTAAGACAAAGACTGGTGGAGTGAGGGGATGAGTGGGGTAGGTGATCCCCAAGTGTGGGAAGAACATACGATACTGAGGCAACAACTAACTTACAGGGGTTTCCCCCTCTGGCACTGTTGACATTTGGGGCTGGGTAATTCTCCGTTGTGGGGCTGTCCTGTGCATTGTAGGGTGTTTGGCAGCCGCCCTGGCTACTTTCCACTAGATGCCGGTAGCATCTCCCAGTTGTAACAACCAAAAATGGCTCTAAATATTGCCAAATGTCCCCTCGGGGGGAAAAATCGCACTAGGCTAGAGGTGGAAGATGTTTGCGTGTTTAAGGGACAGCAAGAAGGTGAATTCTGATGGGGAGGGGCGGTAGAGGGCGGAGCAGCAGGAGGAGAAGGCCAGAGAGGTACCAGGTGGTGGCGTGGTGGTTCCAGGGGCCTGTTGTGTAGTGAGGACTTAGGCTTCTACTCGAAGTGAAGTGGGGAGCTAGTACAGGTTCTGAGCAGAGGAGTAAGGGCCTGCATCCCAGAGACGGGAAGCCTAAGGACCACAACCCTCATCCCAACCTGAACAGAAATCTCACACCCCAAGCCTGGCAATTGCAGTGTCTCAGTGCCCAGTGTTTGCAAATCTTTCTTCAAAGACAAAACCAGCCCAAAGGGGACAAATTGCTTTGCATTTACATCCTTCCCTGCTGGTGCCTTCATATTCATAACAGGATGATCAGTGTAACCAGGAATGGGGCTGTTGCTTTAAAGGATAAATTAGCCTGACTCTTAACTCAATAATTAAAACTGTGATGGTGCTCGGCCTGCAGGGATAATGTACTATTATTATAGTCATTTGTTTCAATTAAATGCTTACTGATTTTACAATAGCAGCTGGGCACCTGTGCACTATAGCTATTACTCTAAACAAGACATCTCACATTTCAGGAGAAATTTGTCAGCGTGCAAAGGATCTCTCACCAAGCATGAAAGTTTATTAGAAATACTTACTGACAAGGATTCCGGGTGAGGGGCAGGCATTGGGGAAGGTTTTCTATTGGCTTTCTTTTCTTCTCTATCGTGCTGGATTTTTTTTTTTTTTCTGAAAGGAAATAATTTTTAAATAGTTGACTCTTAAAGCCTCAGAGAGCAGTGTGCCCTAGGAAGGTTGGCATCGGTGGGGGTGAGAGCTTAGGTTGTAACTTCCCACATCATTGATTTTGGGGTGTGGTAGACTGAATAATGCCCCCCCCAAGATGGCCATGTCTTAATCCAGAGGCTGTGAGTATGTCACCTTACATAGCGAAAGAGATTGTGCAAATGTGATTAATTTAAAATTCTTGAGATGGGGAGATCATTCTGGATTATTTGAGTGGCTCCAATGTTGTAACCACAAGTCTTCATAAGAGGGGGGTTGGAGGGGGCAACACCTGGAATAGCTGATGTGACAATGGAAGCAGAGAGAGAAAAGGCCATGTGATGCGGGGCCATGAGACAAGAAATAAGGACAGCATCTATCCAAAAAAAAAAAAAATAGTAAGGAGACAGATTCTCCCTGGAGGCTCCAGAGGGAACCAGCCCTGTCAATACCTTGTCGTTAGCCCAGGGGGACTGATTTTGGATTTCTGGCCTCCAGAACTGTAAGATAATGAGTTTGTGTTCAAGCCTGTGGTAATTTGTTACAGCAGCGATAGGAAATAATACACAGATCTCTGCTACTTCTCAGAGTCCTGAGACAGTTTTCCTCAGGGAGGTGGTTCTGCTGCAGATCCCAGGACTACGGGGCAGCTAGCAGCATGGACCTGGGCCGTCCCCTCAGCACCTGCAGGCACAGTGCCGCCACCTCTGCCAACACACCAGCCCTCTTAAGTCCTCACCTCCAATGCCCCTTTACCCTCATCTCCCACCCTTCCTGATACTCTGGCTATGCCAGGCTCTGGGCAGCTTGCAAAGCTCATCATGCCACTTGTATTAGTCAACGTTTTCTAGAGAAACAGAACCAATACTTTAAATAGATGTTAGATGATAGATGATAGATAGATAGATAGATAGATAGATAGATAGATAGATAGATAGACTGATAGATAATTAGAAGAAATTGGCTCTCATGATAATGGAGGCTGAGGAATCCCAAGATCTGTAGTCAGCAAGCTGGAGACCCAGGAGAGCCAATGGTGTAGTTCCAGCCTGAGGGGAGGAGAAGACCAGTGTCCCAGAAGTCAAGCAGAAGTTCCTCTTACTCAGCCTTTTCGTTCTAATCAGGCCTTCAACTGCTTGGGTGAGGCCCACCCACGTTGGGAAGGACAATCTGCTTTACTCAGTCCACAGATTCAAATGTTAATCATATCCAGAAACACCCTCATAGACACACCAAGAATAATGTTTGACGAAATGACTGGGCACCCCGTGGCCTGGTCAAGTTGACATAAAATTAACCATCACCCAGCTCCATGCCCCTGTGCCCTTGCATATGCAGTTCAGTTTCTGTCCTTGGGAATGCCCTCCACATACTCCCCACCCTCGTATTCTGCAAACTCCCCTTTAAGAGTCAGCTCAGAGTCTTCTCCTGTGGAAAGGCTCTCTGGCTCTCCAGGCACTGGAGGGTCCCCTTCTCTGCTCCCCTGAGCCCAGGTCCCTCTGCATACCTGTGCTGCTGCACCGCTTAAAAATATGTAGGGATGTGTCTGCCTCCCCCATCAGATTACAAACTCTGGATGGAGAGTTTTTACTCTGCTATTTACCTCCTGCATCTAGCCCAGGGTCTCAGACATAGCAGCTCTCAGGGAATATTGAATGAATGAATGAATGAATGAATGAATGAATGAATAACAGGAGCAGGCTTGGGGACCTGGGAGGATTAGAGAAGTACAATGACCACAGAGGAAAGGGCAGCTCAAGGCAGAAGCCCGGTTTAGGACAGGAGAAGGAGTCTCAAGACAGCAATGGAAGCTCAGTCAGAGGACAGTGGCCAACTGTCTGACACAAGTCCAGGGCTTTCTGATTTTAAAGGGTCAGAGCAAGAGCCCAGCTGGTGGCCAGGGCAGGATGGGTGGGCTGGTGGCAGAGTGCCTGAGGATGTGGGAACCAGATGGACCTTGATTTGAATCCCAGTTCCAAATGAGGTTACTTCCCTTTCTGAGCCCCAGCTTCTTCATCTGTAAACTGCTAATGATAAACACACCTTCCTCCCACAACTGGGTGAGAATTAGATGTGGTCAGAAGGTCAGTGCCCAGCAGATGGTAACTGCCAAATAAAGGGTAGCATTCAAGTAACACAGGGGTTAGCAATCTATGGCTACAGGCAAAATCTGGCCCTCTGCTTGTTTTTGTAAATAAAGTTTTATTAGGACACAGCCACACTCCTTCATTTTCATATTGCCTATGGCTGCTTTTGTGCTACAACCACAGAGTAGTTATGACAGAGACCACCTGGCCCGCAAAACCTAAAATATTTAATATCTGGCCCTTTATAGAAGTTTGCCAATTCCTGACCTAATGTAACAAATGTTTGTGGAGCACCCCTGTGCTGTACCTTGCACTGTGATTTTTACTGTCATTGGAGCTTTCCTCCTGGTTTCTCTCTTCTTTAATATTCCAAAAACTTCCATCGTGTCTGATCTCTTCTTAGCCCATTTGAGATTCGATTCAAATTCACACCTTGAGCAAATTCATGACAGGATGAAGGAAAAAGAAACCGTCTAGTGTTGAACACCTACTGTGTGCCAGGCTCTGTACAAATTATCTTTTCGTTGGGTCCTCACCGTCACCCATGACAGCAGGTTCATTACTTTCCACCTGTGTTAGAGCCATTGAGATCTGTGTTGGTGCAACGAAGAAATTTCAGTCTTGGAAGACAGTCAGAATTCTGACTTTTCCACACCTTAGCTGTGTGACCTTGGGAAAATCTCTTAACGTCACTGAATTTCAGTGTCTTTATTGTAAAACGGGGGTGATAAGAATGTTTATGTCAAAGATTTGTTCATGAAGCTCCTAAACAAATTCGTTCATGAGTACTCCCTGAGTATAATAGTATTATTACTGTCGTTATCATCCTCTATAAAGCAGGAATGTTATTATCTTTTAGGAAGGGCTACTCTGAAACGGTGGGAGAGATTGTAAAATGCTCATCAGTGGTTTGTTAACTCTCCTTTGGGCTCTGATTGTGCTTGGAAGTTAAGGAGAAATTCCTGGACCCTCTGAAACCGAGGCAGAGGCTTCAAGGAGAGAATACAATGACATTCAGATTCCCGGGTGAAGTGTGAGGCTGTGTTTAATGACACCTCGTCCCTGCGGGGAAGCAGGGCGGGGTGTTAATTCTCTGAATCAGCAGAAGGCAGGAAGGAGAAAGGTGCCGTTTCTTCTTCTCTCCCCACTGTGTGGGGGTACCCTGCGCACCTGGGCTGCTCTCCACAGAGATTGCAGATGGGAATTTGTGAAAAACACCTTTGTGTTCCTGCAGCCCTGAGAATCTATTAAGCCAGGCGAACCTAATTATGTTCGCAGCAGAGCCTCGTTACTGTTTCCTTCCTGGAGAGGGTGCAGACGTGGCTCCTGGAAGCGTTCCTATGTTTCCATGGGAAAAGCAGGAGGCTCGGTTCATTTGGTTACCAGACACCTCGTAAGTACCAGCTGTACGCCAGGCCACCTGCCTGGGGCTGAGGAGGCATTTTCTGTGTCTCTGCACATAAGCAGATGCTTGGTACCCACCGTAGAGAGCCCTGGGAAAGGCACGGGAGGGTGTGGCCAGAGGAAGGAAGAAGGAGGAGGAGGAGAGAGCAGTCAGGGAAAGCTTCTCTGAGGAGGTGACATTTCCAGTGAGTCTCAAAGGACAATGACATGGAGGAAAGGACCAGAGAGCCACAGGAGGGAAAGGCTTCATTCTAGAGAGAAGCCCCCATGTCCCCGGGGAGCTCTGGGGAGGGGCCTGAGAGGTCAGAATGAGAGCGAGGGCACGGACCTTCGTGGGGCGTTTTGCAAGCCTAGGATAATGCGAGCAGGCCCCAGGGGAGCCACGGAAAGGTTCTGAGCAGAGAGGAGACATTTTACACTCCAGGAGGGTCACTCCAGTGGCCAGCATGGCACCTAGACTCAAGGAATCCAGGCTGGAGGCTGAGAGAGGGCTGGCGTCTTAATTTGGGATTTCCCTAAATCAGACCCTGACATAAAGGTTTGGGTACAAATAGGAAGTGCTGTGAAGCAAGAAGGGACGTGGCACTAGAAGGAAAGAAAGCCAGTAAAGGGCGGGTCGACGAGTTGTAACCACTATGGCAACTGGAACACAGTCCTGCCGCGGACCCTCTGGGAGGCATATGGCATGCAACTCAGCACTGTCCCGCTGAGGGGAGAGGAAGCCAAGGTTTTGTCCACAAAGTCCTGTCCCTCACTGGTTGAAGGTCACTCCTGGGGCCTTAATTGCTCAGCATTCCAGGCAGGGAGACGCAGGAAGCCATCCGTAGGTGTAGTCACCCTCTGCAGAGTGTGGGGGCCCCCAAATAAGCCAAGGGCAAATGAAGGTGAAGGAAACTCAAAAAGATACAGAGAAGATTGAGTCTTATTTGGCTCATAAACTCATAGGAGATTGTCGAGTCCACGGGGAATGACTATGTCCTATCCTGAGTCTGATTCTGAGAAAGAAATATTCAACCAATGGGACATTTCTTCCTATCTGTACCAATTCTGCCTCATTCTGTTGCCATACCCAACTCGCATTCCATCACATTCTCAAGAAAAGAGGCCAGTGGGGAGTTTTGCCTACCAGGTGCGGCCTCCTTCCCTCCCTTCCTTTTTCCATCCTTCAAGAAATATTTTTAAAGCACCAACCTGCTGCGTTTAAGGCACTACCAAAGGCATTGGGGATACACAAGTGGACAAGATAGGCCTCTACTCACGAAGCTTCCAGAGGGGAAGAGCGGCAATCAATAGAAAACCGAACAAAATAAGTGTAGCTTGAAATTACGAAGAAAACAAACAATATGATGATAGAAAGTAATGATAGTGAGTTAGTTTTTTTTCGACAAGGTGGTCAGGGAAGGCTTCTTGAGGAGGTGACATTCAAGTTAAGAACTGAACAGTGAGGATCCACATGCAGGACCCAAGGGGAAGAATGCTCCCAGCTGAGGGAAGTGCAGGCACAGAAGCCTGAGGCAGGGGTGGCCTTTGTGTGTTGGATGATCTGAACGAAGGAAGTCAGGCTGAGCCAGAGTGCAGTACGCGATGGGGACTGTACAATAGGGGCCGGAGACTTAGATTGGGGTCCAATGATGCAGGGCCTAGAAAACTGTGGTGAGTGGACTGGATTTTACTCTAAGGGGGATCAGGAAGCCAATGAAGAATCTTAAGGAGGGGAGTAGCATGGTCTGATAGACATACTTTACAGATCCCTTTGGAGGTGGTATGGGCAATAGATTGGTGTTTATGAAGGCGGGGAGACAGTGGAGGCGGGGAGACGAGGCAGAGAAATAAGAAAAGAGACGACCATGGCTTGGGAGGAAGAGGCATAGGAGGGATTTAGGAATCATTGTAGAGGCAAAGCCAACAGTGGTGTGTGTCTGGGGCTGCAGGGAGGGAGGAATAGGAGGTTAGTGTTTAAATGGTACCAAGTTTCAGTTTTGTAAGATGAAGAGAGCCCTGGAGATGGGCGGTGGTCGTGGTGGCACAATAACGTGAATGTACTTAATGCCACTGAAGTGTGTACTTAAAAATGGTGAAGGTGGTCAATTTTACGTTACGTATATTTTACCACGATTTAAAAAAAATTTTAATGATAAAAAATAAGTTGCACTGATGTCGTTTTTCTACAGCTTACAAAGTTATTAAATAGCCTGGTCAAAGACAAAAGCAAACATTCCTCTAGAAACAGATAACCCGAAGTCCTCTAGGCAATTCCCAGCAGTCCACTGAAAGGACACTCCTTTGCCCATTTCAAAGTCTTTAAAATTTTTCTTGCAGCATAAATGTCTTCTTGTGCATATGGAAAAGTTCTTCATAATAAATATCTTGGAGTAGAATTTTTAGGTTATAAGATATACACATCTTCAACAAACTGGGTATTGTCAAATTGCTTTCTAAAATGTTTAATTAGTTCACACTCCCAACAGCAATATAAATAGAAACCCAAATGGCCGGTAAACCTATGAAAAAGTATTCAGCCTCTCTAGTAATCAGGACAGTGTGAATCAGAACAACTGTGAGAGCATTTCACACTTTGCAGACTTGCAAAAATTCAAAAGCCTTCCACTATTAAGTTTTGGCAATATATTAAATTACTGAGTCAGGAATATCTGGTTGAAGAATTCCAAAGCAGGCAGCTGAAAAGAAAAAAAAAACATATAAAACAAGCCCTAAACACTGAGCCCCAAGGTCATTTTGCCCTTGAGAAAATAATGTCAGATTCTTGTTGAGGATTTATGGAAGGAAGAGTGTGTACATACTGATAGAAAGAGGGATGTTTAGATTTGAAAACTTTCTACCCTTTTTGGGGGGAGGAGTTAAAAATTTTTCCAGCTTCGTTGAGATATTACTGACATATAACACACGGAAGTTTAAGATATACAATGTGATGATTTGGTACGTGCATACATTGTGATGTGATAGCCACAGTAAGGTTAGTTAACACATCCTTTGCCTCACATAATTAATTACCTTTGTGTGTGTGCGGTGATAACTTTTAAGATCTACACTCCTAGAACTTTCAAGTACATAATACAGTATTGTTAATTATCGTCACCATGCTGTCCATCATTAGATCCCTAGAACTTAACCATCATAGAGCTGGAAGTCTGTACCCTTTGACCACCTCCACCCACGTTGCCCACCTCTCTGGCCCTGGCAACCACCATTTTACTCTCTATTTCTTTGAATTCAATTATTTAGATCCCACTTATGAGTGAGAACATATAGTACTTGTCTTTCTCAGTCTGACTTACTTCACTTAGCATAATGTCCACCCATATTGTCACAAAAGGCAGGATTTCCTTCTCTTTCGTGGCTAAATAAATTGTGTATGTAACACCACATTTTCCTTATTTGTTCATCTGTTCAAAGACACTTGTTTCCATGTCTTGGCCATGGTAAATAACGCTGCAGTGAACGGGAGGGTGCAGATACCTCTTCGAGGTAGTGATTTTATTTCTTTTGGATAAATGCTGAGCAGTGGGATTGCTGGATCATATGGTAGTTCTATTTTTAGTTTTTTTGAGGAACTTTCATACTGTTTTCCATAGTGGCTGCATCAATTTACATTCCCACTTTCCTCACACCTTTGCCAACACGTTATCTCGTCTTTTTGATAATAGCTATTCTAACAGGTGCGAGTTGATAGTTTCGATTTGCATTTCCCTGATGATTAGTGATGTTGAACACCCTATCATACGCCTGCTAGCCATCTGTCTGTCTTCAAAATGTCTATTCAATTCCTTTGCCTGTTTTTTAATTGAATTGCTTGTAAAACCCTCTACTCTTTAAAACGGTTCCCTGTTCCTCAAGTTTCTTTATGATTAACATAATAATCAATTATATATTTCCCAATATATTGTATTAAGAACTCAGAACCAAAAATCTACCTATATGCTGTTTATACGATGCCCACTTAAAGCAAAGCAGGACAAAAATAAAACAGCGGAAAAATAAAGGGCGTAATGATGATCAGAGATAAAGGAGGATTTAAGACAGAAACATCAACTGAGGCAAAGATGCTTTTTTATATATAAAAAAAGGAGAAGCCATAATGAAAATATCACATTCTGGGACATTTATGGGGAGGAATAATTTCAAATCAATATATATGAAGAATCTGATGGCAACACAATAGCCATGGGAGGCTTTAACTCATTTTTCTCGAGATTTCACAGCTAAAGTAGTCAAAACAGTTTAGTGAACAGACACATAGAGAAATGTGTATGATACAGAGTAAACATTATCTCAGATGTACATGAAAGTTTTATAAAAATGCATTATATCCTAAGCCATAATGAAAACCTCAATGCCAAAAATATAAAGTTCTAGGAGTCGTGTCCTCAGGCCACAATAACAAAAGGATACATTAAATAAAGACTCTTTTCCAAATAACTTTAGGATGAAAAAAGAAAATCAAATCTTCGGTGTGGAATATTTTTAAAATATTTATATCAGGCAGCTAAAATCTACCTCAGGGGGAAAAAATCATAGTTATGGAACAGGGTCTCTCAACCTCAGCACTATTGACATTTCGGGGTACATAATTCTTTTGGGGGGGGTGTCCTGTTAATTGTAGGGTGTTTAGCAGTATCCCTGGCCTCCACTCACTGAATGCCAATAGCATGCCCGCCACCCCCACGCACCAGTTGTGAAAAACAAAAATGTCTTCAGACGTTGCCAAATGTCTCCTACCTGGCAAAATGGTCTTGTTTGAATCCCTGCCCTAGATCTTTCCAGTACTAAAAAAGCAGCTGTGAAACATAGTTAAATTCGAAAAGCTAGATAAAAGAAACACATGATACCTGAGGGTCCACATTAATGGAGAGGAAAGAAGTCAATTAATTAATGAATAATTAATTTAATTAATGATTAGAAGAGTTGTTGAATTGATTTTTTAAATATAAGAACCGGTCCTTTGGATAGACAGTTAAAAATATATAGACTTTTGAGAAAGAAAATTTTGAAAGCAACATACATTCAGAATATTATAATTATGAATAGGAATTTGACTACAAAAACCATTGAGGAAGTTAAAAATATGATAATATCCCAGTTATTATATTCCCATATTATCCTACAGTTATAAGCTATTAGTGTCAAAATCTGGATAAAGTAGGAAATCTTCTAAATATATATATAATTTACCCAAACTAACTCAAGAGAACATGGAAATTAAAACAGACCTATTAGCCATGGAAAATCAATCTTTCAAAATGCACTGAGCCTCAGGTCGTTTTATATCTAAACTCATTTATCTAAGGAAAACATAATTTTTATGTTTTTACTGGTCCAGGGCATAAAGAAAAAAGGAAGCATCTCAGTTTTTTTTTTTCCTAAAGCTGACCATAAACACAAACACCAACATTTGACAACAATAACCCTAAAAAATGGAAACTGAGGGAGACATAAAAAACAAAGTTCTTTGGAACTGAAGACATGCCAGATGAATTCAAACACACACACACACACACACACACACACACACACACACACACACACACACACACAGGCAAAGATAGCAATGTTAATATCAGACTCCACCGAATTCAAGGCAAAAATGAGACACTTTATAATAATATTAAAGTTCACTCCACAATGAAGCAATAATTGCCAGTATTCTTTTTTGCAATAAAAAACAACATCAAATTCCCAAAACAAATCTTTAAGCATTAAAGGGAGATTTCGATGGAAGCAACCTAGTTGTAGCAATCTAGACAGTCTGTGTTAGATTCAAGAGCCAGAAAGTACGAAAGGAATCGAAATGATATAGTCACCACTGATCAAACAGATCTGTGTTGTACTCCTGTATTAATCTGCAAACACAGCTTACCCTTTGCCTTTAAGTACTATGGATTATGTACACACTTTAAACACATTTGGGTTCCCAAGGAAACCTTAACCAAAAGTGCCGATAGTACAGACCATATTCTGTGACCTCTTTTGTTACTAGAAATTAGTAGCAAAAAGGAAAATAAACAAATAAACAAAATTAACCTCTTAGAAATTTCGAAACTCCTGTTAACTCTTGGGTAAAAGAAGAAATTTAAATTGCAATTAAAAATATATACATAAAAAAGAAAAATAACCCAAATCTTACATGATGAAGTTTACGAAAAATGTTAAAAAGGCAGGCTCAATGGAAAATTCATAGCATGAAACGTATTTCTAAAAATCAAGAATGAAAATAATGAATTAAAAAGGCAACTCAAACGGAGGGGGAGGTAACGATAATAAATCGTTAAAAATCAGAGGAAGAGATTAATAAAGATAAGATTAGACATTAAAGAAATAGGAAACGTGATGAACAAATTGGAGATCTGATTCTTTTGAGGAGAAAAAAAAATCCCACATAATAGAATAGACAACCCATGAGCTTGCCTAATGAAGAAAAAGTGAGAGCAAAAACAGATACTCAACAAGAGAAATGAGAAAGGGAAAATAACCACAGATGCAGAGGAAATGAAAATAATTGTGAGTATGCGCATCGGTGTGTCTCATTGAACAGCGTGTGTATATATGTGTTTATGTGAAGAGGACGCACTATTCTAAATACGTGTTTAGTATGACAAATGGCTATCTGTAAAAATCAGGGGCTTTTTGATATTCCTAAAATAGCCACTTAGAAAATATAATAGGGAACAGTTAAGAAAATTACTGACCTATAGGAAGAAAAGTGCCAAGTTTTATTAAGGGATTTATGAATTCTAAGTATTTAATAAACCCTTAGACAGTATAGGGCTTATTATGTGCCAGGCACATTTAATCTTTAACAACCATAGAAGGTAGGTTTAATTATTACCTACCTGCATGTTTCAGATGAAGACACTGAGGCACAGAGAAGTTAAGTAACTTGGCCAAAGTTACCCAGCTTATAAGTGGCTGAACCAAGATCCAAAACACAGCCAGCTTCCAGCATCCGTGCCCTTTGCTATCATGCTGCATAGTGAGTAAATGTGTGTCAGGAAAGAAGCCTGAGCATCATAACATGATCCATTCGCAGCTGGACTGAGTTGTCCGGCAAGAGCTGAAATGCTGACCATCTGTCTAGGGTGAATGTCAATGGCATGGCAAACTCTCAAGGAGCCATGGGCCCCCCCACTGCGTCACCAAATCATGCAGGGGTCAGACTAGCACAGACTGTCACCTATCAGGGACCCATGGGCAAACAGCAGATCAGAGTGGAGCTGGCCGCCCTCCGCTTTTCATCTGCATACCCCTCCTCTGGGTCCCGTATGTGGATGTCATGCTGTGGCAGGGCGGGTCCTTTCTAACTCAAAACGCCCTGCCCTTCTCTTTTAGATCCAGGAGATGGTCCACTCGGAAGTTGCCGCCTATGACTCTGGCCGGCCAGGGACCCTCCTGGGCCGCCCAGCAATGCTGGCCAGCCACATGAGCGCCCTCAGCCAGTCCCAGCTCATTTCTCAGATGGGTATCCGAAGCGGCATTGCCCACAGCTCCCCGTCGCCCCCAGGGAGCAAGTCAGCGACCCCGTCTCCCTCCAGCTCGACTCAGGAGGAGGAAACGGAAGCACATTTCAAGGTACGGAGGGTGGAGATGCAAAGCCTTAAGATGTCCTCCCATCAGCCGAAGGACAGGCCCTGTGTGGAAATGGGCGTCGTCTACCTGTAGAAAAGACTAGAAGAGTTCATAACTGTACCTTTGCTGGAGAAAAAAGGAAGGATGGGGGAGAAAATGATCAAGTCTTATTTCTGAATGGCCAGTGGGTCATTTCAGTGGTACCGATGACATTGGCAAGATCCTCAGGGTCACGTCTCATGGTTATCATGGCCTTGTAGGAGAAAATAGTCTGACAAAAATGTATGGTCCAGTAGAGGGCAGCACTGATCTTAAGATGGGGAACTAAAGATGACCCCACCCCAACCCTGGAGACTAGGCTCGCCCAGCATCCCTGGAGCTGGACTGGTCCTTCCTCTCCAATCACACGTCAGGACAGAGCTCGCCAGTTGTCCAGGCTCCGGCCCTTTCTTGGCACTGCCTCCAAGTCTCCCTCCCTCTTGGAGAGTGTCTTGTTTAACTGGGGCAGAAAACAGAGGCCCAGAAGGGCCAGGGATGGAGGTGCTTGCCAGGAGTCTCCCGGTGAGCTAGTGGCAGAATCAAGACTTGATCCCACATCTCCTGCCTCCTTTTTTTTTTTTTTTTTTTCATAAGGCCTCACACTCCCGTGGTGGCCCCGCAGAGGCCTGGGCTGTTACCATGGCACCCATGCCATGGAGCAGAGACCCTGACCTCCTGGCTGGAATGGGTGCCTCTGGGTCCTGGTCCAGCTCCATCCTCACAATAACTTCATCTCTACCATAGGCCAGGCAGGGTGGTTTTTCTTTTTTCTTTTCTTTTCTTTTCTTTTTTTTTTTTGGTTGATGGGGAAACTGAGGCACAGAGAGGTTAAGTAACTGTTTTGATTCATTCTCCATTATTGATTAGAAGATTTTATACTCTGTAAAGGTTAACTTGGGAAAAGTGATAAAGATGTAAATGATTTTTGTCTCATTACAAGGCAAATTAGTTTGTCCCTATAGAGGTGCAAATGACTGCTGTCCAGTAGAAAACATTAAATTAAGCCCCCAAAGAGATCATTTTATTGCTCTATAGGGCATTAACCAGTTTCTCTTTCTCTTGTATTTCTTTGGATCAACTTTACCATCATGCTGATTGTCATTAATGAGTTAAACAAAAAACCCAGGGGGTGTGTGTGTGTGTGTGTGTGTGTGTGTGTCTGTCTGTCTGTCTGTCTGTCTGTCTAGCCATTGCTTCCTCCACCTAGAAAGTGGCTATGCCAACAGCGTTGGAGCCTGGCATATTGGCCAGCCCCCAGTCATTGTCTGTATGTGAACGGGGCCTGACAAAGCTGGGGTGGGCCTGCCGAGGACAGTCCAGCTCTGCCTGGAGGAGGCCCTGGGCTTTTCAGATTTTCTGACTCCTCCCACCTGGGCAGATGTCAGGAGAGAAGAGACCCTCAACTGACCCAGGAAAAAAGGCCAAGAACCCAAAGAAGAAGAAGAAGAAGGACCCCAATGAGCCGCAGAAGCCAGTGTCGGCCTACGCCCTTTTCTTCAGAGACACTCAGGCCGCCATCAAGGGACAGAACCCCAGCGCCACCTTCGGGGATGTGTCCAAAATTGTGGCCTCCATGTGGGACAGCCTGGGAGAGGAACAGAAGCAGGTGAGTCTCCGTCCCTTTTCGGGCCATCCCCTGGGGCTTTGAGGTCCTGGAGACAATGACAGACTCGGAGGGTGTGGACCTGGGCCCAGCCTCTGGAACTAAAGGCTCCCGCAGAGGTCTTTATGGGGCTCAGTGTGCCCATCTGCAAGCTGAGAAGTGAGGTCCCTTCCAGTTCTGTCTTCCAACTGTGCTCACTAGCATCCTAACCGTCTGGACCTCTGCTCCCTCATGTCATACAAGAGCATCCCCGTTTATCTTGTCTTTCCAACTCTCAAAGTCTGGGGTTTAGACTAGAGCTTTCGTATCCCACTGACCATATGCCTGAGTCCCCCATCAAGGGCCTCCAGGGGGAACAGGGAGCAGAACTAGGTCACGGGCAAATGCAGTGAATGGCAGCTCCCAGTTATATGACCTTGGGCTGACCACCTAAGCTCTCCGCAATGCTGCCCATATCTTGGGTCTTTCAGGCCTACAAGAGGAAGACCGAAGCAGCAAAGAAGGAATATCTGAAGGCCCTGGCAGCCTACAGGGCGAGCCTCGTCTCCAAGGTAACACCTGGATCCTAGGCACAGCCCCATAAGAGTGGGGCCACTTGAGGGATGGAGCAGGAACTAAGCCCAGGGGATGGTCAACACCATAGGTCTTGGAAAGGATGGATGGATACAGCCACTGTGGTCCCTTCTCCAGGGCACCTACTGTGTGCCCGGTGCACGCTGGCCACTTTATATGCATCATATTTCATTCAGTGCTTCCAACAAGAACCGAGGACTCAGAGGAGTTAAGCAACTTGCCTGACATTATCCAGCATGTTAGCTGGCTGCAGTAGGATGCAAACCCAGTTTTGCCTCTTTTCAAATTTGTGCTTTACTCCCGAGCTCTCTCTCTGCCTCCTCTGTCAACACCAGCACCGCAGGAGGCTCAGCATGGCACGGACATGTAGTGCAGTTGGAGGAAGGGTGTGTGTGGAAGCTGTTACAGAGGACATGGCGTCTGGGTTAGGCCATAAAGGGCCAAGCAAAGAGCGTGCTCCAAACCGAGGGAACAGCACATGCAAAGGCACAGGCACGGAGGAGGAGCGTAAATAGAGGCTGGCCCCTCTGGATGGTGCTGGTGTCACTGGCCAGGCCGAGGACTGTGGGTTCCCCATGGGCACAGGAGCCCCAGGAGTTAAAGCAGGGGGTGGTTGGATGGTCAATGCCAAGTGCACTAAGGACCCTGAATTATCCCTGGTTAGTCCATAGCTCTCTCCCAAGGGGCTAGGGAGCCGGTCAGAGGCCATGTCAATGGGTTGCAGAATGGCCTGGTCTCATGGCCCAAGTTCTGGCTTTTCCATCTTCTCCAGAGTGACTGGTGTCTGTCTCCTTCCAGAGCTCCCCAGACCAGGGCGAGACCAAGAGCACTCAGGTGAACCCGCCGGCCAAGATGCTCCCGCCCAAGCCGCCCATGTACGCCATGCCGGGGCTGGCCTCCTTCCTGACGCCAACGGACCTGCCCGCCTTCCGCGGCGGGGCCTCCCCCGCCAGCCTCGCCCGGACGCTGAGCTCTAAGTCGCTGCTGCCAGGCCTCAGCGCGTCCCCTCCGCCACCACCCTCCTTCCCGCTCAGCCCCTCTCTGCACCAGCAGCTGCCACTGCCCCCCCACGCCCAGAGCGCCCTCCTCAGTCCACCCGTCAGCATGTCCCCAGCCCCCCAGCCTCCCGTCCTGCCCACTCCCATGGCACTCCAGGTGCAGCTGGCTATGAGCCCCTCACCCTCAGGGCCACAGGTAAGCAGGACTGAGTAGAAACCTGCTCTTCTGGGACCCCTTGTGGGGGAAGGGGGTAGCTTAGGGTTGCAGATACCGGCCCTGCCACTCACCAGCTATGTAGCAGCAGCCTAGGTACCTCGCCTCTCTGAGCCTCAGTTACCACCTCAATGAGATGGGTCTGGTACACCTTACCTGCGATGGACTGGCTGCAGCAAACTGTTGACAAATTGCCAGATTCTTCAGATTCGTGGGGTATTCCAGGCTCTTCTTCTCTCACGCTCAGTCCCCTTCTGCTCTCTAGCCTGAGGGGCTGAAGCCACTGCTGCGGCTTCTGCCAGGTCAGCCCCAGCCCCTGGCTCTGCCCAAACCCTTCGAGGCCTGACCCCACTAATTATTCCACTGACACAGTTCCAAGACTTGCATAAGGTCATTCAGCACAATAACTTGGTTCTCTAGATTGGGAAAAGCCCCGAAAGCCCCTGACTTAACTAGGACCAGGTCAGATTGGTCAGAAGGTGCCCTACCGGGGCGTAGGAGGAGGCGTTCCCTGCAGAGGCGGAGCGGAGGTTTCGTATGGGCCGGAGGAAGTGTCTCTGTGAACACCATGGGCACAAAAGGTTCCCGTCCTCCCCGCTGTGCCTGAACCGAACACCCCATCCTCTCGCCTGTGCTCACCCACCTGCTCCTTCCTCCTCGGCAGGACTTCCCCCACCTCTCCGAGTTCCCCAGCGGCTCCGGGTCCCGCTCGCCTGGCCCATCCAACCCCACGAACAGCGGGGACTGGGACAGCAGTTACCCCAGCGGGGAGTGTGGCATCAGCACTTGCAGGTCGGTGCTGCCCTAGTCCAGCCGTGCAGGGGAGTAGGGACGGGTGGGGACGGGGGGAGGGGGAGGAAACCGGCGAGGCCCTGCCAGTCGATGTCAGCCCCCGGGGATGCCTCAGGGACACCAGGCGCCCCCGCAGTCTTCAGGAGAGGACGCGGAGCAAAGCGGGGCCCCGGAAGGACTCAGCTGGTCTGGTGCCGAGGTCCACTTGGGAAACTGAGGCCCGTCTTCGGTCTCGCTTTTTCTTCTTCCGTCCTGTGGTTTTCACAAGTGCATCCACGGGCCATTCACAGATGGATCCTCTGCTTTGGTCAGGTTCCCTAGAAGCAGAGCCTGAGGCAGTGGGGGCCGTGGGTATCCTTGACGACCGCAGACGGGGAGCATGCGGGGAGGAGAAGGGAGAGGAGCCAGGCAAGGGTGTGGTCTCAGCTGGAGCCCAGCGCCTGATCCCACAGGGACCTCTGGGCACCAATGGCACCGCAGACCTCGAGGTTAGGGCTGTCTAAACCCCATGTCGGTCAGCCATGGCTGTGGGGTCCCCCTGACCCCACAGAGAATGCAGCGCCCTGGGCAAGGCAGGTCCCAATTTGCCAAGGGCAGCTCTGGAGCAGAGGGCCGCTGGGAACACAGGAAAGGGCATTGGGTGAGGCACCGGCAGCATTTAAGGCAGCCTAGGAGAAGAAGCCAACTATCACACCCAAGGAGCCGCAAACCTCAGTGGTCCCCACCACCCCCTGCAGCCCAACATCCCGTTCCACAGGCAGACCCCAGTGCCACTTGGCTCCTCCCTGGTCCTCATGTGCGCCTCATCCTCCACATCCCTTCTCCCGCCCTGAACCCAGCCTTTCAAACCGATGAGGACCACCCTCCTCTAGCCCGGCCCCTCCTCATCTCAGCCAGCAGGAGAGGAAAGCGGAGGGCACGCTTGCTCCTTCACCCCCCAACCTCAGCTCCCATCCCCCTGACAAGAACTAACCCCACGGCCACACCTGAGAAATACGGCACTGGGCTGCTGGGACAGCATGGAAGGTGGGGCACTAACATCTGGTGGACAGGTAGCCATCTCTGCCACCAGGCGCCAGCTGCCCCTAGCCCTGGCTGTTGGCCTCCAGCTCTTTACCCTGCCAGGCCCGCCAGGGAGCAAGCAAACATGGCATGTGGGAGCAAGCAAACATGGCATGTGGGAGCAAGCAAACATGGCATGTACCCCCATTTTTGCTGTACCAGGTGAGGTCTACCTGGGTGGGCAGACTCAGCTCAGCAGGGAGTCCCTGTCCCCCACCCAGGCACAGACCCTCCCACCGCAGCCCGCCCCCTCACAGGCTTCACTCCCCAAAGTCAGAGTACTGGGGAGAAGGGGAGTGTTTAACGGACCGTCATAGAATGTCAGAGGAAGTCAGACCACAGCAGTGCCCTATTTTATGTATTCATTGTAACTGCGATGTCATCGACATATAACATTGTAAGTTTCAGGTGTACAAGACAATGATTCGATATGTGCGTATATTGTGAAATGATCACCACAGTCAGTCTAGTTACCATCCATCACCACACAGAGTTATACATTTTTTTTTTCTTGATGAAAACTTCTAAGAATGACTCTCTTAGCCATTTTCAAATACATGACTTGGTACTGTTGTAAGCGCTGTCTCCTAGCGGTACATGACATCCCAGGACTTCCTTGTTTCATAACTGGAAGTTTGTACCTTTCGATCCCCTTTGCTCACTTCGCTCACTCCCAGCCCCCTCCTCTGACAACCACCAATCTGTTCTCTGTATCTGTGAGCTCGGGTTTTGGGGGGGGTTTGGTTGTGTTTTAGATTCCACGTATAAGTGAGATCATACAACACTTGTCGTTCTCTGACTTATTTTGCTTAGCACAATGCCCCCAACGGTCACCTACGCTGTTACAGATGAGGACCCTATTTTAAAAACGTAAAAACCACCTACCCTCCTTTAATTCTGTTGGAAATTTACAAATGAAACACTGCAACTAAAAAAATGACCTGAGGGTGATGGAGGTATTGGAAGGACGAACATGTCACAGCCACCGAGGACCAGACGGGGCAGCCCCCTGCGGGATGCCGGGAGGGGTGTTTGGTGGGCAGTCAGGGAGGGACCAGTGCAGACCTTCATTCATCCTCGAAGGGGTAGCCACATCCGGGGTGGGAGTGAGGACTAGCGGGCAGGCATCATGGTGCTCTGGGCCCCGTGTCCACGCCCCCGAGAGCTGGTGGCACCAGGTGGTGTCATATTGGCTCTGACGGCCCCTCCTCTCTCCCACAGCCTGCTCCCCAGGGATAAATCTCTCTACCTCACCTAATCCCGCCTCTCCTCACTTCCTGAGGCTGCTGGAAGGGCCCACAGCAGAAAAGAGGCCTTGGCAGGAAGCAGGGTGACCTAGAAGAGAGAGCAGTGACATGCCAATGCCCCAAGGCTGACAGAGATGCACCAGTGCTCCAGGCTGAGACTCTTCCCGACCTCTTGACCAGACTCTGCAGAGGCAGCCCACCGCCCGCCACCAGCCCAAAGAACCTGCAGGACCCTTCTGCCCCCGACCTGCTTGCTCCAGGGTCACTGTGGACCCCACTCGTCCTGCGCACCGTACCCTATGTCTGGACATCTGGCCCTAGCCCAGGCACACGTGCGCTGTCCCTGGAGGGGGTCACTTACCAACAGAAACCCACCCCCAGATGTGTGGGGCGGGGGCCAGCCCAGCCACAGACGTGCAAATGTGGTTTTACGGTGTAAACAAGAGATTATGAAACCTATAAACTGTTGGCTCCGTGTAAGTAGTTGACTAAGTGTTTTAGAACCGTGACGAAGGCATCTGTAAGATTATTTTGTGGGGAGGGAGGCGAAAGTAGTTTTCTTTAAGGTAAAAAGCATTTTATATGACCTTTAGCACATTTTTTTTTTTTTTAAGTTTTATCTTGAGGGAGACGTGCACCAAAGCGGCTGCCGAAACATTTCATCATCTGTACAGGAAGAACAGGACACTTGACAGCCACGCTTGGGGGCACTGCGCTTTTTCTTAAATTTTAACCATACGTCCACCTATTTAAAATTGCCAACAATGACTTTTGCCTATTTATGAAGAAAACTTGAGAACAGATATGCAGTTTATCATAAAGTGTGCGTGGTTTGGGGGTTTGGTTTGGGTTTGGGTTCTTATTGTTGTTTGCAGCTGTTTCCTGGCCCTGGCAAATGTCTGGCTCGGTGCCCAGCGCTTCTCTCAAATTTCTTTATAATAAAATTTCTGAAAAGTTGGAAACACGTCTGTCTCTTTTTGCACTTCCTAAGTCAGGGCCAGGACTTCCAAAGTGGCATTTGGTGATGGCTTTGCCAGGACAGAGCCCCTGATGTCAGTCGGATTCAGATAAAGCCTTGCCTGGCGTTCATCTGCCCTTGAAGGTGCCTGGCGTTCATCTGCCCTGTGAGGGTGACAAGGCCTCCCTGGTTTCAGTTTTGCCATCTATGAAGTATAATAAGGGCACAAACACATAAGATTCTTGTGATAGATTAAAGGGTTATGGGCATAGGTGCTGGCAATGCAGATAGTAATACTCTTTTTAAGAAGTAGTAATAATTTGTGACTCTTTTAAGTGTATCTGGAAAAAGAATTGTCTAGTGTGGAGCAGCTCTTAGGAGGCTGTAGCTTTTGGGCTCGTGACACAGCTATTTTGGGGTGACCTAGACAGAAGACCTTCTGTCTGGCTGCTTTTGGGGCCTCTCATTCTCCTATCATGTAAGCCCCTTTCTCTCAGATAACAACCCCACGAGGTGGGGTGCAATTTCTCTTTGAGCATTTTCCTCACTGGAGGGCCTTTTGTAATCCACGTGGGAAAAAGAAAAGAGAAAACCAAACCAACAAACAGAAACAACGTGCTGTCATGTCAGCAGCATCGTCGCAAATGTGAAGCATAAATATTTCATGTGGTTACAATTTCCTTTCTATGTGGAGCTTGTCAGAACACGGTGATGACTTAGGCAGTTTAATATCGACTCCTACATCTACATGGGAGAAAACAAAGCATCATCAGATGCCACACAGCCCAAAAGAGCAAGAGTGTGAGACTATCGGTCCTTCTTCGGAGGCGGAGCTCAAGTCCTCTGGAAATGTCCACATGCCGAGGCTGACAAATCAGGAACACCCACACAGATTCTAAATACATTGCCTACAGGTGTCAGGGGACTGCCAAGTGGGTGTGGCCCCAGAAAGTGGGAATGGAGCCAGCGGTCAGTGGAAGGTATGAGAAGGCTGGTTTCAGGGCCATGGAGCCGACAGAGCCAACTACAGTGAATGCTGTTATTGGTACCCCGCCCGGGTCCTTTCGTTGGACAGTGCCCATCTCCCAGCCCCAGAGTGTTGGCTGCGCACTGTGCACAGCTGCCCACTTTGCCCCAGTCATTGCCCTTGACCAGGAGGTGATGCCCCAACCCCCAGAGCTGCCCTCAGCTAATGACCAAGTACTGGAGCAGCCAACTCTGTGGTACCATCTACACTCCAGAGCTCCTGGCGGGATCAGGCTGCAGTGGGGCACCAGCTGCAACAGCATCCCTGCTCAGCGATTTCCCCTCCCCGCCCACTCACTGCCCTCCGCTTCTGAGTGCCTCCCTGGTAAATCACTCGATCCAGAATCCCTGCCTCCGGCTCTATTTGTAGGGAAACGGACCTGTGATGCTAGCTGAGCACGATGGGGCCCCATCAGTAACGTTTCTCTTTCACTGGCTCCGGCCCTACCTGCAGATGCAAGACTTTCAGCTCCTGACACCAACCCACACCCAGCCCAAGGGGGAGTGAAGGCAAAGAAGTCCTCTACCCTGGAAACTGCATCTGCGGCATTCTTTCTATTCTGTCCTGTGATGGTGTGGCCACAACCCATGGAGCCACCAAGGCCCAATGTCACACCCCTGAAAAAGCACTGTAAAAGCACAGATGTCCCCTACCCAGTCCCAAAGCTGCTACCCTGGGTTCCACAGCCTCATAAAGGACCAGGTACTGGGTACCACTGCAGCTGGGGCACCCCCAATCTGCCAAGGCCATGCTGTGGTCTGGGCCTGCCACATCTCAAGGCCACGCACTATTGTCTGGACCCTACAGCAGTGCCCCTGACATTGTGAGGGCCCTCAGATCCGGCCTGCAGCCCGCCCATGGTCCATGGAGCTGGCCCAGAGACCAAATGACTTGCCCTTCCCAGTGCCAAGCGTCTGCTTCAGATTCCTCCATCTCACAGCTCCCCACCCCCTACGAATGCATCAGAATCTTCACAGGAGGCATAGCCTGGGCAAAGGCTGAGAGCCACCCAGCCCACAAGGAAGGCATGGCTGGTCCTAAAATCACCCAGCTGTAACCCCTCCCTCCAGGGCCCCATATGAATTTCCACATTAGACCAGAAAGTTTGAAAGAATCGTATGCAAAAAAGATCTGGTGTGCTGTTATAGATTTGGAGTTTGTTTTTTTTTTTAATTGCCCAATATATCAGTTATTACTTAGCTCTGTTCTCCAAATTGCCCCAAACTAATAACCCCAAACCCACCAAATGTTGATGGGCCATTCAGAAGAGGCAGTATGGGTGGCGGCGAGGAGGGCACAGCCTGCCTGGGAGAAGATCAACTCTGCTGCCCACATGTTATATGACCTTGGGCGAGTTTCTTACCTTCTCTCTCTCCTCATATGTAACCTGGAGAGAGTAATAGCCTCCTTTTCAAAGGGTTGTAGTAACAAGTTAACACATCAAGTTCTTAGCACAGTAATTATTATTATTTTTGTTGTTATTTAATCTCCACACCAGAAGGTAAAGTTTCTTGTATCGTGGACTAGTCAGGATGTGGTAAGTTCTGCCGCAGTAACAGCAACAACTCCTGACATCTCAGTGGCTCAACACAATAACCTTAACACTTTATTTCTGGCTCACTCTGCCCCACCATATACTTGCTGGATGCCCCCGCTGTGCTGTGAATCTAATACTGCCTTCCAGGGACAGGAAGGAGTCAGCCGGAGTACAGGGCAGAAAACTGCAGCTGAGAAGCAGCTAAAAAACCACTTTGAAGAAGTTCTGGTCAAGAGCGAAGGGACATAGAGGCCAGCTGTGATTTGACTGCTACTCTCAGCTATGGACTAAATTGTGCCTCCTCAAAATTCACATATTGAAGCCTAATCCCCAATATAATATTTGGAGGTGGGGCTTTTGGGATGTGATTAGGTTTAGATGAGGTCATGACAGTGGGCCTTCAGGTGGCATTGGTGCTCTTATAAGAGACACCGGGCAGGGTGTCTCTCTCTCCTCTCCCCTCCTCTCCTTTCCTCCCCTCTTCTCCCCTCCCTTCCCCTCCTCTCTTCTTCTCTCCTCTTCTTTCTCTCTTTTTCTGCCCCCACGTGGGGACACAGTGAGAAGGCAGCAGCCATCTGCAACCTGAGTTCTCACCAGAAGGTAGTGACCCCTTGATCTTGGACATGCACCCTCCAGAACTGTGAGACAATCGATTTCTGTTGGTTAAGCCCCGTCCGTGGTATCTCGTTCTGGCGCCCAAGCTCACTAATATTCCCTCAGAATTAGCAAGGGCTCAGGGGGGACGCAGAAAGGGGGCCGGACCCGTGGCGCTTGGAGCATGCGGGACCCAGCAGGGCTCAGCAGTGTCAGATCGTGACTGTGGGACACCGACACAATAATTTCATGCTGTCTTATAAAGCCAATTAGTGTCCACACGGGAGGAAGAATGTTAATTTTCAAGGTCCTTGATTTCAGTTTTAAAACTTCAGTACTACGTGCACGTACTTAAAAAGTCCGACTGCATTATGCGGCTTCTAACGACACGGGCTGCCCGCTGCTCTCCACTCCTCCCAGCCCCTAACTGCCGCCGCCACTCGGTTAGCTGTTCTGTTATTTAGCCAATACTTACTGCTATTTCTTGACTTGTCCATTTTAAATATTATTTATGTGCTCCTTTCATCCCCCATCTAAGGAAGACCTACTACACTTACTGAGGGCCTACTATGTGCCAAGCATTTTACATATCAAGTCCATTTTATTTATCACAACAACCCTGTGAAATAATTGTCAGTGGCTCTATTTTACCGATGAGAAGACCGAGGCGCAGAGAGATGGAATAATTGATCCCAGCACAAGTCAGTGGCAGAGCCAGGGCCTGCGCCTCGAGTCTGCTAACCTCCATACGCACGCATGAACCATGGGGTTTCTTGGCCTTGGCGCTATGGACATTTTGGGCTGGATAAATTTTTGTCGGCAGAGGGAGGAGGGTAGGGAGAAGCGGTGTCCTGTGCATGGCAGGATGTTGAGTGGCATCGCTGGCCTCTGCTCGCTAGATGCCAGTAGCATTCCTCTCCCCCAGACATTGCCATGTGACCCCTGGAAGGCAAAAGCACCCCCAGTTGAGAACCACACGTTATCAGAAGTTTTGACTTCTGGTGGCTTCAGACTAGTGCTGCCTTAGGCTAGGACACCGAGCTCGGCTAGCATCGGCTTTTTGAGGATCCCTCTCTGGCTGCTGCCTTCCCTACAGGATGAGGGGTTCGTGGAGTCAAAGAGACGTGCCACGTGGAGCACTCCACCTTTCTGAACCACGTTCCATTTTCAGGGCCTACGTGGGCCTGTGGCCAGTTTTCCTGGCCGCTGGAGTATGCACTCCTGCTCCTGAGAGGTGGCCGAGGGTGTTGTCGATGGGGGGAGGGAGGTAGACAGAGCTGGACATGCGAACTAAGTGGTCTGGACACAAATGTGCATGCACGCCCTCCCCCTCCCCTCCCCACAGCAGAGGGTGTCGGAGGTGGGAAGAGAAGGGTGGTGGGCTCCGGGCAGGGGCCTCTCTTGTATCTGACTCAGCCTGCAAATATTAGGGCCAGGCTGCTCCAGACCCTGGCTGCTGGTGTCACTGCTGAGAATGTGGTTCTAGGTCATGCATTTCTGACACATCAGTTAGAAGAATTTCTTCACTTCCTTTTGAGGAAAACAGAGGATTTCATGCTTGTACACCTCTGTCTTTGCATCTCCTTCCTGTCCTCCCAGTGAAGCTCCATAATAAGTGCGGCTAAATCAATATTCCATGTTTACATCATTATTATGGAAAGTAATGTTTACTGATGGACCAACCTGTATTTATATTTCTCCCTTGAATAAATTTTGGTTTTGGTTTTTGTGCTCCATGTGCTTCATTTTCTCCCATCACTCATTCTTCCCCAAATCTCACAGAACCAGGAACTCGGTCTGCAGATGGTCAGATACTCCATGTTCCAATCCGCTCCTTTTAGTGTTACTTAGCAAATCCCTTTGCTCTTCTCCGCTGTGGGGTCCTCTCCTTCCTGGATCCGATCCAGCCCTCTTTCTTGTTTTGCTTCCTTGTTGTGGTGGAGCACATCTGGCAGTAGCTTTCTAAGAAAAGGTAGGTGGGAAATGAATTTGCAGTTCTACAAATGTCTTTACTCTCCGCTCGCACTTGGTTGGCTGTTTTAACGGGTGAAGACATCTAAGTTAGAAGCAACGTCCTCTGCAAATTCTCACGGCTTTGCTTTATCGCCTTCTGGTTTCCAGCATTGCTGTTGAAGAGTCTAACATCCCTCAGTGTCCCATTTCTTTGTGTGTTGCTTGCATTCTCTCCTTTCTCTGGTAGCTTTTAGATTTCCTCTTTGTCTGCTATGTCTCGAAATCACACAGTGCAATACTTTTAGGTGGGTCCTTTTTTCATTCCAATCCGAAGAGTGCTAGATGGTCTCCCTCCTCCAACTTCTTCTGTCTTCCTCCCAGACAGAAGTGGTGAGGACTGTGGTCAAGTGGAGAGAGTCCGCCTTGCCAAAAAGTGTTTAAGTTCAACGTGTTTGAAAGCACCGTGCTGGCCAATACAAAACAAGTTTTCCCGGCAAATGCAGCTTTCGAGCATCTCGTTCGTGGCTTCTGTTGAAGAAATGGGCTTTGAAGACAGAGAGACCTAATTTTGAATCTTAGCTTCTTATCTGTAAAACGCAGTCATGTTTCAAATCATGGAGCTGTTGGGAGGAGTACGTGAAATAATGCGAGTAAACTGCTAACTGCGGGGCCTGACACATAGTAAGGGCTTAATTTATAGTAACTGTTATTATTGTAGTGAATCGGAGAACAGTGATGGTGATGAATTTTTTTTATAAAAGCAGCCTTCCTTCTCTTGAGCCAATTAAACGATCACTGGTGTGGCAGTAACGCCATCTGGTGGTCAAAGTTGAGAACTGCAGGGCAGTGTAGCAGGCCTAACAGAATGGTTAGGAGCCAAACAATGTTATTCATCGTCCCAGAAAAGGAAGCCAGGAAGGTTTGAGATGTGAAGAGGCAGAGACAGGATTATAACCAGGGGCCTGACTTCAGAGCTATTGCACCAAACCACACTGCTGTTCTGCTACCACATAGCACAGCGCCTGACCCACAGACACCTGACTCCATTGAATGTGGTTTCTCTTCTCTTGGTAGACCAGCAAGACAGAGGCAGAGAGCTGGGGGAAGGGGAAAGAAGTTCAGCTTCTGTAGATACAGTCTGAATTTTGCACAAAGAAAAAAATTAAGCCTACTTTAATTTCAGCATATGTGCAAATTTTGTGTTGCACAGTTTAGGTATGGTTTTTATTTTGAGTGACATATTAGAAGGTGTTCCATATAATTTTTTCAGGCTTGAGGCCTCTAAAGGTTGTCATCTGGCTGGTTTTTTGTTACATGCAGCCAAAAGCATCCGGAGCATCTCTCCCAGCACAGCTGGATCCTCTGTGGGTCCAACAGAGATTGTGAAACTTCCCTTCTAGCCACTCATCTCAAAACTGAATCCCACAGCTCCTGGGTCCCCATCTTTTCTCTGCCTTGAGAGAGTCCTGCTGAGACCCCAAAGCAGTTGTCGGTGACCACAGATCCCGGCAATGTCCCAAAGGTGGTTTTAAGTTTCCCCGTGGCTGAGGACGGGACATACTGCCTAGATAGAGCTGCAGGTGGCTGATACTGGAGGAGGCATCAGCCAGGTTGCACTGCACCTGAGCCACCAGGGGGGCACCTGCCTCCGATCAATGCCACCTGACTCCCAGGTTCCAGCGCGGGCTCAGGAACAAGCCTTCTTTTCAAACCATCCCAGGCAATTCTAATACAGCTATCCCGCCAGCCCCCACCTCACTCCCATACAACACACACACACACACACACACACACACACACACACACACACACACACACACACACAGCCAGTCTGCAGACCAGCCAAATGGGCTGGTTGCCCACCCCCTTCCTCAGTGAGTTTTATCAAAGCCTCTACAGACTAAAACAACTTCCTCTCCATTCCCACTCCAAGCCCATCCTTCTTCCTGGGGATCCCTGTATTATTCCGGGGTTTTGAAAAACTCCTTACCACCCATCATGCACTTCATTTGATTCTCACGACTGCACTGCCTATGAAGGCAGCAATGGGCAGAGATTGTGGTCTCCTTGGCAGAAGAGGAAACCGAGGCATAGACGGGCAATGACTGACATGCAGCAAGTCAGTGGCAGCACTGGGGAGAGAACCAGGACACCGGATCACCATATCACCCCGGACCTGCCTGAACCCGAGCCTGCAGATGGGCGAGAAACCCTCCCCTCCAACCATCTCGCCAGGGCTGCACCTTTGAGAGAAACTTAATGGAAAGCATTTATTCACGAGTCAAGACAACTGCTTTCCTGCCACTGACTCGTGCGACCTTGGGCAAGTCTCTTCTCCTCTCTGAGCCTCTGTAGAGTATGAAGACAGGCTCCGGGTCCTCCGCTGACTGGGAGATTCTGTGACTATTTGCATGGGGCCTGAATCATTTCCACCCCCTTGGGGCTTCCAGGGTCTTCAATCAAAATGCAAGAAGATTACTCACAGTACTGCAGTGTACGGGCAATAATGACACAGGTCTCCATTTCTCAAGTGCTTTCTGCAGCTGGGCTTTACATAAGCGTCAGCGTTTAATGTAATCCTCACTACAAACCCAGGAGGTATTATTACCGTCCCCATTTTGTAGGTGAAGAAACTGAGGCTCAGAGAAGTGAAGTAGATAAGCAGGATTGGAGCCAGGAAGACCTGACCTCAAAGGGCAGGCTGTTTCTTCTACCATATGCTGCTCAAGGAAGCTTCTGAAAGTCGGCTTTAGAGATGCAAGGTCTGCCCTAGAAAGTCTGTGGTCTTAGAGCTGCCCCTCACAAGGTATTATGGGAACTACGAGAGACCTGGGGCCTGGACCGGCATGACCCAGAGGCCCCCAGCCGCTCTCACCCTCCCTCAGCCAGTCCCTTATCCTGGGCCCACAAGCAGACACTGCAGCCCCACCAGAGCCTGTGAGCAGATGCAGATTTATTATTGCACAGACTGCAGCATCCTGAACCCTCGCCCCAAACACCAGCCCCAAACCAGACCTGGGAGCTCTACCCTGGGCCAGACCAAGAAACCTGGAACCCATCAGCCCTGAGCAGCACCCCAACCACCCTCCAAATCCCCTAGGAGTCCAGAAAAGCCCAAACAGATGCAGAGCCATGGGCCCTGGCCAGTGGAGGATGCGAGAGTCCACAGGCTTCTCTCTGCAGAAATGTAGTCCAAGGTTCCAGCCAAGCCACGAGGCCCTAGCAGGGCTTGAAACAGCAAGTGTGAAGCTGGACGGAAGGTCCCAAGTATTGAGGGGGAAGGGAAAGCTGACTCCATCAGAAGCAAACTTCAGGTCACAGAGCTGCCCAGGCAAGGCCACGCCACAATGTCAAAGCCCCCAGGTCCACAGAAAGAAGGCCAGAAAGTAGCTGCCCTTCCAGCTCTGCCTGGATGCCATCGCCACATCCTTTCCCAGGCTTGGAGGGGCCTGAGAACCCATCCCCTCCATCCTTCCAGCGGCAAGGGGCCACCAGCCCTCAGTCTCTACCCACCCCCAGTGGGGACAAGGGACCAGAGACCCAGTGTGGTACTGAGCTTCTGTAATGAGCTCCATGCAAACACCCTCGTCTACCACACAAGCCAAGGGGCTCATTATTACACAGACTGTGCCAGGTGGGAGCCCTCAACTTGCTCCTCTCTCCCTGGGAAATGCTTGGTGACAAGCAGCCTGTCCTTAGCACCAGCCTGAACATCTATCTAGCCCAGGGAAATCTGCCTGGTCTTGCAAGTGCTCCCACGCTCATGCTTCCCTGAGCCTGTGGTGCGCCCTGGTCGGGGAGGTGGACAAACCAATTCATGGGGCATCACAGGAGCTTTATCTTAGCAGTCCCGGGACTCCTGCAGGGTGACCCCTCAGCATGCTGGGAATGCCAGAGGCCCTAAATGCAACGCCAGCCTCAGGTTCAGGAACACACAATAAACAGGGGGCCAATCCTATCTGCCCGTAAGCCTTTCTTCCCACCCTACCCCCTGGCCACCTAGTCAGTGGCTTCCCAGCCAAAGACCGCGATCCCTAGCATCTCCCTCTCTTCTATTGGTCCAGAAGGGAAGCTGACTGGACCAGTGGGAGCATACCCAAACCGAGCCTGTCCATTTCCTCTACTGTCATTCAGAACATCTGTAAGCAGGGGACAGAGTGTGTGCTGGGTCAAGACCGGGAAAGGAAGAGCCTCGGCTCTGTCTGAGAGTGTCTCCCTCACTGCTCAGCACAGGGAAGGGTCACTCCCTTTGCTCACTTGGGAGGCCTCAGCCCAGCAGCCAGAGGTTAGAATAAAGCAGGGGACGGGTAGCAGGAAGGGGGCTGGGATTTAATATTAATATTCTGGTTTGGTGACTTCTCCCAAAACACACACAAGCCCAGGGAGGGGGTGACCTAGAGGCAGGAGAGGGAGTGGGTAAGGATGGGGACAGTAGCAGATCGGGGCTTTCCCTGCCCCAGATGGAGAGCTCTAGGAGGGTTTCCAGCACATTCTATTCCTCTGGGAACCTCCACCGCTTAGCATGGCACCGCCGGAGGCCTTAAAAGTTTGCAGTGTGTACGTGAGCTGGAATCCGGGCTCCAGGTCCAGAGGCCAGTGCTCCATGGCCACCCTGCCTGGCACTGTAGAGAGATGGATCTTCTCCTCCTCAGCAGGAACTCCTGGCTCTGCGAGAGACAGCAAGAGGGTCAAGGTCAAGAGAGACAGAGGGCTCACAGAGGCTGGGCCGGGTTCGAACCTCAGACCTGATCTTCTCTGAGGCAGGTTCCCCCCACAAGTCCCAGGGTAGCTTTGCTCCACAGCTCTGACTCGGCGGGATCAAACACGAGCCCTCACAAGGTACCCGCTTTATTTGACCTCTGGATGTTGCCTCTGCTTATTTGCAAGTGCCGTTCCCTTTGCCTGGCTCTCTATTCCCTGCCTTCCTCCCCTCCCACTGTCAGCTGGCTCACCTTCTTCCCTCTTCAGGTCACTGTCTTCAGTCCCTGCAGCGATCATTCCCAGATCCCTATGAAACGGACCTGGCAGAGCACACCACTCACCCCCAGGGCATCGCCTACCAGACTAATACTGTCATTGGCTATTTATATGGTGACATCACAGGGATTCCGTCTCTTCTGGGACTGAGTTAGATCCTCCAGCCCACATTAAACTAGGATCAAGAGATGGAGGCTTTAGTGGGGGGAAGGGCAAGAGGCAGAAACTGTTAGCATCCCCAAGCCCAGGATCTACTGTGTAAAGGCTGGTCCTAGCAGGAGAAAGATTTTATGTGTCTTGTAGATACTTCACTCTGAGACCAGTGAGGGTCACTTTCCTTTAACCCAACCCACTTTGCCTCTTTCACGGGACCTTAACCAGAATCCCCACCCAGCTCCACTGTAGAGAGAAAACCAGTTGATGGAACTAATTCAAAGACAGCAAGGTTTCAGGAAGAGAGGACTGAGGGAGAGGGTAGGGACTGAGGGGCAAGAGAGAAAGGGTGGGCAAAGGGAAGGGGGTCATCTCAGGTGAACTCAGTTTGGAGGCCCTGGGGGGAGGGAGGCAAGCATTGTTTTGCCTGACTTTTGAGCTGCAAGACTTTTACATAATGAGCGGTAAGTTGAGGGTTTACTCCCGTTGTGCTCACCCATTTTTAATGGCAGGGGTGAGTCCCTGCTTTATCCCAGCAGAGCAGCTGTCCAGTAACTGTTGGTCAAATGAATGAATGAGTGAATGAATGAGTGAGCAAAGCCCCCAGGGCTTACCTGAAAGAGCAGGTGCTCTGCAAGTGTTGATCTAATAGGAGGGGTGTGGGGGGGAAGGGCATGACCCATCAAATCCGCACTCTAGGTCCCTCCCTCTGCTGGGGATGGGCCTCAATTAACCACAGGACCAGGGGCCAAGAGGCAGCGGGCCCTTCCTCCCATCATCCAGGTGCCCAGACTCTACAGGCTCCCACCCCCACCTCCCAGCCGCACCTGGTAGACGAGGGTCAGGTCAGGAGGTGAACAAAGAGGATGGCCAGGCCAATGTTAAGCAGGATCACCATGCAGATGAGGATGGTGTTGGGAACCTGGAAGCAGTGGAGAGAGGCTGCCTGAGTCCCCACAACCTCTGAACCACCCCCAAACTCGCCCAGATCACGACAGGCTGAACAGAGGAGCAGGAACTTCCGGAAGGACCTTCCTAAGAGAATCCCCTTATTTTGCTCACCACAGTGTCCATCTACAAGGATTCTTGGAAATAATAAACCAAACAGCTCAGGGTCCAGAGAGGGGCAAGGACATGTCCCAAAGCACATAGTGGGCCGTGTGAGGCCTGGAACCCAGGCACTGGCCTTCCCAGTAATTCCTCTGGGGTCCCATTTGTCAGTCCCTCAGAGCCTCGCTTCATGCTTTGTTGCTGCAGTTCCTGGCTCCCAGCCTCCTATGAAGAGCTCAGAGGTCCAGGACCCAAGCCCCGCTGGGCCTTTCCTCCACTCCCAGGAAGCTCCCCCTGATACATCTTGTAGCAGATGCTACTAGTGCCCAGGCCGAATCCCCTGGACCAGCAGGTGCACCCATCCACCCCGCCCCCGGGTGCTTATGGCTCCTGGCCACACCCTTCTCCAAATAACTGGCCCCTGCTGACTGGAAAGCAAGCAGGTAGAAAGTCAGGCCTCCTGTGCCACGGTGGAGGACTCTGCGCTGTAATTTATGCTCCCAAGTCGCCGGGAAATCAGGCTACACTTGACTGAACCTACATCTCTGCTGGGGTTTCCGGAAGTGCCATCACCCTACCCCCAAAATCATGCGCACAGGAATCCCGCCTGGAGCTCAACCACCCATAGGTAACCCGACCTCGGACACCTCACCTCCTCCACCTCCACCTCGGCCTCGGCCACCAGCGCGGCCTCCTTCCGACCCTTCTTCTTGGCCCCGCCCTTGGTCAGCCCCCGGGCCTCAGTCTTGCGGGCCTTGGCCTTGGGCTCGGCTTTGGGGATGATGGGCTTGGGCTCCAGCTTGGCGGGAGTCTCCGGCGCGGGCTCGGGGACCTGTAGCGCGGGGGCCTCCAGTGGGGCGGCGGCCGGAGACGGCGGCGCGGAGTCGGATCCGGAGACCTCTGGCTCGGGCTCATCCTCGAAGGGCGGCGGCGCGGGCGGCCCGGTGCGCACGGCGTAGCTGTGGTAGCCCCGGTACAGCGCCACCTCCGGCTCCTGCGGCGGCGCGGGCGGCGCCTGCAGCGCCTCGATGGCCATGTGCTCGGTGGGTGGACGCGCCGGGCTGCGGCGGCCCTCGGACGGCGTGGCCGGCCGGCTGCCTTCGGTGCCGGGCTCGCCGTTCCAGGTGCCTGGGCTCAGCAGGCCGTCCTTGGTCGTCCCCGGGCGGGGCCGCTTGGGCTGCGGGGGCGTCCCGGCCGGCGACCGGGGGCCAGCCTCGGGCCGCGGGGTCTCGCGCTCGTGCAGCTGCGGGCTCTCACGGGGCAGCTGCGGGAGGCCGGCGGCGCCAGGGCCCCGGTCGGGGGGCGCCAGCAGGCTCTCCGAGTTCTCCAGGATCTCCTGGAGCAGCCGGCGCTTCTGGTATTCCGGACCTGCCACGGACAACACCGGGAGGATGGGTTAGAACCCGGGTTCCGCTACTGATCATGGGCGAGCTGCTTAACCTGAGCCTCTTTTTTTTTTTCTCTCTCAACCATTTATTTACTCAGCCATCTACAATGTGCCAAACACTGTTCTAAGCAGTTTCCAAATATCAACTCATTTAATAGTTTTAATATCCCGAAAGGACCATGCGATTAACCTCCATTTTACAGATGAAGCATGGGAGGCTTACCCAAAGTCACCCAGCTGACAAAGGGCAGAGCCAGGACTAGCACCCAGGGAGTCTGGCTCCAGACTTCACGCTCTTCACGGTGCCACTGGTCTCTTTCCATTCCCTCATCTGAAAAATGGGGCTAATCATACCTATTTCATAAATACTAATAGAAGGATTAATTTGGTGGGGGAAAAAAATGCATATAAAATGCTGAGCTCAGTGCCTGTCACAGTGACAGAGGCAGCCAGCCAGTGTCAGCTCTTCCTGGGATCAGCAGGGGGAGCGCTGGGACCAGAAGTGACTTGCCCTTCCAGGCACAGTTCTGTGCTCCAAGCTCTTCCACCTAGTCTGGCTACCTTTGGTCTCCTTGCTGCAGCCAGAATAATGTGTAGAAAACAAACCTAATCATGCCACTTATCTTAAAACCCTTCATGCAGAGAACACCAATATCCCATCCCAAGGGACTCCCTCCACTCTATCCAAGAACAAGTTCTGTATCAAAAATGGCAGGTCCACCTTACTCTTCAGCCTCATTTCCCAGAGAGAAGAGACTGAGTGGGACCTGTCTACCACTGGTCACCTCCCCCCACCTTGTCCTGCCTGTCCCCTCCTTGGCTGGCCCTACCTGGCTGGTAGAAGTCTGGAGCCAGCTCCCTGGCCAAAGTGCGGGCAATGTTGGACTCTTGGTTGGCGGCCAGGGCAGCCTGTTCTGCGGCCTCAGCTTTGGCCTTGGCATGGCTTGTCCTAGGGAGACAACATGGCAGAGACTCAGGATCCCTCCAGAGAACCAGCCCTCTGCCCCTTCTCCCTAACCGACCAAGAGACACCCTGGACAGAGCATTCATTCACTCAGGCTGTCAGTGAATATTTGTTGAGCCCCAGACAGCTGTGCATTTCCCAGATCGTTTCCTTTTTTCTGGGCACACAGATAGACTACATTTCCCAGTTTCCCTTTCAGCTAGATGTGGTCAGGTGACTGAGTCCAGGTCAATGCATTGTGGGAAGATGTGATGTATGCCATTTCCAGGCCTGGCCCATAAAAACCTCCCCTGTGATCCTCTATTTCTTCTTATTCTCCTGGTCCTGGTAAAATGCAAAAGAGGCTAAGGCCCCAGAACAGGGTACTTAGCTTCTTTTGTGTCACAAACCCCTTTGGCATCTGGTGATGCCTATAGATCCCTTCTCATAATAATGTTTTAAAATGCGTGAAAGACATAGGATTACAAAGGGATGGACTTATACTGACACACTATTATCGAAATACTTAAAAGAACAAACTTATAATATGTCCATTATTAACACATTAAACAAAATATCTAGCAAGTCTATTAACTACTATAATTTTAAAGTATAGATTAGCATAAAGGATATTTCAAGAATACCCACAACAATAGTAAAATAACATAAAAATACATGTGATTTCTATCGGTGACAAAGTCACAGATATTGCCAATACTGCTGTAGCTTATTGCCTATTTCTATAATTGAAGAAAATGCTAAATTTCAGTTTAAAGTTAGTAAAAATAAAAATGTTGTTTTCCTATCTGTTGTAGACACTTTTGATGCACAGCCCAGATTCCTTCGTTGGGCAGATGCACCCACCCTTAGGTGCTGTATTGGCTCATTACTGTCTCAGAGCATTGCAACCAAAAGAAGCCACATTGTTCCAGAGGTCAAATCCCCACGCCTGCCTCAACCCAGGAAACCCAACCCATGGCTGATGACACTGACCCACCCTCTCTTGCCCCCAAGAGGAACCAACTCTGTGGTACAAAGCCAGGCTCCAGAGTCCCTGTGGGATGAGGCTGAAACAGGCACCAGGTAAGACCGCATCCTTGCTCGAATACCTCCCCACCCAGCCCTGCCTCTTTCACTCCCCTCTCCTGTGAGTCTTTCCTCATTAAATCATGTACACAGAAATCTCCATCTCATTCTCAGCTTCCAGGGAATCTAACCTAAGACAGCATTCAAATTTACAGGGCCCCTGAATTACATCCACAGAAACCCCTGTGGACTCTGGGTTAAGACATACAGTGGAAGGAAACTGGGCCTGTAAATAATTATTGCAGAGAGCAATGTCCCCTCCCAAAGTCCCACATTGGAATGTGGAACATTTAAGCATTAAATTTAAACATTAAATGTGGAACATTTAAGCCTAAGGCTTAAACGTGTATTATGTTAAGTACTCGAGATTCTGGGGATATTTGTTTCGGCTCTTAGTCTAGCCTGACTAATTGAAGCACCTACTAAAATATTAACAGCCCCATTTCTGGATGGGCCAGGCACCATTCTAAAGGAATTATGAAGATTATCTCATGTAATTATCACGATGCCTTAGGAAGCCGATGTTATTATTTTCCCTATTTTACAGAAGAGGAAGCTGAGGCACAGAGAGGTTAAGTAACTTGCCCTTGGTCACAGAGTCACTAAGTACAAGAGCTGAGATTGTGACCCCAGGCAAGATGACTTCAGAGCCTGTGTGCTTCAGTGCTGCTCTGGGGCATGTGCCACGTGTGGCCAGAATCTGAGGACAGAGATCCCTGTGGACAAGACAAGTCGGTCCCTGCCCTCACTGTCAAGTGAGGAGGTGGATAGTAAACAAGCAACAAAACTGATTTAATAAAATGTAATTAAAGAATAAGTATTGCATTGAGATTGTGAGAAGCGCCATGAAAGAAGAGTAGAGAAAGTAATGAACATGTAAAACGGAAAGATTCGACAGAGATCAGTGGTGGAGGTGAGGGAGTCAGGGAAGGTTTCTTTGAGGATGCGACATTTAAATTGAGACCTGAACACACACAAATTAGGCCCATTAGAGGTGAGCTGGAGACAGAGAGCCAGGTAGAGGGAAGAGCACGTGCAAAGGCACTGAGAGGGGGTCAGAGCTCGGGGCCTTGGGGAACTGAAAGGTCGAATCAGTGTTCACATATGTAGATGAGTTAATTCCTTGGGGAGCTGATGTGCCTGTGTCTCTGTATCCGTCTCCAGCACAGAACTGGGCCCCCGGTGAGGGAGGGAAATTTTATTAAGCTCCTAACACGTGCCAAGCCCTTTACCTACGTTATCCCTTTCAACCCTCAAAACTGCCTGGAACAGTTTTTGCTATCCTTACTTCACAGGTGGGGAAACTGGGTCTCAGGTATCTTGCTCAAGGATGCAAAATAATAGTTAACACTTGCAAAGTATTTACTACATGCTTTACAGAAATTACAGAAATTAACTCATTTAATTTCCCCCCGGATAACACTATGTGGCAGATGTTATCACCATCATCCCTCTTTACAGAGGAGCGATCCAGAGAACAGGAGTCTTTTAAGGATCCCACCCAAACTTACACAGCCAGCCAGTGACAGAGTGAGATTTCGAACCAAGGCATTCTGGGATCTTGACTCTGTGCCCTTAACCATAGGCTATGCTTCCGCCCAGTAGTGAGTAGTGGAGTTCTAGCCCAGAACTGTCCGATTCCCAAGCTCCTGCCCTCTCCACTCTGCCACACTGCCACAATAATGTCTCCTGAAGGAGACGGCATTTTACAGAATGAAAGAATACATTCATGAACGCGCGTAAGCACACATGTATGGACAAGGAGGCAGCATGGGGAATAGTTAAGAGCATGGCTGTGCAGTCAGCAGCCCCGGATCCGAATTTCAGCTCTGCCAAGCCTTGGGCTAGGGTGAGGCGAGTGAGGCATCCACTTCAGGCTCAAAATTTAAAGAGATGCCAAAAAAAACTCGGTAATCAAGATAAATACTATTTTAATATAGTATTTTTAAAAATCTAAATTAATGCCCGAACAAATCCTTGATGAAGAAACTATTAACAAAATTTAAATAAAGTTCGGATCAGACTCAGCATGAGTCATTTTGCTCACTTCATCCCCCTCCCAACCTCTCTGGGACTCTAGGACCCTGGCTGAGTGGCTTTGCCTCTCTGTGCCTCAGTTTCTTCATCTGTAGGATCATAATCCTCCCCCTCTTGGAAGTGCTGTGAACACTGAGAGGCAGCATATGAAAGTGCGTAGCCCAGGATGGGCTGAGTGATGGTGATGGTGGAGGAGAGGAGGAAGAGGAGGAAGAAGTCACATTTGTGACATCAGAACCGAGTGTGGTAGAGGAATAGCCCCAGGCACATATTTGCTTGTCCACGGGTATGTGTGATTGAAAGTTCTAAACTTTTCAGAGACACTTCCCTGGAAACCTGAAACCCCAGGTGGGGGGAGGAGGGAATAGGCTGGGCAAACCTTCAAACTGAGAAAATGTCCTTTTTTGGTAATGTAAGCTGGGTGAGGCTTGTTTCCTGGTGCCCTGGGACGCTGTGCTGCAGGACTTCTCAGGCAGGAATGACAGCCTTCACACTGACCCCTGGAAGATTCTGGGGGTTCATCTGTGGACCCTTCAGGGAGCCAGAACAGGAGTTGAGAGCAGGGTGGACACACAGCCCAAGGAAGAAATTCCTCTGCCTATCTATCAGTCTGGCAGACTGAATCCCTTATCAGCCCCCTACCAGTGCCTCTGATTTCAGGACTGGTTCCCCAGCACCCCAGCCTTCAAGCCAGGAACCCCAGTGTTCTCCCGCACCCTCTTTCCTCATCTTTCAATACCCACAGCCATTAATCGCCAACTCCTGTCTCTTCTGATCTATGCCTCTTGAATTTACCCACCTCTCCATTCTTCTGTCCCTCCTCCTGCAAAGCCCCCACCCCAATCACTGCCTCCAGGCTTGTTCCCTACGACCCATCACACTCAGTGGACCCATCACACTCAGTGGCACCGTGGTGTGGTGAGCTTGTTCAACCTATACATCCAATAGCCTCCCTCTTGCTTAAAATCTTTGTAAGGCTTTCTATAGGGCTCAGAATAAAGTCCAAACTACTTAGCATGGCCTTCAGGGTTCTCTAGATCCTGAGCGGAAGTAGTCTCGATAAGGTCTATCTGGCAGCTCACAGGGTGAAGGGGAGGCCGAACTGCTGTTGCCTGGAAGCTCTTGCTTCTAGTTCAGTGGCACTCAGAGTATGGTCCATGCCCCTCTCCCCAAGCCCCTCATCACCTGGGAGCTGGTTGGAAAGACAGATCCTTGGGCACCACCCCGGACCTACTGAATCAGAATTTCTGGGGGAGGGGGTGAGCCCAGGAATCTGTGTTTTATAAGCCCTCCAGATGCTCACTAACATTGGAGAAGCATGTGCTGGACAGCAGATAGAACATCCAGCTCTGTCTTGGGCCGTTCCCAGCCTGCTCAACCCCCCAGGAGACCTGAGTGTTTCTAAGCACCAGGATCCCTCCCTGAGTCCAGGTCCTGTTAGGTGAATGCAGGAACCATTTCTTCTGGACCAGTCACTGTCTGTGCTGATGCTTCTGGGGAAGGGTCTCCTAGGATGTCTCTGACCCTGCTGGGGAGCGGGGAGGGAAGGAGCAGTAACTGGGGCAGGGGGAGGGGCAGGGATCAGTCACACTTCTTGATTTCATTCAGATTATCTTTTGTCAGCAGGGTTAAAAATAAGGTTGGTGGTTCAGGAACAGGGGCAAGGCAGGATCCCCACAGAACCACTTCTGAGAGCATCCACCCCCTCCCCTGCTTCATTTCACCCCTAGGCCCCTACTGCCTGGTTATAGCCGGCCTTGCTGTCCAGGTGTCTCCCCCAGGCACTGATAGCTTGTTTGGGCCAAAGGAGACACCCACTGGACTTATCCCCGATGCCATGCCTTTGCTCAGGCTGTTCCCCTGCCTGGAATACTCTGTCCCCTCCTTCCACTTCCCCTCAAGATCCTTTTACATATGGATTCATTCATTTCATGCAGCTTCATGGAGTACCTGCTGTGTGCTAGGCACTCTTCTTGGCACTGTGTATACAGTAACAAACCAAGCATCAAAAAATCCCTGTAGAGCTCAAGATTCTCTTGCAGAGAGAGAATTACGGTGACAAGCCAAATCCAGCCCACTGCCTGTTTTCATACTGCCTGTAAGCCAATACTGGCTTTTATATTTGTAAATGGCTGTTAAAAACAAACCAGAAGAATAATACTTTATGACACATAAAAATTGTGTAAAATTCAAATTTCAGTGTCCATATAAATAAAGTTTCATTGGAACACAGCCATGCCCATTTGCTTATCATCTGGAGTTAAATAGTTGTCACAGGCCAAAAATGTTTACTGTCCGGTCCATTAGGGAAAACGTTTGCCAACCAATGTTCTAATGCATTCACTCAATGACTGCCTCTTCTGCTACTATTATTAATAACATTAATCTGTTCTTTGTTGTGCACTCTGTATCCAACTCTGTGCTAGGGCCACCTTTGCACATGATGACCTCAGAGAGGTAGAGTCGCTTTCTCTAGGTCACACAGCTAGAGTATGAATCTGCCCAAGCCACTAACTCTAGGCCAGGTCCTCTGTGTGCTGGGACTGGGATGGGGGTGGCAGGACCCAGAGGCCCGACGCAGCCTTACCAAGTCAACAGTGCAGCATCTCGGAAAAGCAGCAAATAATAAGGGGTGCGAACAAGGCCTCTGAGCCACGTGGTGGAGTGGCTATGAGGGGGTTGACTCTGGCCAGGTTGCCTGGGTGCAGGTCATGGCTCTGCTACTTATATTCTTGGGCAAGTCTGTGTCCCCTGAGCCCCAGTCTTTTCGTCTGTAAAGTGGGGATAATAACAGCACCCATCTGGGAGAAACAGTGTAGAGTAAATGAATGAACAGTCATATGGCTCTTAGAACAGTGGCCAGGACACAGGAAGTGCTATAGAGGTGCTCGTTACTAAAATAAATAAGAAGCACAGGTTTGTTTGTTTGTTTGTTTGTTTTGAGAAGACCAAAAGAAAAATCCTGGGTATACTTAATGCCATTGATTTACTCACTTTAAAATTAAAAAACGAAAAACAAAAAACAAAAAAAACCCTTCAGAACGAGGAGCCTGTGGTAGGTCTGGAGGACAAAAGCAGATCATCAGAGTCCCCAGCTCAGGCCTCTGCCAACCGCTCTGGAGGCTGCCGAGGTGTTTGACAGGGGCAGTGCTACCAAGTGTCTTCCTGAGGTGGGGATGCTTCAGATGCCACTGTACCTCCCTCTCCTGAAATAGCCCCTCACTCCGGCCCTAGCTGGCCACAGCCATCTCTTCCAGAACAATCGGGATCAGAGTGAACCCATGGAAGAACCACAGCTGGCATGTCCAGCTGTCTGCCTGGATCACTCCCAAGGAGAAAGCACCCTGCCCCCCTAACGTTCTGACTGACAGACACTTCCTTCCCACCCCAGCTTCAGGACTACGTTCATTTGGCAAATGTGTGCTAAGCCTCTGCTTGGAGGCCCCTCACCAGAGGGGTCAAGGGCACAAGCTCAAGTCCAAATTGTAGCACCATCCCATTCTAGGTGTCTGACATTTGCTCTCTGGCCTGAGTTTCCTCAACTGTGAGATGGAGATAATGATACTTACCTGACGAAACTACTAGGACTCTGAAATGAGATCATGCAAAGGTGCTTAGCATAAATTAAACACTTAACAAATCTTAGCTATCATTATTATTACGGGTTTTGTTATTATTATAACAATGCTTTCCAGCAATTCCCTTCCAAAACTCTACAGACTGGCAACACATCAAGATGTCAATACACATTCTTGTAGAAGGATATGTTATCTAAACATTGTTTCAGAGTTCACCCTCCTTGTAGTATGTGTCAGTACTTCATTCTTTTCTATGGCCAACTAACGGTCCATCGTGTGGATAAATCATATTCAGTTGACCTGTTCATCGGTTGATGGGCATTTGGTTTGTTTCCACCTTTTCATTACTATAAATGCTGCTGCTGTGGACATTCGTGTACAAGTTTTTGTGTGGATGTACGTTTTCATTTCTCTTGGGTATACCTAGGAGCAGAATGGCTGGGTCGTATGACAACTCTATATGTGACCTTTTGAGAAACTGCTAATCTGGTTCCAGAGTGGCTGCACCATTTTACAGTCCCATCGGTAAGATATGAACATTCCAATTTCTCCACATCCTTGCTAAACTTGTTATTGCCCATCTTTTTAATTTTAGTCATACTAGTGATTTGTGAGGTGCCATCCTACTATGGTTTTGATCAGCATTTTTCAGATGGCTAATGATGTTGAACATCTTTTTATGTGCTAAATGTCCATTTACATTTCTTCTTAAAAGAAATGTCTATTCAGATCCTTTGAATATTTTGGAACTTTTTTGTCTTTATTATTGAGTTGTAAACTTACTTTATATATTCTAGATACAAGTCCCTTATCAGATACATTATTTGCAAACATTTCTCCCATTCTGTGAGCTGTTTCGCTTTCTTGATGGTGTCCTTTGAAGCATAAAAGTTTTTAAGTTTAATGAAGTCCATATTATCTATTTTTTCTTTCGCTGCCTGTGCTGTTGGTGTCATAGCTAAGAAGGCTTTTCCTAACCCAAGGTCATATAGATTTACTCCTCCTATATTTTCTTCCAAGAGTTTTATCTTTTTAGTTGTTATATTTAAATCTATGAACACTGGCTCTAATAAGAAAAAAAAAAAACGGGAAATAACCTAAGTATACCCAGGATTTTTCTTTCAGTCTTCTCAAAACAAACAAACAGGGTTCATACTGCCCTGTTATGTAGGTACCATAACCATTTCACAGATGAGGAAACTGAGGCACAGAGAGGTTCAGTCACTTGCCTGTTATTATTATAATGACTATTGAGCCAGACATGGCTCCTGCTCTAGAAGAATGTGAAGTCTGGTAGGAGAAATAAGACAAGATGAACGGTCTCGAGGGCAGAACAAACAGAAGGCTACAGGGCAGGAGAAAGCTAATCTGGTGGGCTACATGTTTGTAATTTGTATTTTATCACTTTCCTATTATATATTATAAACATAAATGTATAAAATATATAGTTTAAAATAATATGGTTTCATCATCAAAATACTTGGAAATTTATAAAGAAAAAAGATTGCTGTTATGATTCTGGTATTTTGAGGTGGTTAGGAGCACAGTTGTATGAGTGTGACTTGCAAAAATCCTCTGTACTTTAACTTTTTTCATCTGTAAAATGGGGATATAAATAACCCCTACCTCACAAAGTACTTCAAACTGAGGGGCTTGATTTGTTGGCAGTCTGTAGAGTTTTGGGATTACAGAGTGAGTTAATGTACATAAAGCATTTAAAACAGGGCCTGGCATATAGTAAGCTCGATACAAGCCTGTTAAACTTTCAGAAGGTGGATTTGTTCTAGTCAAAGGGGGCAGAACATGGGTTCTGAGTCTCGGGGGCTGTGCCACTCCCTCAGGCTCTACATAGAACCTCCCCACCTTAGAAGCCCAGCCTGAAATCTTCAAGTGTTGGAGGTGACCTCTTCCAGATCATGTTTTACGGTGACCCTTCCCTCTTTCTTAAAGAAGAGTGCCAGATTAGCTGGGAAGTCTCCTCCATGTGTGACGGAGTGTGTGACCCTCCCACCCCAGCCTAGAAACAGGGAAGCCAAGTAACAGAGTTGCTGTTTACTGAGTGCTAAGTATGTGCCAGAAATGCGACCAATGTGGTCAGCCGAATAATGGCCCCAAAGATATCTATGTCTTAATCCCTGAACCTATGAATGTGACCTTATATGGCAAAAGAGACTGTGCCGATGTGATTGAATTAAGAATCACGGGATTTGGGGTTTACCCTGGATTATATCGGCAGGCCCCAAATGTAATCACAGTGTCCTTATAAGAGGAAGGAAGGGGAGTAGAAGGCGATGTGATGATGGAAGCAGAGGCCGGAGCGCTGCACTGTGAAGACAGAGGAAGGGGCCACACGCCAAAGAGCGGGGACGGCCACTAAGAAGCTGAAAAGTCCAAGAAATCAGATTCTCCCATCAGAGCCTCCAGAAGGAACCAGCCCTGTCAGCACCTTGACTTTAGCCTAGTGAAACTGATTTCAGACTTCTGGCCTCCAGAACGGGAAGAGAATAAATCTGGGTTGTTTTAAGCCCCTCAGTTTGAGGTAATTTGTTACAGCAGCAACAGGGAACTAAAACCACGTGTGTGACCTTATGTCATCTTCAAGACAACCCACTTTGCAGGAGAAGAAATGAAGACTCAGAAAATTATCTGCTCAAGGCTCAGTGCCATAGCCAGCTGGAATATGAATCCAGGTCTTTCTGGTCCCAGAGCCTTTGCTGACCCACACATCTGCTATGCTGCTTAAGTTCAAACCCAGAAGGGCCCAGAAGCTGGAACTGGTCATAATCCAGCCTCTTCTCTGCAGGGCGTTGAGAGGCCCCGAGTTCTATATCCCCAGCGTTCACCCTGCCTGTCTGAGAGGGCCCCAGGCTAGTGGTTACCAGCTGTGATAGCCAGTTTCCCAAAGAAAGGCTAATTTATCAGGTCCTAGGACTCACCCGGAAGACTATATATGATTGAGATCTGCCTGTGCTTTGGCAACCAGCCAGCCAACAGGGAGGGGACCTCAGGCCTGCTCCCCCTTCCCCCACATAGGACTGGGCCCTGCAGTCCAACCTGGAACCTAGCTGTCAACCTTTTGAGATCTTCTGAAATATGCATATAGTATATCTATTCTAGAATAAGTAAATAAAATAAAATTTTAAAAACCCAGCATCTATTGGTGCCAAGACTTTTCAAGGTATGGTTTAATTTATTCCTTACAAAAACTCTAAGGGGTAGGTATTATTATATCCACTAAATAGACAGAGAAACCAGACTCCAAGAGGCAGCACAACCTAGGGGCAGCCACGCAGCAGGAAGTGCAGGGTTGGGGCTGGACCCCAGGTCCTGGCCTGATCCCCAAGCCTGTATCAGCCAGCGCAGGACGGACCCTAGGGGGCGTTCCAGTCTAACCCCCTACTACCCAAGGCAGAGGACAAGAACTGGGTTCAGACGAGTTCCCTGAGCTGGTCCTGCTCTATCCGATGTTCTCTAATGTCTTTCTGGAGCTGGAAGGCTTGACTGAGATGGATGGGGTGATATTAAAGAATATATAGCCAATGCTATGGGGGTGCAACCAGCGAATGAGAATGATGTGGAGGTCTCCCTGTTGTGCCAGGTGGTTAACCATTCAGGTGCTGGGTCGTGGGGAAGACAAGGACCTGGGCAAAAGCCTGGGTGGACAGGACAGTAACGGGGCATGGGGTAGAATCACTTAGGCACCTCAGGGAAGCCGCTGATTACCAAATGGTACGAACCGGAATGTCTCAGACCTTTAATAACTGCCATGACATTACTGGAATGTCCAGCTGGATCCTAACCCTGGATGTAAGCTTTCCTTCCCCAGAGGCCACCCCCAGTAAATTTAATCTTGACTGCCTGGTTAAGACTCCACAGTGCCCTTCCCAGTGCCTGAAGGGGAGCATGGAAACATGTATACGACTTCCATGACCTAGCTCCTGCCAACTGACTCTAAACTCAGCCTCCAGACAGCCAGAAAATTCCTCACATGTGCCTATTGTTCCCACCTCTGGAGCTTTCACACCTCCTATTTCCTCTCCCGGGAACTCTTGTCCCCATCCTTTATTTCTTCACTGGGCGAATTCTTCTTCATCCTTTTGGATCCTTCCTCAGGAAAGCGCACCATGATTGCCAGCTCTCTGCTCTTGCAGTCTCCGGCACTTAGCTGTCAGGTCACATTATGTCCCTCCAAGTAGTCTGTGAGCCCCGCAATGTTCCCTAAGGTAGATATCACTATCAATTACCATTTTTACAGGTGCGGAAATGAAGGATGAAAAGGCTACGTAACCCATCCAGCTCACAGAGCCCATAAATGGGGGAAGCCAGAGAGTCCAGTGTGGTAAACACAACAGTAAGAGAGAAGCGTTGGTTAGCGTTGAAGTCAAACCCCAGCTCCCCCACCTCCAAGTCACGTGACCTATGCCAAGGCCTGGAACCTCTGCAAGTCTCAGTTTCACTCTCTGTAAAATGGGTTAATAATAGCACTTAACTACCACTAGAATTATTGCGAGGATAGAGCAAACTATGGCATGTAAAATGTATATCTGTTCGATCATGACAAGCATTTACTAAGCACCTACTGAGTGCTCGGTCCTGGGCTAGATCTCGGAGTACGGCAGTGAACAGAAGAAACTCGCCTTCTGGAGCTTTACAAACTAGCCTAGCATGGCACCCTGGACATAGTAGGTACCCCATGAAAGGTAGCTACTATTTTTGTTATCATTACACAGAGAGTGATTTTTCTCCCCAGGGATTAGGCTTCCCACCCTGGGGATCGGGGTCTGCTGGGATTGAGCTGACATGCTAAGAGCCCACAGAGTTGGCTTGGGACATGCTCTGCACCCCCCACTCCGCCCGGTGAGCCAGCCTGCCATGGCATCCCACAGGCCCAGTCAGCAGACATCTCCTGCCTAAATAAGGACAAGGCACCCAGGAGAGCTTTCTGTGTGCCTAAGGAATGTGACAGCTGAGCCCTCCCTGCCCAGCACCCTCCCCCGCCTCCGGCCCCTCCCCAGGTGGGGCTCCACTATGGCATTCCAGCTTTTTCCAGAGCAGCCCCCTCTGTCCCTAACCTCTTGTACCCCACTCCAGGCTGCTCTGAAACTGATAAGGAGCCTTGGAAAAGAATTCCAGGCAGCTACATCTGCTCCTGGGAGCTGGCATCCCGGCTGCCACGAGGACTGGAAGAAGAAATCGCAGGGAGGCGGCCAACGCCTCGGTTGGAATAGCATTTCCAGAGGTTTTATTTGGCTCCAAGCCCTATGCCAGGCATGAGGTCTCCAAGATTCTGACCCCGCTGCTGTCTTCCTGTCACAAAACCACATCACAGTAGTCACGACTGGGGTAAGCCCATGGCCCCTGGTGGAGTGGACACTTCTAGCCCCGAGCGTGGGGTCAGGGAAGGCCTTTTAGAGAAGTTCTTGCTGAGGCAGTGGGTGAGCAAGAGAACTCTGGCACCAGATGACCTGGGTTCAAATCCTAGCCCTGCTTCTCCCTGACTGTGTGACCCTGAGCGAGTTACTTAACTGTTCTGTGATTCCATTTCCCCGTCTTTGAAATGGGAGACTAACAGCACCAACCTCATAGAGTTGGGAAGATTAAATAAATTGGTATTTGCAAAGTACTTAGAGCAGTAAGAGGGGTTATAGCTTCAGAATTTGTTTAGGGTGACTGGAGAGCTTATCATTCAGACCAGGGCACCCAAGGGTGAAAGGAAGGCCCTTAATAATTATACCCAGCAGGAACCAGGGTTGTCCCAGGCACACTGGGCTTGCGGTCATCACAGCCTTGACACAAAGGCACCAGCTGAGGTTGAAGGCAGCTATATCTGTCATGTTGCGAGTCCCAGAGCAATGAGCACCATACCGCCCCCACACGGTAGGTGCACATGAGGGCTACGGAGGTTTTGTTTTAACAGATATGACCTTCAGTTCCCAGGAAAAATAAATAATTCTTGCGATGAAAATATTTAAAACCGAGACTTGAGCTAGAGGCCAAGGAAAAATTAAGGATTTCATGCATTAATTAAGAGGTATTTATTGAGCCCTTCATGTGGGTTCATGCCTGGGCCCTGGGGTGATGAGGTAATGGGGAGGGAGAAGAGGTGTCTGAGAGAGCAAAATAAAGAAGTGAAGGGTTCTATTCTTGGTGACCAATCATTGTCGGTTGGATAATGGGGAAAGATTTGAAGACAGGGCTGGAGATACAGAAAAGACAGCATCAGGGAGGGGTCGGTGGGTCTGAGGGATGTGTTCATAGGAGCAGATCAAATAGGGAGAGAGCACTGTGAGGAAGAGCACTGGGAACAGCTTGAACAAAGGCAGAGAGGTGGGCAGAAGGGGGTCTGTGGGCAGGGAAAGGCATGTCATGATGGCTAAGAACCAGACCCTGGGACTAGATGCTGGGGTCTAAGTCCCATCTTCACCTCTTATGCACCAGCTAACCTCTGGCAACTCACATGACCTTACTTTGCCTTACTTCCTGCAGCAGTAAGCTGGAGTTAGTGATACCTTCGCCCTTCAGGGTTGCCCGGGGAGCAAATGAGATGGCGCCTGTGATATTCAGTTTAGTTCATGGCATGCTGCAAAGGTAGAACATAAAGTCCACGCGGGAGGGATATTTGTCTGATTTGTTCAATGATGAATCCCCAGCACCTAGAACGGGATCTGGGCCATAGTAAATGCTTAATAGAAATGTGTCGAATAAATAAACAGTAGCCATTACTATTATTATGATCATAATTATTATGCAGCGATAGGCCTGGCTTGGCTGGAGCAGAGGAAAATAAAGGAGACTCTTTTATAGATGAGGAAACAGGCCTGGACAGGTGAAGGGATTTGCCTGAGATCATACTGCCAACAAGTCACAGGGCAGGAACCGACTCCTTGGCCAGGCTCTCCAACCCCACCTCCTTCCATCCTTCTTCTTGCCTGCCTTCTCTAAGCATTTCCTAGGTGCCTCCTTAATATAGGCATACGACAATGCAACAGAGAAATAAAGAACCTGGAAACCAGAATTCTAGCCATAAAAGCTAGTAGAGAAGATCTATAGGAAAATGATCCAGTTTGGAATGTGCAGGCTTCTGGAATAGGGAGTCCGGAAGAAAAAGGAGATGGCACGCTTCCCTGCAGATGAGACCTCTGAGCTATAGCTTGAAATTCAGTAGAGATGGAGAAATCAAACTGGGTGCTAGGAGCGAAGACTGCCCCGCCTCCAGGCTGTGGACAAGTGTCCTCTCCTCTCGCTGTGAAAATGCCAAAGTCTTATCATGTATTCTGAAGCCATGGTCTTATTTTTCACATCCATGTGAGCTGGTCAGAGAAGAGAGGAAAGGCTGTCCTAAATAGAGAGACCTGAAGGAGCCGAGGCACAAAAAGGTGTGAACACACACACGCATGTGCATGTGTGCACACACATGCAACACACACACACATACATGGATGTTTAAGAAACTGAGAAAAGTTCAGCCTCACAATGGCACGAGTGAATGAAGAGACAGGATGGAGGCAGATGATGAAGGACTTAGAACCCATATTCTGTAAGCATGGCAGAGACCAGTTAGCTGTCCCCCAAACCTTCCTCTGGTTTCCTCTTCTTCCCCGGCACACGCCTAGATTATTTCCCAGCCTCCTTTGCAGGAAGGCGTGGTCACGTGACTGGATTCTGGCCAATGGCAAGTGAGAGGACACGACGCGCCCTACTTCCTGGCCTGGCGCATAACCACCTTCCACTTGCATCTTTCCCTTTTGTGTTTTCCCTCCTTCCTGCCTTGATGCAGAAGAGCATGATGACCTCGGAAGCCCGGTGTTGAAGACGGCAGAGCAAAGATAGAAGGAGGCTGTGTCTCTGAGTCGTTGCTTGAAGGAGAGCTGCCCACTGATGAGACCCCCATTTTGGACTTTGCATGAGCGAGAAATAAACTTGTGCTTGACTTTTCTACATCTGTGTGTTTGTTTCCTACAAACAATGAAGGAATAGAAGAAGACGAGGGAAAGATGGCAAAGGTGGTTCTCTGGCCCTCCTATGTGCTCTGGGATGCTCCCATTCCAGTGCTCCACCGGCAAGCCTCACGTTTGCCACGTGAGGACAGTGAGAGGAGGGACATTTGCTCTCTTTGGACACAATTCTGAAAGCATCTGTTAGTCCGAATGCCTGTCCTTCCTTCATGAGAGTACCTCAGACCCACAGAGTCAGTCACTGGCGAGCATTTAGTGAGTGCCTACTGAGCATTTAGGGTGTGCAAGGCCTGTCTAAACTTAGATGCCTCTCGCCTAGAACTCCACAGAGTCTAGTTCCTGGAGCACAAGTCCTTCTGAAGATTGGCTTTCCCTTTCTCTGAGGCTCTGGGAGGACAGAGAGGAGAAGTCTGCCTCTCAGGCCAGGGTCTCTAAAGTACGGAATGGTTACCACTGGTAGGATCAAAAATGATAGGTAGTACTGGGACATTCATCGAGTATCATCGATCCTTTAAATTTAAATTCAACCATCCTGATTTCCCCAGTGAGAAAGTCTCATTTTGTGCTTCTATGTCTTTAACGCATTACGTTTCATTTTTTAACAGAGAGCAGAGCAGCGAGTAGCTTTGATTTGAGCTTTTAGTGAGCAACTGTACTGAGGGATGGTTTAATGATGTTTGCATCATTGTATTTTTCTCGTGTGTGTGTGTGTATATGTGTTTGTGTGTGTGCGTGCACACTGTTTTTTTCCTGTATTTATTTTTTTGTGGCTAACTTCTCTTTATCTAACACTAATTTCTATTTATAGTAATGAACTAAAGTTCTTTTATAAAAATAAATGTAGGTTTAAGAAAGTTGAAATCCTTTTTTTAAATAGTAACGAAATAACAACCCAGATGGTACGCAGATGTGGCATGGCTCAGGAAGGTTCCTCAGTGACTGGCATTTGGGAACTCTGCCTCACCCCACACTGTCACACCTCTGTGCCTTTGTCCATGCTGGTCCCTCTGCCTGCTCTTCCATGCTGACCTCACTGGGTTGCCTTGGCCTCAGTCGGAGCTGAAGTCATCCTCCAAAGAAGCCACGGCAACAATAGCAGCACATGGCTGGGGCGTGGGAAAGGCCAAACAAGGAGGCAAATCTGGGATGGCTATTTTTCCCAAGGACAAGGCAAAGAGAGCGCAGTGCTCATGGAAACAAAGACCCACAGAGGACAAGAACTCGTCCAAGGTCATTCAGCAGTGAGTGGCAGAGGCTCTCTCACCCTCATAAAGTGCAGACGGGACAATAAAATGGGACAACACTACAGAGAGCCTTTGATCAGAAACTGTACTTCGGGGGATTCATCCTGGAAATAGACTGATTCATGGGTGAAATGATGAGTGTCCAGCTTTATCTGACATAGCTAAATTCTAGAAACTACCCAAACGATCGTGTTCAACAGTAGGGGCCCGATTAAATAAATTATGTAGGTAATGGAATACTACGCAGGTATTAAAACAAAATGAAGTTCTTTATTTGAAAAGATATGGTAAGATCACAGCACGGAGAAAAAAGCAAAGTTCAGAGTAATGTGTATAATATGCTACCTTTAGTGTAAGAAAGAGGAAAATAGAAATCTAAATATGCATTTGCTTATGTCAGGTGGAACTGTACAAAATTGCTATTTTATAGGTTGTATATTAGCAATTTCATAAGTTCCGCCTTAATATATGCATAAGATAACTCTAGAAGGGAAGCAACTGCTAACGACAGTAGCCTATGGGGTGGAAAGTGGCAAGAGGAGGACAGGACAAGGAGACGGACTTTACATTTTTATAACCGGGATTTTTAACCAGATGAACGTGTAATCTATTTAAAAAAATAAAGGAAGAAGTCATTCAGGCTCCAGGGTGGCTTTTCTGCCACCCGATGCTTGTCTCTGTAACCTCCCCAGTTGGGGTGGTCAGGGAAGAACTGTGCAGCCCTGGAGCCCAGGGCGACTGCCCAGCTTAGCCTGTGACAAATTCCCTTCTCAAGATCTGCTCTGTGCATTTCCGATGCTCTACCTGGTGGGTCAGAGCTCAGGGGCCCCCACCCTCAGCCAGGGCTCCTGGCAAAGCTATAGCAATTCCTGTCGGGTTGTAGTTTTGGCAGTGGGCTGCCGTGACCTTGAGGTAATACCCCCTTCCCAGATAGGGTCGCATGAGCCAGGCTGATGAGAACAGCGCTTCAACAGTAATGTGATAGCCCCTGCAAGGGATGTGGTTTGGTAAAGGTAGCTTCGGAGATGGATCCCCACTGCAGCCCCTCCCTCCATCCGTGGCCCCTCTCCACATAAAGAGAGACGCTCTCCTTGGTGTGACTGCTGGGATAATGGAAACACCACTGCAATCCCAGCAGACCTGGCTCAGTCTGAGCTCTGGTTCTTCATGCAACAACACCAGAAGGAATCACTGAAGTACGAGCAATAGTTATAATAATAAAAATGACAACTGCCCCTATTGAGTGATTGCTGGGTGCCAGGGATTGTGGTTAGTACTTTATGTGGGTTATCTCATTTTGCCCTTACAAGACCCGCAGCAGTAAATACTATACTAATTTCACCACATTCCACAGCTGGGGAAACCGAGGCTTGGAGAAATGACTTGCCCAAGGAATCAGTGTTGTCTGACTCCAAAATCTGTGCTCTTGATCACTACATGATGTCTGTGCCTCTGTTTCTCCATCTGGAAAATGGAGAAAGTGAGAAGACTTGAGAATGGAGGTGAGGGAAGGGACTGGAGCCGTTTAGATCAGAAAAAAACTCTTGGGGCTGTTAAGATGACAATCTCCAAATACCTCCAGGGATGTCAGGGGCAGACATGGCTAGCTGCTCACCAAATATCCATTCTCTCCTTCTTCTCCACTAAGAGTACCCTAATCTTGTTTAGAAAAGATCGGTGTCTGGCTAAAAATGTTCACCTCCCAGACTCCTTGCATCTAGAGAAGGCCACATAACTCATCCTGAAGAATGAAATCGAAACCCCTGGGTGGGCTCTACTTCCCCATGAAGAGACGCTGTTGCATTTCGACCTCTGCCCTGCAATGCAGAGGTGAAGTTACGGGGACAGGGGCCATCTTTGGATAAAAGAACAGAAGCCACACTCTAAAGAGAGCAGGAGGGAAAGACAGGTGGAGGGTCCCTCAGGGCATCATGGAGCTGCTGTGACCGCCTTGCACTGCCTCTCTGATCTTATGAGAAGGTAAGTAAGCCCAGTGGTTAATTATGGGTGGATTTTGTTACCTGTAGGGAAGCACAGTTCTAACAGATCCGGTCCCTGAGGGCAGAACTGGGACCAATGCTTAGAAGCTACAGAGAAGCAGAACATTCTTCTGGTTTTAGCAAATCCAAAAGTCAAAGCTGTCCAAAGTCGGCCTGGACTGTCCCAAGAGGTAGTGAGTTTCTCATGCCTGGAGATATAGAAGCAGTACTGAAGGACTGCTTGGCAAGGGTGCTGGCAAAGGCATTCTGACATTGTCTGGGGCTGGACCAAATGGCCTTGCATGCTTTAATCATACCCACTTTAGGAGGTGAGGAAAGGACCCCAGGATCTGTGCCCAGTTATGTGTGGGCGAGACTGTTGTCCTACAATGAATGACCTGCAGGGCCCTACTAAGGCACGTCCACTAGGATTTTGAGCAATGAGGGAAATGGTCTATATCTGTGCCATCCAATACGGTGGCTGTCAGGCACTTGACACGTGGCTCCTGCGACTGAAGAATGGAACTTTTAATTCATTTAATTTCAATCATTTTACATTTAAATTGCCCCATGTGTCTAGAGGGTCCCATGTTGGCATAGTGATCCATCCCTGCCCCATCCCACACTCTCTCTGTCTTCTTCTGTTGTCCTCCTCTCTCACTCTACATCAGCCATGCTGGTCTCCTCACTGTCCCTAGCGCATGCCAGACATGTCGTCACCCTGGAACTTTCTCCTTGCTCTGCTCTCTGCTGGGCTGTTCTCCCCTCAGAGGTCCCTGTGGCTAACTCTTTCAGCTCCTTCGTGTCACTTTCTCAACAAGGTCTACCCTGACCATTGATTTAAACAGGCAACTTGCTTCCTACCACATGCTCTGTAATTTATCTATCATGTCTGCTGTGCTGTCTGTCTTCCCAACTAGAATGCAAACTCCATGAAGGCCAGAATCTGTAGGTGTTCTTCCCCAAGAGTCTAGAACACATAGTAGGTGCTCAACAAATATTTGTTGAATGTGTTTGAAGGCTTAAAGGAGTCAAACGAAGCCTCCCATTATGAGATGTCAGAGACCTAACATCAGTCAGTCAGCAATGCTCCCTGACCTTGGCCTCACATATGTGTTATGCATTGTGCTAGCTGCCAGTCGCCTGGCAATGAACACAGCAGACAGGGTCTCTAATTTCAAAGGGTGCACATCCTAGCAGAGAAAATAGAATGAATAAAGACAATGGCGGGGGGCGGGGCAGTTGAGGCAGGGGCACACCAGACACCAGATGCCAGGGACACAAAAACAGGAAACCCAGGCTAGAAGGGAGTTCAGAGCTTCCCTGAGGAAGAAACATTTGAGCTGGGTGAGGCCTGATGAATGAGATGGTGTTAGCAAGATAAAGAGTAAGGGAAAAGCATTTTGGGCAAATGGAACGGCACGTGCAAAGGATCATGGGTAGGAAAAAGAATGGCCCTTTGGAGGAACTGCAGCTGAAGGTGAGCGGTGTGAGATGAGGCTGGTGTGGTAAGCTGGAGCCAGACAGGAGAGGTCTTATGGGCCAAAGTAAGGAACCTGAAATTTTTCCTAAAGGCAGATACACTTGATGCCCGCATCACAGCTCAATCTACCCCTAATTTCTGTGGAACAGCTATGGAGGGTTGTTCCCCTGGCACCACCAGTATCCCAGAAAGCTTTCCACTTTCTGCTCAGAGCCTGCTCTGATGCTGCAGGAGGCCCCTTCACCCACACCCCAAGTGCAAGCACACCCAGAAGTATGGGGGAATTTATGCTCCCAGGAAAATCTTCAACAAATGGGGGACTGGATAATGCTTTGCCCACCCTCCCCCCATCCTCCAGGTACACAATCTGGGGAGTGTTCTGTAGGTCTCAGCCCTGCGACTTGCAGAGATGCCTTGAAAACACACATTTATATTGGCTTTTCCTTCTTCCCTATCTCACTCTACCCACTCACTTCCTCTTGGCTACTTCTTCCGGGCATCGCCTTCCAAATCAACTTCCTGCACCCAAATCCTTGTCTCAGGCTCTGCTTTCAGGGGAATCCAAACTAAAGACCACATGAAAGTTCTGCTTACCAGAGTGGCATGGTCAGGCTTACATTTTTCAAAGCTCACTTCAGCTGTCGTGTGGATAAGAGTAAAGGACAGAAAGAGGAGTGAAGAGCTGGGCGGGGGCCCTGACAGTGATACGGTGAGAGAGGCTGGGGGCCGGCACTGGGCTGGTGGCAGTAGAGGCAGAGAGACGAGACTAGAAACAAATAAAGGGCACTTGGTTCCCCCTCAGGACCAGAGGCTCAGTGGGAAGGTGGGGTGACGTGGAGGCTTGGCCTGGGCCTGCCTGGCTGTGCCAACCAGCCTCGCCAAGTTTCATCCCTCAGTCCTGGCCTGGCTCCCAATACTTGTAGCAAAAGTGCTATTTTTAGAGAGCTGGGTGTTTACTTGAAGGATTTGAAGGCTGGGCTTTATTTTTAACTCTTCTCCCAATGGCAGGGCCCCACTGGTATGGACTGAGGAAGTCAAGTGGAAGTTGGACTGGGCTTTGGAAGCTCAGGGGAGAGAAACGGCCTGCACACAGCGGGGAGGATGAAGCTCAGAGGAGGAGCCTGCTGGGCTCTCCATGTTCCGCTCGCTGGAGTCTCGGGGTAAGAAGAATAATGATAAAACTGGCCAAGGACTCTCCTTCCCGAGCACCTACTGAGCTCCAAGACCACACAAAAAGTTCTCTACACACATCATCTCACTTAGTCCTCACCAACACTGGTAAAGTGGGGGTGGGGTGGGGGTGAAGCTGAGATCAGAGAATTTGAAGCCTCACTGTGTCAGTTATTTGGGGACTTTGGGATAGTGTCCTCATCTGTAAAATGGGTTAATATAATAAATGGCACCTCCCTCACGAGGATTAAGTGAGATGATGCAATAAAGGGAATTAGCACAGGTCTGGCACTCGGTAGAGAGAGCAGGGCACTGGGCTGGACCAGGCCCTGTCCTAAGCACTTAACCCACTCATATGCCCCAGGAGGTGGGTTTTCTCATGATCCCCATCTTAGAGATGAAGAAATGGAGATATAAAAAGTTTAGGAGGAAGTCATTTGCCCCTGAAGCCACCAAGTGTCCAGGACCGGAACCCAGGCATCTTGGCTCTGAGTCTGAGCCCTTGAGCCCTTACTGACGGCAGTCACCATCATTCTCGTTATTACCGATATTCCAACACCTCTGTCTGGGCCCTTCTGGCATTAACCCCTGAGTCCTTGGCACTGCTTGGGGCCACGCATTGGCTTCACATGGTTGGACCTTTCACTGGGATGTGGGGAAATCCTGGCATTGGGGACAACGGGTATTTTTCTCACAAAGGTGCAGGCTATTAGCCTGTCTGTTCTGACTCTGATATTTAGGCTAAAAAATCCAGCTGGAGAGGCTTTGGAGCTGGACTGTAGCACAGTTAATAAGGTTGGGGGTCGGGGAGAGAAAACGTTCTACCTCCCAGAACTCTATCCCCTTCCTAGTTGATTTAGTAAATGTGACCCAGACGCCAACCCAGGTTGCATAAGAGCCCTGTGGCCACGCTCTTCTCTCTGCTGTGCCCTTGAGTTGCTGGTCCTTTCTAGGCCTCACTTTCTCCATCTGTGAAATGAGCACGTTGGGCTGCATCCTCCTGAAGGTGCCTTCCAGCTCTGACCGGCTTCTTCCGGGGACCGATGGGAGCTCGTGGAATCTTTTCTCTGGTTCTCCACTCTCCAAGCTCGGGAGGCCTGGCTCCCCCAAACACGTTGCCTTTATATTTGAACATCTCCCTGCTGCCAAGCTCTCTCTCTCCCCAGACCTCTCAGCTCACAGCGGAGTCACAGCTACCTCGTGTATGTCACAAGAGTCTGGCTCTGACAACTGGGACATTCCACTCGCCCAGGTCTTCAGTCTCTGGGAGCAAAAGGATTTTGTCCATCTGGTAATTCTCACAGGAGGGATGTAATGGAGGGCAGGAGTCTGGGATTGGGGACTCTTCCAATGTTTCAAGGCTGTCCCTGGGGAGTTTAATCCCCCTTAGCGGAACCCCATGCCCAAGAATCTCAGGTGGAGAGCCGGGAACACGGAGAATAAGAGTAAACTTTTGCCCCCATGGGCGTGGGCAGTCAAAGGTCATCACTGGGTTAATGGAACACCTCATTGTCCTCAAACAATCTGTCAAAGATGCCAAAGACTGATAATACACAGTGTTGGCAAAGGTGTGATAAAAACTGCCCTCTTTTACAGGATTGTGTGTGTGTGCGTGTGTGTATGTTGGGGGCAGGTAGGTTATAAATTAGGTGCCTCCTTTGGGAGGTTAACTGAGGTTCTGATAATAATTAAAATGCAGATTGTTTTTGACTCAGCAATTCTACTTCTAGAAATTTAACTCAAAAAGTAGATCTGTGGAAGCCGAGACAGGCAGAGATGTGGGGGTCCCTCAGCTGTCTTAAACTTGCATCTTTTACAATAGTTATTATTTTAAATACCTATTGAACATATGCTGAGGAGAGCATTACAAAAGGGTAGTTTGGAGTTTTGCTTGTTTGTATTAACCCACTCAATGGTAGTGTTGACCTTGTCAGGAGAGAGACCACTAAACTTACATTGTGACAGTGAAGGTCAGAACTCAGTCCCTTGTAAAGACCTGGGTTAATCGGCATTATATTTCCAATGTGTTCCAGTGATGCTTGATGGTGTCTGATAGGACAAGGTGCCTGGCTGAGCCATCCCTTTAACCAGCTCCATGAGCAAGAATATGAGCAAGATATTCACCGAAGCCTCATTTGTAGTCATGAAAACATGAAATAGTTTCAATCTCCATCAAGAGAGATCTGGTTAAATAAATCATGACACATCCGAACTATGAAATATTACGCAAAAGAATAAGGCAGATCTACATGCATAAAAGAAAAAGATCTCCAAACACGGCAAGTCAAAAAAAGCAAGCTACACAACATTATGTAGGTAGTCTGGTTGTGGGGGGAAAAACCCCACAATAGCTAAATGGAAGAATGCTCTAAGCGCATTATTAGCAATGGTTTCTTTAGAGGTGCGTCTAAAGGTGGAGATAGGAAAGATTTTATTAGTTTTTGATGATTGTGAATTTCCCTAAAGTTTAACCAGGATATTGTACTGAACAATATAAAAGAAAGAAAAAGAAAAGAAAGAAAAGCAACACAGAGAGAAAGGGAGGAGCTGACTGAATCTGAGTGGCAGAGCACTCAGTGTAGTGGCTGAGAACATAAACTCTGGGGCCAGAATCTCGGTTCTAGCAATTGCTAGCTGTGTGACCTGGGATATGTTTTAAAAGTCTCTATGTGCCGTAGTTAGAATTAGATGAGTGAATTCAGCTGAGCACTGAGACTAGTATATCTGAAGCTCTTTAACCTGGAGTTCAAAGCCCGTCCTAACCTGGCCCAGCCTCATCTCTAATCTCTTACCCCAACCATCCCAGCATTCGCAATGACTCACCGCTCCCAAAATACACCACACACGTTCCTACCTCCGTGCCTCTACCTGGAATGACCTTTCTCTCTCTCTTCTCCAATTGGCAAACTCCCAATCAGTGTCACCCGCCACCTGCAGGGAGCTTTGCCAAACCACTCCTGGGGCAGTCAGTGACTCTGCTCCTGCCTTCCCTTAACCCACCACTGATGACGTTGACCCCTGTCTGCCTTCACCACTAAGCCGGGAGTCCCCCAGGATGCTGACCACGCCGATCCACAGGGTGTCCAGTGCTCCAGCACAAGCCTGGCACAGAGTGAGTGCTAACCAAAGTTTGGGCGGTGGGTGGTGGGGGGAACAGCCAAAGGTCAGATCACGGTTAAGAGCATTCTAGAACCAGGTCTCCTGGCTCTGGAGTCTCAACTCCGAACTCTGCCATTACTCAGCTGAATGACCTTGTTTGAGATACTTAACCTGTCTGTGCCTCAGTTTCCCCATCTGTAAAATGGGAATAATAGTACCTTCCTCAGAGTTGTTTTGAGGATTAAATAAGTTAAATATGTAAGGTACTTAGAATCTTGCCTGGAGCCCAGAAATAAGGACTATATGAATGTTCACTAAATAAAATCAAATAAACAGGACACGGGCAATTAGCAAGACACGCCCTCAGACCCAGTCCAGGGCCAGGCCCTCTTCCCCCTGGGTGGTCTGCATATCCTGGTGCTGCTGGAAATGCTGGCAGTGCAGGTCACATCTTGAAATGGCACCGTTCCGCCCTTCTTGCTAGTCAGGAGCAAACCTTGCTCAGGTGCTGAGGAGTCTTTCACACCTGTCAATCTCTTGCCAATGTCTCTTTTTATCAAAAAAAGATCAGGCTTCGGGCTCATGTGCCTTCGGAATTAGTAGTTTGACCTCAGACTTTAATAACATTGTTGTTTTCTGAACTTCCTGAGATATTGGTCTCCCATTTTCAACAGTGACTCCAATGTCTTTCTTTTTTCAATAAATGTACATAAGTATTTTTAAGTAAATTGATTTAAAGCTAGAGATTAAAAGGGTAAGTAGAGATGGTACAGGGATGTAGCAAAAATTGGGGTTGTGGCCTACAGAAATGCAAGTTTGCAAAACAGAGGTGTGGGGATGGTAGAGAAGACAGGGCCTTCTCTCGGGGCGATTTCATTCTCAGGGGAGACTCTCAGATCGGTTCAGAATGACATATGATTAATAACAACAGCTTATACCTCCCTGCATGCTTTCAAAGCACAGGCCCTTTACATGGACTATTTCTTTTATTCTCTGCAACAACACATTGAAGGAGAAATTAATGTAATTCCTATTTGAGGAATAAAGAGGAAAGTGAGGCCCAGAGAGGTGGGGCAACTCGCCTAAGGTCACATAGCTTATAAGAAGCTGAACTCAGATTTAAACCTGGGTCTGTCCAATGCCACAGCCCAAGCTCTTATGGCTACTGTATCACAGTTACTGAGAAATTCACCTCCCAGTAACTCAGAAAGCCAGCTCTAACCCCTGTATTCAATTAGGGAATTTCCTGGGAAGGAGATGGGGGTGGGGATGGAGGAGCAGAAGACAGACCAGTTGAGGGGACCCTGCCTTCAGGGCCCCATTGATGCCACCTTGGTATAAAACCTAAGATGTTCTGAACCTCACTCCCTGGGGCAGCCGAGAACTCCTGCAGGCCAGCTCCGCCTCTGCTGCCGGGATGAGCAAGAAGAATACTAGACAATGACAGTAACAATTCACATTTTTTGAGTGTTTCCTGCTTCCAGCCCCGTGCAGAGGGCTTCATATACAGTCTCTGATTTAACTTTTGTGAAAACATTTCGAGGTAGGTATCATCATTCTCTTTTCAGAGACTAGCGAATCGAAGTCTGGAGAGAAGACAAGATATGGTAAGCGAGAGGCAGAGCCAAAGCCCCACTCTTAACCACTCACTGTGCTCCTTCCAGATGAGAGCCATTCATCAGGGCGTTGGCATGACAACCAGAAAAGTTTAGATACCTCCCCAAACATCCCAGCTTCCTTCCATGGCCCAGTATCCATGACCTTAAAAGGCGTTACCAAAAGAGTTCTTAGCCACGAAATCTGAAGACATGAGGCTACTTCCCCATCAACCACTTAGTGACTGTGGGTATCTCTTTGTCCTTTTCTGGACCTTGATTTCCCCATCTGGTCAGTGAAGGAGATGGACTATCTCGTAGGGCCCTGAACGGGTCTACAGCAACCTCATCCAATAAAAGTATAACGTCAGTCACACATTTAATTTTTTAATTTCCCAGTGACCACATTCAGAAAAGTACAAAGAAAAAAGTGCAATGAATTATAATAATCTAACCCAGTGTATCTAAAATATAATCATTTCGACATGTAATCAATATGAAAATTATTCATAGGTTACTTTTGATTCTTTTCTTACTAAGTCTTCAAAAGCCAGTGTGTTTCACACTTACAGCACATCTCAATTCAGATCGACCACATTTCAAGAGCTCAACGGCCACATACAGCTCGCGGCTACCATATTGGACAGCACGGTCCAGAATCTTTTTCAATCCTTAGCCCACTTTAGAGGGACAAGACATCTTGGCTTCCTCCCTTCCTTCTGTCCTGATCCTCTGTGGCCCAATTACTCACCAAAGTCCTCGGGAGGGAGACAACCCTGTGTTTCCTCCTAACCCAAAGATTCCCTTAATTGGAAATTCAGTCTGAGCTTAAAACCCAGCCAGGCAGCCACCTCCCACACGGCACCAGCCCTGTGGGCTCACAGGAAGTATTCCTCAGACACACGAGGGATCCAAATGTCCCCTGTGCTCCCCTCCCGGTAGCACAATGTGGAGCCAACAGGGTACCACCTTCTTACTCCGGAGCCTCGGTTCCCAGCTTGGGCCTAACAGCCTTCTCAGGAGCTCACATTCACATTCAAGGGCACAGGGCTCAGCAGGAAGGACAAGGAGGGCAGAGAAAGCAAAGGGGCAGAGAAGGGCAGCATTTTGCCCCCAGCAGGGGAGAGCTTGGGGAAATCCCTCCTTATTCCCAAGCTTCCATTTCCTCGACTTTAAAATCAAACATGTTAGAAGATGATAATGACCGCTTTTACTGCTGGCCACTCTGTGCCAGGCATTTTATAGGCATTAGCTCATCTACTCCTCAGAACAACCCAAAGAAGAAAGAGGATCCAAGATTCAGAGTGGTGAAGCCACTTGGGCGAGGTCACACAGCTCTTCAGTAGATGAACCAGAATTCTAATTCATAATTTTCTGACTCAAGAGCCTAAGCTCTTACCTACTCTAAGCTCTGCCATGTCCCAGGGTGGCCCGTTGTAACTATATACACTTGGCAAAATAATTTTAAATGTTCCCTTTGAAAGAAAGGACAAATCTCCTTCCAGAAGAATTCCAAATATGTCAACACTCCCCGCCCCAAAGGTGGAGCTTAATTCCAGACCCTTCTCCATCTTGGGCATAGGCTGAAATTAACATCTGGATTCCAAAAAAAAAACAAAGTATGAAAAGGAGAAAATGGTAACTTTACAGCAGAGAAACCTGGCAGACACCACCTTAACCAAGTGATCAAGGTTAGCGTCACTGGTGACAAGTCATGCTGATCATGTGCTCCTGGTATGACGCAATGAGAAGAGCACTTTACCCGTGTGGTTTTCTTCCTCAAAACCTATAACCTCAGTCTAATTATGAGTAAAATAGCAGATAACCCGAACTGAGGGACATTCTACAAAATACATGACCAGTACGCCTCAAAACTGTCAAGGTCATGAATAAGGCAGGACTGTCATGAGCAGAGGACACTAGGAAGACTTGACAAGTACATGCAATATGGGATCTTGGAGGGGATCCTGGGACAGAAAAAGGACTCCAGTGGAAGAACTAGTAAAATTCAAACAAATATATTTGACAAACATATTATTGCCATGTAAGAAGTTAACATTAGGAGAAACTGGGCAGGGAATATATGGGAACCCTCTGAACTATCTTTGCAATTTTTCTATCAATCTCAAATTATTCGAACCTATGAGTTTTGTTTTTTTAAACGTGCCCCCTTTAACTCATACAAGTGTCCAGGTTTGGACAATTAAAAAACAAGATCACCTGGACCTAGGCCTGGCTTTGCCCCTGACCAAGAAGTCTTAAAAAAATTACCCATACCATCATCATCTCAACGATACTCACGGCACGCACATTCACAACAATTTAAAGTTTACAAAGTTTAAAGATAGCAAGATGTGCTGGTTAAAGCTTTGGAATCAGAAAGCTAGGGGCTGACGCCCTGGTTCTCCCACTTGCTTGCCAGGTGGTCTTGGCATATTACATTCTTTCTCTGGGTCTCAGGTTCCACATCTGTAAAATGAATTCATTGAATGACAACCAGGACAAGTAAGGCTTATTGAGCCTTTACTAGGTGTCCAGTACTACAACGGATACTGTGATATGTCACCCAGTTTCCCCTTCAGGATTGAAAGACTTATCTCTACACCACCCCCCACCACCATGCTCAGAGTGCTGCCGGCTGTCAGCCTTGTCTAGGGATTGCCCTTGGCTGAAGAGGACCGTCCAGCCCCAGGTCATGCCCCTTTTCGGAGAGTAGCCTGCATCCACTGCAGAGGATGTAAAGGTCCGGCTCACTCACCTCAACTTGGACAACCCCGAAGCTCATCTCCACTGCAGCACACCCTTGTGGTCTGCTGAGGCACTGCTGGAGACTGCACTATGGCCCACCTCACTCTGCCATAGCGCAGTCCTGCTTCCTTTCCTTCCCCACAAGTGTTGATACTGAGAGCACTCTGCAGAAACTTCCTGCACACTAATTCCCATCTCAAAGACAGTGTCCCAGAAAACTTGCCCCACAATCGGACTGAATCACTGGATCTGCACTATCTTTCTTGACCTTCAGACCAAGCCTACTATAATAGATGACACAGTTGATGTTGAAGAAGAAAACCAATTTGGCCAAGAACATACAACTAAGAAACAGTGACTCCACTGATGGGGAAACTGAAGCTCACGCAGGCAAAATGATTTGCCAGGTCTCTGAGCTAAAAGATGGTAGAGCCAAGATTTGGCCCTAGGTTTGCATAATTCTAAGGACCACAGTGCCACAGCCTCTAGCCCAGGCCATTCAGAGCAACCAGCAGGATTGCTATAGGCACCGGGACAAGCAAGTGCCTTTACCATTGTCCTACCACATCACCGCTGTCCCCGAAGCAAAAAGGGAATAATAACAGTACCTACCTCATTAAAAACTTGTAAAGATTAAAGGAGTTAAGATGTGTAAAGACCTCAGAATGGTGACTGGCACGTATGGTGCCCTCTATAACTGGTAGGTTAAAAACAAATCACGTAAGCAGCGTAAAGTCGCTGTGAGACATTCTGAGAAGCCAACACGCTGAGTGAGAGATGGCCTGTGACAGGAGGCTGGGCCTCATCAGCTTTCAAAGTGGGTAAGACTTGACCTGAGCTCTGAAGGAGGAGTAGGAATTAAGGGAGCAATAAGAAGAAGGAAGAGAAGTCCAGGCAGAGGAACCAGAAGGAAAAAAAAAGCCCTCTGGCAAGAGAACTAATTAAAGATGATACGAGGCCAGCATGACTAGCACAGAGAAAAAAATCCAGGTCCGGGGCAAGAGTGGTAAAAAATGAGGCTGCATAGGAAGGTAAGAATCAGATTATAAAGGGCCACTTACTACCTGAGTGATTCGGGACAAGTCCCTTTATCTCTCAGAGCCTCATTTGGCTCATCTATAAAATGAAAATAGAAATTGTATGAATCTTATAAGGTCCTTAAGGAGATTGAATTAGCCAATATTTGTAAACCATTTAAAATAGTGCTATGCATGCAGTAGGTGCTATAAATGTTTGAAGACAACATTAAAACTTTTCCTGAAGTACAATGAGAAGACATAAAGGCATCTGAATATGGATTAAAGGGTGAGTGCTGAATGGATGGGAGGGTAGATGGATGCAGGGCTGGTAGGTGGGTAGGTGGGAATAGTTAAGTAAATGGAACAGTGCATGGATTGATGGATGGAAGTATGGTTGAGTGAAGGAGGAGCTTGAATGGATGGATGATGGATAAGTGGTTGGGTGATTGGGTAGGTGAGTGTGAGCGGATACTGTTTCAGTGGATGGAAGCATGGTTGGATGGGTGGCTTGATAGGTGGAAATGGTTGAGTGAATGTGTGTGGTTGATGGATGAAGGAATGGATGA